>NW_024884711.1:1792088-2092694 GCF_019232065.1 Centrocercus urophasianus | reverse complement strand
CCGCTCCGCTGCCGGCCGCCCGCCGCCTCGCGCTGTCACGGCCCGCGCCTCGGCCCCGGGCTGGAGACTCACCCATGGCGCCGGCGGTGCGCTGCAGGCGCTGGGCTGCGGCTCGCTGCCCTCCCTCCGCCGCGGCGGCGCGGACCGAGCTGCCCCCTCCTCCTCCTCCTCTTCCTCCTCCTCCTACTCCTCCGCCGCTACCGCCGCCGCGGCGCGCCTCTGCCCCGCCGCCTCTCCAACGCCCTCTGCGCCGATCCCGCTGAGGGGCCGCGGCTCTTCCACACGGCGCCTACGCGCGCAGGCGGCCGGACGCGCTTAACGGCTCGGCTCCGCGCTCCCGGCGCCGCCTCCTCCGTCCCTCGCCGCCGCCTCGCACGCTCGCTCACACGGCCCCTGCCCGCCTCTCCCGACGCGCAGCGCTGGCGGCTTCCGGCTCGGCCCCTCGGCTCGGCGCGGGACTTCGCAGGGCACTCGCTGCCGCTCCCCACGTCTCTTCCCTCGCCCCCGCCTCTCGCGGCGCGAGGCTCGGCTGCTATTTCCTCCCCGCCCGCCCCCTCTTCGCCGCGTCCCGTGTCAGAGAAATAAAGGTCCGCTCGGCGGCCATTTTGGAACCGGGCACGCGCCGGAACGCCAAAGCCGCATCGGCGGGCCGCGGGATTTGCCCGCAACAAAGATGGGTGGCGGCTTCGACGGGTCGGGCAGGACGGCTCCGGCTCCCCTCCTTTTTCTGGAATGCCGTCACCCCAAGCGCGGATTGCAGAGCCCGCCGGGCGCTGAGGGGAGGCGGGCGGAAGAGCGGTACCCGGAGCTGCTCCTCGAGCACGTCCGTCTCCCCACCGCGCCGTCGCGAGGAGTCCTGCCGACGCCGGCCGAGGAGAGGGCTGGAAGCGGGCTCTCCCCTCCTCGCAGTAAAGCCCGCAGTCCCGTTCACGGCTTGCTACTCGCGGCGCTGCCGCCTCCCTCCCCTCGCACGGGCGGGCACGGCCGCTTCCCGCCGCGGGAAGAAGGGCGGGTGGCCTCGAGAGGCGGCCGCGCTGCACTTCAGACCGGGGCTCCTGGTCGCCACCGAGGGTTCCGCCTTCCCGGTGTAAAAAGGGGGATTTTTGTGAGGCAAGCGTGAGCTCTGGTTGCCGAAACTGAAGTGAAAGAGCTGCTAAATCATCTCTTCCGCCGCCGGGACCCGTCAATAGGTCCAAAGTCTGCCCTTCTGGCCAACGGCGGGGGGATGCAGTGAAAAGTTATTAAAACGTACCGCTGGAAGATGCCACATGAAGCCCTTCCACGAGTGTTCCTACACCCTGTAAATCACACTGCTACGACAGCGCTCGGCTTAGTGTAGCCCTGGCACTCCAAATTGGTGCCTCTAAGTCCTGCCTCCACCCCTGAGGAGCTCAGCGGTGGTGCTGGAAAAGGGGCACGGCAAAATAAGCAAAAAAGAATTACTTTTGCCCTTCCCATTCAACTGCAGACCTCGCTGTTGTGTTGTACTTTCATACCTGGGACATCTCTTTGGAGCCATTTAAGCTCCTGGATGCTTTACGCCCACACTGAGATGCTGGATACCTGTATTTATGATGTGTGATCTGAAACCTTACACCCCTTTTGTGTTTGGGATTTCTGAGCGTGGTCTCAAGGTTCCTTGGCTTTTCTTTCTCACAAGACATTGCATTTCTCAAGTAAAGTACTCAGCAAAAAGGGAAACATGCTGAATTTGTTGTGTCTGTGATATATTTCATTTCTACTATTTTTAAGGGTACACTTAAAGAGGACGATGGGGTACTGGAAGGATGAAAGTAGGAAGTTCCATTTCAATAGCTGAAGTGGGCATGTTGTTAAAGGAGTGATTGAGTAGGTAGAGTCGCAGCAAGGCAGAAAAGAACAGCTATGAAGGGGCTAAGACAGTCCTTGGTTCTTTCTGATTCCCATCCAGTTCTTTCTCATCTGTGTCTTACATGTGATATACAAATACTTTTTACAACAACACTGAAAACTGATCTTTTTCTTTCTTTTTTTTCTTTTTTTTTTTTATTCATAAAGGTATGCAGGCCAGCACAATGCGGTTCAGTGCTCTTTAAGAACTGGAAGTGTTACAATATTCTGTGGTACTTAGATGCCCAAGGGAACGAGATTTTTATTATCATTGGTCACAGGACTGCCAAATGTTATCTCATAAATCTGTGTCTTTCACAATGCATGAGGTAAGAAATAACCCTTTTTTCATTCTGGTTGGTTTAGGTGGTAATGTCCATGGCCATGAGATACGGCTACGTTGCTTTCGTGGTGATTTGAATACCAAAAAAGAGACACTTTACACCACAGAGGTTGTTCATTGAATGTATACTATGGTCCCCACAACTCTCCCGTAAAAATACATTGTGGGAAAACAATCAGATGAGTAAGACTTGCTTTCTTTCTTGTAGTAAAGGCTGCAGATTGCCCGAAAAAAAATTGTCTTGGTCTTCAGATATGATGAGAAAATGGCCAAAGTATGTAGCTGTTAAGGATAGCTTTGAAAAGGGAACTGTAGCTTTGAAGGAGTTTTCTTTTAAGTATTATTTCATGGATTGATCACTGAAGAAAAAAAAACAACATGAAACAGTGAGCTTGCACTTTTGGATTCTATTCCAAAACTGGCACAGACTTAATGAGGAAGCAAGATGCAAGACAGTGGGTTTTATGTGAGGTTAATGTCCCGTTTTTCTGTGTTGTGAATAGCAGGGGGGTTCTCTTCTCATAAGGCAATTTACAGGGTTCAGGAGATTCTACAAAATTGTGTATATTTTGAGAATAAAGCAAATGCAAATGGATCCCCGAGGCTTACATGATATCACATTCTGTGTAAAATACAGCAAATTGCACCTTTCACATCTCCATAGTGATCTGCTATTCTTCTTCAAGAAGAGACTTCACTGCATCATCAGCAAACTTCAAGACTCTTTAGATTCTACAGGAATTTATACTTTTGAAAGAAAGTAAGATACGATTTCTGGCTTCCTTTTGTGAAATCACCGAAACACTTTGCAAAGTTCAACACAGAGTGCTATCTGCCATAGAACCTGTTTGTGTCCTTGTCCTCAGACACAGATACAAAACCCACTCACCTCATTTAAAAAAGGTACTAACTGGTGTTGCCGCCAGGTTGGTTCCCAGCCAGCCTAGCCAGTTTTCATGCTTTCCTGCCAATAAGACATATGAGGACTGTTTTGTTTTATTAATGTGAGCAGGTGTGACTCGCTAGGTGAATTAGCTCCAGCACGGGTCACGTTGAAAATTATGGTGCATGTGCCCCGTTGACTTTGTCCTGCATGGAAACTCCAGTGCCTCCTGGGTTTGTAGGGTACACAGTGCATTTCCAGACTGAATCACACCTCTCAGTCAGCGCCACAGCCTATGCACCACCCTTCTGAGCTCCTGTGCTAATGTAACAGGTCTTTGCATACCAAGCAGTCGTTTGCCAAAATGAACCTGTTTCATTATACGTCCTGATCCTAAACTCTGTTCCCATAAGCAATTGACGTCGTGCAAGTAGTGATAATGCTGGGGATGCTTAGCAGCAAATAATGAGCACAGTCTTCTTCAAACCCATCCTTAAATCTCAGCTTTGCAGTAATGCCTTTCAGAATCTTGAACGCTCTTTGATCACTGCTTGTCACACTGACCAGTAACGTCTCCTGGCCTTGCATTCTTGTTCCCTCTTTGACATCTGTTGCCCTTTACATTTGATGATTTCTGTATAAATACTGCCATTCTGCTTTGTTCCCTAGCACAAGAAACAGCCCAATACAATGGTAGTACAAATACTAACAATAGCGTGAGGCATCTGGTGTCACGTCTGATTGGGCCCCGATGTTTTGTCCATCAGCCTCTTCCTATTTTGAGACATGCAAACTCAGTAGGACCACTTGTCCAGAATCAGGCCTGTATTTGTGTAGCTGTTCTGTATTCAGAGAAGGCTCTCATGAAACAGAAAGTCCTTGCAAACTCTCAAGCAGCACAATAATCAACTATCCCTACTATTGCTGTCATTGCCGTTATGGCTGTTTTCTTTGACCTATAACATCTGCTACCTATTATTTACATATTAACATTATTTAGGAACATGCAAATGAAGCAAATTAAAGTGTATCCCTTTTGATCCCTTTCTGAAGAGTCACCGTTTTTTGACTAAAAAAATGCTCTGCAGCAGTAAGAAAAGGTTGTGTTCATCAGCAAATGCTCATACAATGCTGTAGAAGTTACAAACATAGGTTTCTATTAAGCAGTTGCTATGACAAACAAACAAACAAACAGCATCTCTTGTTTTGTAGTATGTTTACTGTATTGTCCTGGTATACATCCATTACTTCAATTATCTAAAGAAAGAGGCTTTGATAGATTTCCACGCAATGATGTGATCCTTGTGAGAGGCACACACATGCACTTATTGTTGAAGGTAGAAAATGGTTGCTTTGTGCAGTTATGGTTGTGTAGCTGGGAATATAGATCAGTAGAAGCAGAAAGGGAGCCTGATCATGTATTCATAATGATTACTTTGTTAAGTGAGTTGACATCCAACCTTGGTGGAAGTTTGTCCAGTGCTCTGCAGCATTTTGACTGGTGAACGACTTGTGGCTCAGGCAATACAGATTTCCAGTAATGTTAAACTATGTGAAAAATGCACCATACATTGTTTGCGTGATATTTGGAGAAAGCAAGTCAGTGAACTGACAGATCATGAGATATATTTCTTACTTCAGAGAGTCAGAGCCTGGAGCAAATGCCTCTCTCCCCATCCACCCTTCCACAAGCAGGCAGGAGTGACTGCTCAGGAGGACCAGAAGCAACATCTGCAGTGCGTTCTGGTGGTTCCAGCTCTCTGTTTGTTTATTTGTTAATAAGTAAGCCCCACTGAGGTTGGGTAGGTCTTGGTAAATCCTTAAGAGACTTTCTGTATGCCCAGATGTGTAATCATTAATAGTGCCACGGCCAGACCTATAAACTGTTGTGCCTGAGCAGAGTCTTGAGGGCATGAAGGGTCTGTGCACACTGACAGCTCCACACGAGCAGGGCCTTAAGAAGGATCACCTTCCTGCCCATTTACATTAGCAAGCACTTCCTACTGTAGTGTGAGGCACTGCTGTCATTCCTTGTGTATCATACTAGGGAGGAAGCACTTGGACACTTAATGCAGTGTGGCATTTCATTATATTTTTCTGATTCAAGGAAAGGAACTATGCTCTCTAAAATTAAAATAATTTTTTGAGCTTAGAATGGATTTCCTCTGCAAGGATGGATTTTTTTCCATTCTAGAAGTAAACAGCGTAGAATAAAAGCAGGTGAATTCTCTATATACAGTAGTCAGCTTTTCACATTATTCTCTTTACTACCATCTGAATGTTGTTTCTGCAAAAAGTAAAGACTGGTTCTGATAAGAAAGTAGTACTGTGTACTTTGTGCTGCTGCTGTGCTTTGTATTTCCCAGCTGTACTCTTGATTAAAGGACATCTACTTCCCTCTAGGAATACTGAATCAGGATTTGTCCTTGCGAACAGCAGAGCAACAAGTTAGACTTGAGGTAATGGTATGCCAACTCAAGGACTGAGGTGCAGCTCACATCCGAGTTGAAGAACCAAAGCAGTGTGGTACCATTTGCTGGCATTTTAATCGCTTTGCCGATTTGTTCCTTCTCATGTACCTGGGAAAGTGAGGCTCTGGCTTCTCTTGTGATTACTGGGCTAGCTCCAATATGGGGTCCTCTCTAGATCTGCACTTGTTCTTCTTACCTACACGTGCCTTCCCTCCCAGTTCCACCCTCTGGGGCTGCACCTGGCACTCGAATGAACTAAATAAGCAATGTGAATTGCTTATCACAACCATTGGGAGTGCAGCACTCCGCAGAGGGCAGGACTTGAACCTCCACACCTGTGTGATTTACCACAGTTACACAAGGAACTCGCTCCACGTAGTCAGACCATCCTTCGTGTTTGCTGAACACCTGCCTTGTACAAACAAAAGTGTTGATGCCTTGACATCCAAACATCTAGCCTGCGCTCCCCGAAAGTCACTTTTCAGATATTCAGTTGCACTTTACAATTTCAGCCACTCAATGAACTTTTGATCTTTAGGTTCCAACCTAAAAACAGGTTTTGAAGCCTTCGGGCTAGAATCAGTGAATGCAGTCTGTACAGTTCACTGCTTGGCTTTGTCTCCTGCCGTTGCCAGAGGATGGCTTATTTGTACCTGTCTTTGGAGCTTTGCTGATAGTTTATCTACCAGCATTCTAAGCTGGACACACCTATGTATGTAGCTTCAGTTTATCCAGTATAGCTGCTCACTTCTCCCTTTCTGTAAAGAGTGATGTGAAACACTTAGCAACAAGTTAAAAGTAAAAACTATTTTTCAAAGCCATGTTAAGAATTGCTGTTTTTACACATGGGACTGACGTGTCCCATCAGTCTGCTGGGACTGATGGCAGTAGATACTTTGTAATTGGTTTTCAGGATTGCAGAATATTGACATCCCGCAGTCAAATCTGTTATCAGAGAACATCTTTCAAAACTGTTTTCTAAGAAAACAGCCGACAGCTAAAATATGAATGTGAAGTATGTGATTATTCAAAACATTACAGGTCAATCACTTAAATTATGAGCACATAATGCAGAAAAATTAAAAACTGAAATTTAAATCAAAGAAAACACTAAAACTTAATTCAGATTACTTTTGCATATTTATGAACTGAATTGCATCATGCCAAACTTCTCTTTGACATAAGGAGAATGGCGCTCAGTGATTCTGCTCTGATGACAAAGCAATAGTTGAAACAGAAAATAGTTCTTAAAGAATCAGTTATTTGGACGTTTGGGATTCATAATGGAAGATAATGGTCTTTTTGATGATGAATCCACTACATAAGCCAAGAATATTTCAAGAGCTTATTTCAGAGTAGATCCATTAGCATAACCTAGGACATACCCTTGGTATTCCAGGCAAGAAAAGTTATTGTATTGTTGTAATAACAAAGTTAGAGTGTCAGAGAGCTTTTGAAGTGATACTGTGCTTTATGCAGGCAGGCTTCAGACTTGGTTTCTTCAGTGTGTATTTTATAAAGTAAAAGGCATCATCTGGCTTTGTGTAGAAAAAATAGGGTTGGGGTTATTAGCATCACATCACAGATATGTTTTAAGTAGCAGATATTTTCTTCCACTTCTGGATCACGGGGTCATTAAATGCCTTTCTCAGACTATCTGGCAGCACGGTCTCTTTCTACCCCGAATGCTCCTAAGCTCCTTGCTATCAGTTCTTCTTTTCTTTCCTTTTTTTCCCCCAAACTGTCTAATGCAGTGCCCAGTGATCTGTCAAAGCTGTGGCTGAGTGTATATGAAGCACGCACTGTGATGAACTGATCGCCTTTTTTGATAGTTAGTCTTGTGCTCTACTGGGTGTGTGGCAACACCGCTGTTCTGCAGTATGCTAAACAAAACTGCTCTTCTTTACCAACCTGGAATTCCTAGCTGCATTAACCCATGCTTTGTGTGCATTAGCGTTAGTATACTGAGGATGCCCATGCTCGTGTTCGGATATTACTTGTTTTCATCCAAGACACTGCAATAGAAATCATCTCTTGGATGTCACACTTCCTTACAGACTCATGGCAGCGTCTTCTTTATTTCCTTGAAATACCTAGCTGAGAAATTGAACGTTACTGCAAGTGGGTTCAGTTGTGTAGGCAGCAAATATTCTCCACGTTCTTTAACGAGAGCTTTGACTACTTTCACTGCAGAAAGAATTGCAATATTGTTCTACTTGCAGTGTATGCAGCTCAGGTAGTTAGTGCTGTGTTGGCAATGAGGACCAAAAATTCAGTGTATTTAATTCTAGCTTGCAAGACAGTTATCTCCCATTTTACATCACTTTATTTCTTGGTGGTTTTGGAGTTTATTTTATTTATCTCAACTATTAAAAATGTCTGCAAATATCCCCATGGCAATGGAATTTGCTTGGCAGCAATATATAGTTACATGAATCATGACTAGACAGTAAATAAATGGTTTAAGGCATAGCTGAAGACCAAATGCAAGCTGATGTGTTTGGTAACAGCAGAAGGTGTTTATTGTGAATATACGTCTACACCATTAATATTCTTTCCTGGAAAACCAGAGTTCTGCAAAAGGTTTGAGAGTTTTATCCTGACTTCTGGGGGGATGCTGACCAAAACAAACTCTTTCCTTTCAGATGGATGGACATCGCCACAGCTCTGCTGTGTCTGAGCTCAGAAAGGAAAGGTGGCTGTGGAAATTCTGTTGGAAAGAATTCACGTTCGTTGCATTTCTTTGATTATTTGCCTATTAGAGCTATGGACTGTCCACAGCAGATCCATGGAGAAGTAACCTTGTAGATGAGCATTTTGCTGGAGGCCATGCCTTTGACACACGGCAGGCTAAAGCAGCATTTAGGGACTTTCAAAAGATCTCCTGTACATATATTTAACTTCCAGTGAATAAACAAGCCACTGTTTTTCCTAATGGTATGTAATGGAATAAGATGGCTGCAGTTCTGCCAAGCTCTTTTATTTGTTTATTTATTTTTTGCAAGAGAACACTATTTGATTTTCCTGGGATACAATTGGCAAAGAAGCCTTTTTCAGAGTATTCATGATTACCACAGCTATGAAAAAAGTGTCCATTCAACTTAATGTCTTAGATGGACCCATTAGCTACTGATGTCTTGTTGCATAAATGCACACGGTTGCAAAAATGACACAGGTTTTTAATGTAGGATGTCTTAATCCATTGTGATAGCGACGTGGCTTCTCCTTCAAAACATGGAGGGCAGGCTGTGCAGCCAAGGGTGTTTTAATTCCGTATCTGGAGTTCAGCAAATGGAAGAGAGAGCATTCAAAGACTTAAAATAAACCACAGTGTGATAAATCATAACAAAGTACAAAATGAAAACATTCAATTTATTTAGAGAACATTCTCAAAGAATGGAATACATCAGTCTTGGACCAAAGCATACAGTTATCCAGACAGCTGTTAATTCACAGTTTATTTATAAAATGATTCAATTTTTGATAACATCTATGTATGGCAAGATGCCCAACCTCTGGGGCACAATGGGGAGAGGTTGTTAAGCTAGCATCCTCCTTTCCCTTTACCTACTAGCAAAGAAGTGGAAAGAATCAGTGTTGCTCTGCTGACTCAAGTCCAACAGCAATGCCAGGCGAGTCCTACTAGTAATTTACACCCATCAGAGAAAAGAAAGATCCTCTCCAATGGAGGGAACAGGAAAACTTCACAGGAGGCCCTCAGGACAGCCATCCAAAGCTAGTAGACCTATTCTGATACAAAGTCAGCACTTTGCCTTCTGTCACAGAGGAAATTAAATGAAAGTAATCACTCAGAACGACTAAATAAAAGCAGGAATTATCTTACATGTTTTGTGTGAGTGGGTGATGGAAAATCCAGGTGTCTACAGGCAGCACGAATGTTATAGCTGTTATAATTAATTCCACTTTTCTGATTACTTGAATGGGAAAACACATAATTTCTGCTTGTGCAGTTTTCTGAAGGAACAGTGAGTGCAAGTAGCTAATGAATCCACAAGGCAAAGGACTGGTCTGGACTGAAAGAGGTCTTAAAATGTGTGTGTGTGTACAGAAGTTCCATTCACTGTGTATGACTTACAAATTTAGCATGGCTGACAAAAGAAGTTGCCTTGGCCACAAAATGTTTGTCTCTAATAGTAATGACCTAAAATATGTATTTGATATTGGAAAAAATAACATATTGGTCATTTGTCTGACAGATTTTACCGCTTCCTGGCTGATTATTGAGGAATTCAGAATGCTTTTTGGCAAACAATAAGTATGCCTACACTGGGGAATTTCTTATTCTTTTTTTTTTTTTCAGGAAACACAGCTACATTAGTGCTATGAAAGCAGGCTTTCTCACCACCATTTATCTAATGCTGTCTGGGCTCCGTGGCTTTTCTAGATCCCTTTTATCTGCTTCATAGCAGGCCCCAATCCTGCAATGAATTCCCCTTGGTACAGAGGCTGGCAGTGCTCGCTGCAGAGTCCCGGCCATTACCCATATCGTTCTGTAAACATGCAGGTGATAGCAGCACCTGAGCTAGCAAATACCAAGCTGGCACTTTTGCATGGAGCTCAGATGAGAGTCACTGAGATGCAGTGCCCCAAAGAAGCCATTTGCCCTTCAGCACGGCAGCCACTGGGGCAGAGGCTGTGTGACCCCGGGGCGGTGAGCTGCCCACCTTTGCCCACCTTTGATGCCTGATGCAATCAATTAGGAAATGAAGATGGGAACGGGCCAACCTGGCTTCTGTTTTATCTTTTCCCAGTGTGAGCTGAAGAGGTATTTCACTGTTTTGGAGTTTTCCTGTCCAGGTCCTTCCTCCTCATTTTCATTTTTTAAATGAAATTTTAATTTTCTACGACCGAGCACTTTTATTTAATACAAAACCACACATCAAAAAAAAAAAAAAAAAAAATTGGAGGAATGTTTTTAAGGCTTTCTTCCTCAGCAAACGGACTTCCACAGAGCTCCACACATGCCCCTGGTAAATAAATGAGGAAATAAAGAGCATTAAACTCATAAAACAATTGCAGTATTTTGCTGAGGGCTGGCATCCCTGCAGTACAGCTGCTTCTCCCGGCCTCCTGGGAGCTGGGAAAGGGACAATAGCGAGCTATGTGATGTGACTGACAGATCTGCTAGGCCCCCATCCTAAAGGCACATGCATGTATTACCCGTACCATCAGACCTGAAGCTTTCCTGTAGGCTTAGCACCGTCTTCAAAGACTTTCTCTCAACCAGCCAGGAGTCAGTGGCTTCACGTGAGAAGCCATTTCTGAAACTCCTGCATGAGCTTTAGCTCGGATGATCGTAACGATCTCTTTTGGCCGTGCAGTCAGTCACTGAGCAGACGATCTGATGGCTTTCCCCAGAACGTGCCTTTATATCTTGATGAGCATCTGGCCTAACAGGTGTGGCTATGCCTACAAGCAGCCCAAAACAGCCAGCTGTGCTTGTAAGGAAATATTAAAATCTGCAGTCATCAGGGGAGAGAAGCCTTCGCCGAAGACTGTAAATAAGAGAAGAATGCAGTGGTTTTGGGCCTTTTGCCCAAGCTGATAAACCTTGACTCGTGTTGTGCCTTTGCTTTCTTAAGAAGCCCCAAGAGTTATTTCTTGCTGGAGACAAAAGAACTCGATTGTTATCCTTGTCACAAACGGAGGCCATTCCCACAGCTGGAGCTCACGCTGGAGGCCAGGGATGCCCAACTGAACCCCTAGCATTACTCCAGGCTGTGGGCAAGGCCCAGCACTCTCATCTGTACGTGGCCCCTGGGTGCTCTAGCTTGATCCTACACATTTCCTCCTCCACTGCTGATTTATGATGGTTTGTCACACCCTATTTCCCAGTGTGCATGTCCTGTGACAAACCCTCTGCTCCCAAGTGGGTGTTGAAAAGGCAAAAGGGAACAGGAAGGTAGTAAGTAAAGTAGGTGATGGTTAATTAGCTTGGCCTTCCAGGAGCTAAAGGACAACAGATCTCACACCCTATGAGGAGAAGTCACTCCTCAGGAAATCCTTGCAGATCATTGTTCCACTGGAGCAGGAAAACAAGCCTCTCACAATAGAAAATATCTTCCCATCAGGAGCATTAGAAAACGATAAAGCAACCAAACTGCGATAGAGTGAGTCATCACTCGACAATTTTCCCTCAGTGCTTTCCCAGAGGTTGCTTGCAAAAGCTGTGGGTTGCTAAGCCAGAGTTTGGAGGCTCTAAGATGGGGAGAGCCATCAGAGAGACCCTATGTGATGGAAGTGCTGACTTCTAAATCTCAGTTAAGCTCACAAGTATCTGCAGGAAGATCCATCTTTCTTGTTCTAAATTAAAAATGTGCTTTTTAGCAAATCTGAAGGAAGTGTTGTGGTTGCTATGGACAAAATGTACGTAGGATCCAAACCTCAGAATTTTCGCTTCTAGTAGATAAAAACCAAAGAAGGTAGAAGAAGTTAAAGTAGTGTGATGCTGTCACATCCCTTGCAGAGCCACCAGTTCAGAGTTAGTCCCAGACCATCTCATGGAAAGCAGCTTTGTCTGCAGCATTCCCCTGCCTGTCCTGGTACCTGGCCTTGGAATCCTTCTAGCCCACTGAAGTGACTTAAAGTGCAGAAGGTCTTCAAGCCATCACTCAGCTCCCCCTTCATTACCCATTCAAACTGTCCAAGTAATTCATTTACTACCTGTAATTATCTGATATGAGGAGGAATTGAGCTTAAAAAAGGAAAGCCACGGGATTCTGAAGTCCTACAGAAGTATCACATCCTCTTTCTTCCTGCAGATGCAAGCTGTCAAAAATAGCCACCCTCCTTTAACATTCAGTTATCTCTGGTACAGCAGGCTGCCTGTAGCTGCACCAAGAACAATTCAGATAAGACATCAGTATTTTATCACTGTGTGGTCTAACCTTACTTAAAGCAAGTCTGGTTGATGTAGTAATGAAAAAATATCAACACCTAACAGTACCTTTCTTGCCTTGAAGCTCATACTATCGTTATCAACAACCCAGCCACAAGGGATATTCCAACAGATATCATTTGGAATAACAGAAAAATACAATGGAGAAAAGTCGGGTGGAAACCCAGGTTTTGGAGTCACACTGGAGCAAGAATCACGAGGAGAAGAAGAAATTGGAACTAGATTTCATGTCTATTGTGCTCCTGTCTGTCTGCAACATCCCATGGAAAATGATAGAAAAATGCTTAGGCATTGTTAATCAACCTAATCATTAGTGTCTTCCTGAGCTATAGGGAATTTACAGCTTCCATGGAATTCCCTTTGGTTCTTTTTTTCAAGATAGCTGGCAGACTGTTACATTTCTGTGTTTCATGATGGCTTCATATGCTGTGACTGCCTGCTCTGAGAGCAATAGGCTGTGCTGTAGCAGCGCCTCTGTTCTGAGAATGTCCAGACATGCTCCATACCTCTAATGAGATTATTTTTACTGTCTTAAGGGTATTTTAGGTCTTCACAGAATTGGAGTTTAGCTGCATACCTTACAGGCATGTTCTGTATCTAAAGACTGATGTCAGCTGCATACACTACTGTGTAAGGTACGTCAGAAATATGTAACGCGTGATAAACAGAAAGATGTGCTTGGGGTTTCCATCATCCTTCCTCTTAGTGAGGTATTTCAGGACTTCAGCTAAATGCACATGTCTTACATTAGAGAAGCTTAGCGGGCTCAGAATATGTATATCCCCATTTCCCTTCAGCTTGTGAAGCTGCATTACTACCAAAGCTGAGTAAAGTATCTTTATTGAGTCACTGTAAACAGCTCCTATTCAGCTCCCGAGCCAGCAATCACACTACTGAGCTCTTTTTTTCCTTTTCTTTCTTTTTTTCCCTGCAGTTTTTTTCTTTTTCGGAAATAAGAAGTTTTTCGTGCACGTTGATTTCATCATTCAGGAATTTAATTCAGCAGTCACCTTAAAAGGCCATTCATTTTGAGTCTAGGGAGGAGTGCATTTGCTTCCTTTGCAAAATGTGATTGTCAAGGTTTATAGACTTCCCTCCCCCCCCTTAATTCATCTTAAAATAGGAAATGCAGAAAGAGCAGTATAGTAGAACACAGCACACATTTATATGGTTAGCTAAATGAACAAGGCTTGTGAGGGGCTCGCTTCTTACTAACCTGAGCACACTGGGAGGTCTTTCCGAGGGTCACAGCTACAGATGGAGCCGTTGCCCTAGTTGGGCAAGCTGCTGATTCAGGCTTTGTAATTGGCCAGCTGAAGAGATCAAAGACAAAAAATGAAAAAATCCGGATGAAAGCTAGGTGCTGGTGTGGCCGTAATTTCTCTCCAAAATACCTGGTTCCCAGGTTACAGTGCTGTCTGGCTGTATCTGCCACACTTCCAATGGGAAGAATAAAACAAAGGCGTGTAGGCTTCACCACAGCATTATTATTATTATTATTATTATTTTTGTATAGATTTCTCCAAATCTGATCAGTGATTGCAGGTGAGGCTGTTAGCTCCAACTGCTATTAAAGTTGTCTACACATCTCATCATAAACTCCTGTTTCCAGCCAGTTGTAGCTATTTCAGAGTTCAGCTTCTGGAACTGGGCTGTTCAGAGGTGATAGCTGCACTTGCCACATCACAAACACACGCATGTATAGGTGATGATGCTTTTCAGATACAGCAAAAAAGTGAAATGCATTTCACTCAGGTCAAAGGTTTCTGGAATGAGTATTTGGTATGAGGAGGTGTGGAGGAGGAAGTGAGCTTTCTGAAAGAGCACCATCTTTTATGATCCTTGAGCAAATTCAGCCAGGGTTAGCTCAGACAGGCCTTTCAAAGCTTGCAGCTCACACATGTTCAGCAGAAACCTTTAAAATGTTAGCTGTTAACCTCCTTGGCGATTTGCTGCCTCGAGCGCATCTAGTCCAAGTGCAAGATTCTTTTATTTTTTGGTATGGTTGTTACGATGCTCTGTGGCAGGCTGTGCTTCACACTTAGATCTCAACTCTTCAGGGCCTGGGGCTGAACCCCTCTGAGGTGGCACAGGAGGAAGGGAAAGAGGCCACAGGCAGTGATGCTGATCCAGGGAGAGGATAACAGCAATGGTTCAGGCAACAAGCTGTGTCTGTGTTTGCATCTGATGTCTGCAGTGCACTTATCTTGGATTTTCTAGGGCCAAGGATTTGCTGTGCAAGATTAGGAATGTGTGGGAAGTTTAAGGAGCAGAGGTGAGGGCTGGCTAAATACAAAGTACTGGACTTACAACTGAGGGTGAGGAGAAGGTGGAGCAGCGGAGCAGCGGTGCAAATAAACTGCTCCTGGAGTGTGAATGCTACCTTGGACTCAGTCCTGCTGCTCCAGAACTCCTTGCTCATAAGACAGAATTTGTGTGATGGTACCTGGGCGCTCCTCATATCCTTGGGCATCAACACGATTCCTGACTTGAAACAGAGCCAGGTGCTCAGAGCTATAACTGAAGGCAATGGGGGCTGTGTTTTCAGTATATGCAAAAAAAACCTCAGAGATTTACAAGCAATTATTGATGTCTGTGAAGTACTCATAGATTGTAATGTTGTCAATTGAAAAGTGCCTTGGGGAACAAATAAAAGAACAGACAGTAAGGTCTGATGCCACATTAAACTATGAGGAGAATACAAATCATGCAGTTGTTGCTCATTCCATGGCCACTTCTTGATCTGAATACTGGCAACAGCAAAATTACTCTGAAAAAATAGTTATGTAGCATGTCACTAGGAGCTGAGTCATAGTCCATGGAAGTGTTAATTGGAAAAGCACCATCCCTTTCCTTTCATGTAATACCAATAGTGTACAAGCTGTGTTTTTTCAAGCCTTCTCCACTTATAGACCCCTATAAGCTTTGCAGGGGAGATGCAGACCCTTGGATAAGGACAAGATACTTGTTTGTTCCACGGCTACCTCTTCTGAAGCCCTTGGAAGTCCTCTGGATCTCTAGGAGTCTGCAGACCACATGTTGTAAACCATCATTTCTGACTGTATAGCTCACAAAGGAAAAAAAAAGACAAAAAAAAGCCTGTTACATCACCAATCATTCTCTTGGTCCTTCCAGTAACACACACTGTGTCATAATTAAGCGTATGAAATGTTCAGTGCCCTCGCTGCCAGCAATATTCTTGAAAGGAAGAAAGGAGTTTGTTTTGACTGTGCTGTATCAGATGTCCTGCCTGAGACTTTGTCTCTTTCTTTACCTGTTTTTTCCCCCCGTTGCCACTGCTCCGTTTGCCCTGGCCAACCACCACTCCTGTAGCCCTGCTCTGAGTTAGGGTTCCTGCCCGTTGGCTCACCTCTGCCTACTTTAGTCCAGCTCCTTCCACACACCAGGTAATGCCGCAATCTGCTTTGAGCATTCACACACTGGAATGTTTCCATCCCACTGCAAATTGAGGGTGTTATTTGGTTCTGCAAAAACAAATATTACAAAGGTGTTTCCTCTCGAAGTTTTGGAACTTCTGTCACCAGTGCATAAGGATCTGTAGTTACAGCAATGTACCCCTCCATCCAGCACAGCTGCCTCCAGCACCGTTCCCCCTCATTAGAAATCTATCCTATAATTTCAGATTAGAACTACATAAGGCAGTAATTGGCCCTTTCTGTTCTAGTCTTTGCAGATTTTGCCTTGTCAAGATGAGGCGTTTGTTGTTCTTAAACCTTTCCACCCCTTGGCAATAGGTCTTGAACTTCATTTTGCTTTGCTTCGCCTGTGTTGGCAGTTGCCCTGGTTCAGTTGCTGTAAGAGCTGGCTGCAGACAGCTTTTCTTCAGGAAGAGCAAGCCTCTGATTCTCTTGGTAATAGTACAGCCACTGATTTATTTATTTTTTCTCACCACTTGACATTCAGCTTTTTGCTACACTGGTGAGCTGAGTCACTTTCCCACTGCTACTCTGGCTGTGAAAATCATAGAAGAAAGCGATGTGAAATGGTAGGCTTTGTCAATCACCTATTCGAAATATCTTCTTTCTGGAAAATGGAACAAAGTATGTATCTCATTATTCATTATTTTTACGACAAATCCTTTAAAACTGTGGTTGTTCCCTGTAGAGGAGAGAAATCTGAGAGACTTTCTCGAGCTCAGAATACGTCACTGCTGCCTTAGTGCTGGTGAGGTCACATCCGGAGTGCTGGGTCCATTTCTGGGCCCCCCAGTATGAGAAAGATACAGACGTACTGGAAAGAGTCCAATGTAGGGCCACTAAGGTGATGAAGAGGCTGGAGCATCAGGACAGGCTGAGATATCTGCGCCTGTTCAGCCTGGAGAAGAAGCAGCCCAAGGGGATCTCATGCACATCTATGTATAGCTGAAGGGAGGGTGCCGAAAGGATGGGGCCAGGCTCTTTCCAGTGGTGCCCAGAGCCACGACAAGAGGCAGTGGACACAAACTGAGGTTTCCTCTGGACCTCAGCAAACACTTCTACAATGCACAGGTGCTGGAGTGTTTGCACAGCCTCCCCGGAGGCTATGGAGTCTCCTTGAAGATCTCCAAAAGCTGCCTGGATGTGGGCCTGGGTGCCCTGCTGTGCATGGCCCTGCTTGGGCAGGAATTGGACCAGATGGACCCAGAAGTCCCTGCCCACCTCAGCCTTTCTGAGATTCCATGATTCTGTCTGCAAGTCTTAGCAATAGGTGCTGGGCTGTACTTGCTAGCATAGCACAGCAACATACAGATAATTCGTGGTAAATTTGTGAGCGAGCTCCTTCTAGCTATTTTTTTTTTATTTCAGTTGGCAAAATACAAAAAAGCATTTCTTATTCTGGCCTCCAAACTCATTTACCAATAGATTAAAAAAGCAGACCAACCCCCTAAGAGCTTTAGCAAACCACGAGCTTTTTCCCATATGCCAGGATGCGTCATCAGATTTTTGAAGAGAAGCAAAATGGACACAAAGGACTGCATGAGTGGGCTGGGGGCAAAGGTCTGTATATATGTACATGGAGCAGCAGCTTTAAAGTGTTTCCTTCTCTGATCTTCCTGCCTCTTGCCTCGGTGTCTGCATGGCTGAGGTGTGCACATGCATGCACATGTATGTATACAGGTATGTGTTGCTGCAGATATATGTGCATTGGGAATTATGCTTTGCATAGACTGCTATGCACTGTTTTAACTGTTCCTGATGTTTCCTGCTCCAGCCTTCCCACCCCCTGAACCACCAACACCAATTCCCTTCTGCGTTATTGCTGCCAACACACTGTACAATGCCAAAGAGAAGTTTTTAAGTTCCACAGGTAACGCCATCTTTCTTTCTAATTACCCCCAATTAGTGGGGATAAACATTTCCTCAGAGGGTACAACGTTAAACCACATTCCAGCATTCACCTCAACTTTCTGGTAAGGCTGAGCTTTAAAAAGTGGGAGCACTTCTTCCTAGTGGGAGCAGAAAATTCTGTCCTCAAAAGTACTTGTGAAAATCCAGCCTTTCTTTCTGGAGCAAAGTGTGCAGCTTGCAGTTGCTGATTCTCTTCATGTGTTCCCATGAGTGGAGATGGCCCTAATCTGACTTTTCCTTTCTCATCATACTCGGTGCATTCGCTTCCTCTGTGGGCTGCCTTTGAATGTGTTTGTTTGGTTTCTTGCTGTTTGCCAAACTTCTTTGTTCTTTTCTTCAAGAGTTTGCCATGTCTCTTATGGCAGTCTTGATTCTGTACCCTGCTCTGCTTTGTTTGGGTGGGTTTAGCGTGCCAGTTGTATGAGGATGTGCCTCTGTTGTCATTTTCATGTTCTGAACGTTAGTGCTCTGTTGAAGATCGAGACTGCAGGGGGAAAGTCCAAAAATTAAAACTGTAAAGCAAAGCCCCATTGGCAGCAAAGGGAAAATAAAAAGAAGAATGAAAAAAAAACCAATATGCATAAGTAAGATTAATAAAAGAGGCATAGGATTAAAAAAGCACCTAATTTCTTCCCTCATGCTGAATCCAGATGTAACTCAATAACAGAATCCATTGAAATACAGAAGAATCATACTTACTGCATTGTACAATCACTTCATTTTTGCAGTCAGAAAAAATATGAAAAATCCAGTGTTAGTAATGCCCCCCTTTCATAAGAATCCAAATCTTCGCATGGTTTAAGGCCATTCTGCAATATGATCCTCTTATCTCTGGTAAAAGTCTGCGAGGTTTATCAGCAGCTTTTGACACAAATGAACTCAAGATATTGCTGCCTTTCCACAGAAGCTCTCTGGGATCAGTGGGGTCACTCTGAAGATGAAAACTATCTGCTCTCCCTGCAGAAATACCTGGAAGGACCATAATAGTTATTTCCAATACCATAAAGGACCATAATGGTTATCTGCCTTGCTTCACATCCCCTCACAGAAAGCTGGTTGTCAGTGTTTGTGTCAGTGGCATTTCATTTTCTGAGCCATCTCAGATTTTAAAATAAACAGTTCCATGTATCTCATAATGGGTACTGAACAGCACACTCACCAGGCTATCGCCCAGCCTGGGGATGGTGAATGTCAGAAGGAGAGAAAAAAATAACTCAAAATAAGTTTGAAAAAAAGATGAGTAGCGCTGACAGATGGTACGGCCCTTTTAGGAAATCACGACTTTCCCCTCCTTCTATCAGTTGCTAAACTGAGATTACATCTGAGAGAATTATCAAGAATATCAGCAGTCAGGTAGTACTTAATGCTTGGGCACCCTTGAAGCCATCTGACACAACTTCCATCTTACCCAACCTGCTTCTTGGATGGTAGAGTTCATCTCTGCAGTTCTTTATTTCTCAGTGGGAAGAGAGGAATACTGTAGCTTTTAGACTGACCAGGAGGCTGCTCAGATGCATTACCCAGTCCACCGTGCAGCTGTGTGTCTCTTGAACTGCAAAGGCAAATGGGAACATGTCAGAATACATTTCCCTGCAGCCTAGAGACTGCACGTGCAGTAGCTGCTCTCACCCAGAGCAGTGATTTTTCTCTTTGCTGCTTTCCATGGGATGGGGTTCAGCCCCATTAATGACTGAATAGCCTTCCCAAGCACTCCAGGGATACTGGCCAAGAGACAGTGATGTAACGGTCACAACAGAAATGAAACTCAGATGAGTTGAGGGGAATGAGTAGGAAGGACATGCATTTGCTACAGAAATTCATCTGGCAAAGAAATAGAAAGAAAGAAAAAGAAAAAAAAGCAGTTCACTGCTTGCTTTGAAAAAAAAAAACGTTGCAAAATGCATATTGTTTACTTCAGCCTTCCTTCAGCAGAAGCAGTGACATATTGTCTGCAAAATTACCACCCGCATCCCCGACTTTAACTGTATTATATCCAATCATTCCTCCAAAGAGAAAAGCTGTGGGTACCTTCCAGACATGCAGTTCTGAGCTGGACAGAGCCACGTTTACAACGGGCTCCTCCCAGTGACACATAGAATGCTACAAAGGGGCAACAGGGGGGCCGTGGTCCCTCTGCTCTCTCATCTGGGATACAACTGGCCCTTGTTTCAGCAAAAGGATGGAGAAAATGTTGCCCTTCATTTGGTAGCCATACACAACAATGACAGTTATGACGGGAAGGGATAGGAATTAGTGATAAGCATTCTGGAGAACTCTCTTACTTAAGAACTGAGAGCTGCCAGCAGAGGTGTTTGCATGTGTAGGATGGAGTCCCTCATCATCACAGAGAGGGATGCAGATACATGCTGCAAACTAATAATTCAAGAAGGGCCTTCTGAGAGGCTAAAAAGGACCAGGCTTCTACATTTCTGTAGTGAAGAGCACAAAAGAGAGCCCAATACACCTCTTAGTGTTACTGGAAGAATCCATTTTGCAGTAGTATAAGCAAAGTTTAGGTGATTGGCAGCCAAACGTGCTGCAGATTAACTATACGTCATTATGATATGTGAGATGGAAGGCACAGAAAAAAATGAAGACTGGGAGAGCTGGCAAGGAGGACAGGGCCAGTGATTGCAGCTGGAGAATACCCATAAATCTGATGGCTACAGAGCAAGATAATGCAAAGCAAAGGTTGTAAAATGACCAATATGAATGAAGGCCAGTAGAGAGAAGGAGGAGGGTTGGCTGAATGCAGCAGCCACTGAAGACATGCTGTTGGTGCATGCAATAAGCATGTGGGCAGACAAACATCACTTGGGCTTGTTCCCCAGTCCTTCTTCAGGATGCATGGCCTCTCCTATTTCCTATAACAAAGACTTTCCCATCAAACATTCTCTTTTTTTTTGGCTTGACTCTGACTGTAACGACCTCACTTTCAGGCTGGCACAATCTGGTTCTTGCTGTGTGGTCTGTAACTTTCTCAGGCAGGCTGTAAGCTCCACGCTATGCTTGCTGCTCCAGCTGAATTCCTATGCCTGGCCTTCTGTACTGTGCTGTGCAAACCATGATAGCAGTGAAGTATGAAGCCCAGACTATGACAGTACCTACATGGTACCAAAAGCACACCAAGGGTGTTGTATGTATGGATAATAACCTACACAGCTGTAAAAATGAGATGTATGTGCACATTACAAAGGGGTGGGATTTACAGCTTGTACATGCAGAACTATTCTTGCAACAGCATAGCAGTTGTTTAGGGAAAAAGTAGTGATAAAAGAAAGTTAATTTTAATTTTGAGAGGACTTCCTGTGCAAGAAGAACACCACGTTATGTGCATGCAGAAGTGAGTGGTGCCACCACAAGAATAAAATGACCCAGATGCACTTGAGGTCTGGTCAAATTCAGATGCAGTCAAGAATTTTAAGCATCAAAATACACTTTTTTTTTTCCCTAAAACATTTGTAGCTCATAGAAAACCTCCACTTGGTGAGAAGCCATGATGTATTTCTAAAGCATGAAATATCTCAGGCAGAGCTGTCACCAGTGAAAAACAATTTGGACTCAAGTGAAAGAAATGGTGAAAAAAAAAGTGTAATAGGAAGCCATTATAGGCACTGGAGGAGGATGAGAAAGCAGAACAGGAAATGTTTGTGCAGATAAAGGAAGCCTGCAAAGCAACTACAAGAGGGATCATAGGAATTTCAATCTGCCTGTCACTGTGTGGAATTGAAATTAGGAAATATCAAATGTGCGTGAAAAACTGAAGACGAAGCTTAGCCCTGAATGACATTCAGACAGTTATTGGGTGTGCAGCTAGAGATACAGCTCAGAAAGCTCGAGCCTGGAGGTCCTTGCTGCTCCCTGAGCTCCAAACGAGTGCAGGTCGGGAAGCATCAGTTCATTGACCTTCTGGTCACAGCACCGCCTGTTTGCTCAGGCCTGCTGCAGATGGCTGGGGGCTGACATGTTCACAGAGGAGGTCGTGCGTTTAGCTTGTGGAAATTGACTCTTGTCATGTTGGTGGAGTGAATGAACTACAAACTGTTGGGAAGATGACTTGGTAAAGTACAAGATGGTCGAGTCTTTGTTCTTCTGGAAGGTATCGTGGTGAGGGGGTTTTTATCACTTGAGTTATTCTTAAGCAGTGATGAAATATATAAGCAATACCTATCATTTTTGGTAACTACAATGTTCACTAAAAAAGTTCCTTTTACAGTTAAAAAAAAAATAAATCAGATACAAAAAAATATTTTGCTGCCACCAACACCATCTTGGCTTTTGTGAGGTGCAAATTCTCCTCTGCAAAAGTGCATTAATGGGTAAGAAGCTTTGGGAAAACTTTTATTTGTTGCAGTTATAAGAAAGTATTGCAAACTGAAAATTGCTGGATGTTACTCAGGTGATGTTAAAGCTTCAGGTCTGGCATCACTGGTTTTCTGTCTGTCCCCAGCTGCTGCTCAGGCTCTCCGTGTCCTCTGCACTGCTGCAGCTCTTCCTTTTCCCACCTGTTCCTTCCATTGACCACTTGATGCATACCTCACCCAAAAAAAGCGTGTTCTGCCACGAGGCCACAATAAATCAAGTGGAAGTCCCCTCTGATGCTGGACTTGAACAGACTGGAAGAACACCAGCCCATGCTAAGAAGACTGTTGCCAGGAAATACAAAGTGTTGCAAGAGTAACCACCAAATATTTATGGGCAGCGGTTCAAAGCTTTTCTGAGAAGCTGAAGCTGTAAAATTCACAGTGCTAGGCTTCTTTTTGCAAAGATGCATCTGAACAAGCATCCACTGCGTTCTGATTCATAGCACGGGCCTACTAGTGGATAATTCTGCACAACAGTAATCACTTCAAGGTTTCTCCTGTCTATGTCCAAGGTTTCTGCTATCAATGCAGATTGTTCCTCAGCATCTGCTGATATGGATAACACCCTTTATTTCTAGCGTTTTACCTTTTCTGGTCTTCATTTGTCCTGGTGGAAGATGATCTAGTTTGATATTTCTCAAGACATAACTGTTGTGTCTGAAGTCGTGCTTGTTTGTGTAACAGGGACTGCACTCGAGAGCTTTGCAGGAATGAGAACGACCACTGATTTCACAACGAGGCTGAGATTCACTCAGGTTTCAGTGAAACAGTGGGAGAAGAGTGCAGATAGTGAATTCCACTTCCCTCTGCTGCATCCATACATCGGTTTCCAAACGCTCTGCAGACAGGTTTTCAAGAACTAATTGGAGAATCAAACTTTTTCCTCGGAAACTCTCGTTAGCAGTGTGCAGAAATGCCTGTTCTAATTTAATGAGCCTTTCTAGTAGTATCACACAGCTGTTTTCATAATCTCAAAGCTCTTCTTTAAATAGCTGTGACAATCAAGCCAATTATGCTCCCATGGACCAATTCTTAGTTATCTTTGGTTTGCTTCCACTGGAAACATACTTGTGTCCCTTTGCTGTCATCTGAAATGTGTTTTTGGAATTCAGTATTATTTATCTCACTAATTACTCTTTAACTTGCTTTGCTTATTTTTACAAATTTCCTTTTTTCCCCCTACTAGATTATTTATTTTTTGAAGGTTTACTCCTTATTGTTCCACTGACCTGTGAGGCTCTGAGGCTCTGGGATATTTTTCCTATTTAAAAGTCAAAAGGAGACATTTCAATTTCCTTTTTTTTTCTTCCCCCTCCCCCCCCCCCAAATATTTTCTGCCAGCAATTCCCTTTGATTTGAATGCTTAATTTGGTTTCCCCGACTCACAGAAATTTATGTTAAAGTGGGAGTAGAAGAGATTCTTTTGGCAGCCTGCCTGCTGAACTCTACAAATGCCACTTCACATAGTCCACACTTTGGATGGTTGAATGAGTTCCAGGGAATAGAGCTGGGAAGACAAACCTGCCGACTGAAGCCTTTTAATCCGAGGAGAGGGGAAGCCAACCTCCAGAGTGCTTGATCCTAACCATCATGTCTGCTTTATTTTGACTGCTTCCTCTTGGCAAAGGAATTCATTCTCTTTGCCACTTAATTTGTTGGTCACTGTGATAACTGAGCCAGCAGGCACTAATGGTGCCAATGGATTTGGTGACACTGACACCCGTATGCAAATAAACAGAGAAGATAATGCCATATGGACAACATGCAGTTACCAGGTATTAATGACTTTAGAGCTGTGCTTACCCAGATCTCCTCTGAGACAGGAATCTGACAGAGAAAGCACGGCCCTGTAGTTACACCGTGGTCATATCCCAAACAAGATGATCCTCGTTAGACAGCTGAGAAGTCCTAGAAGCATTTCTGTCCTTCCTAAGGGAAAAATAAACCGCAGGTTAACACTCGCTCTTTGCACGGAAAACGTTAAAACTCACAGCAGATTTCCAGACGTCTGCTTCCCAACTGTTTCTAAAATGTAGGTCATTATATATAGGTGGCATCAGATCAATCTCCACAGAAGTTTCAGAATGTTTTAAACAGAAAAATGAGTCAGATCCCTGTAAGGCTGGTAACTGTCTAACACAAGCTTTTCACGTGTACAGTCCGAGGAAGGTTAAATATCTTTCTTGACCCCTCATTTTTAACTTGAACTCTGTGAATTTTTAACTTGCCATGTTCTCACAGCTGCATAAGGTGGTATTTTGCAGGTAAAATTTCAGTCCGTTTGCATATTTGTGCCATCCAATGTGGTAAAATTAATCCTTCTACTTTGTTCCAAACCTTTGCCATTCACTTGCACATGCAGTCACTCCTTGACTGAAGGCATCTTCCATGAGCCGAAATGTTTGATGTGCCCCATTTACTACGTTTCCTTTGATTTTGTTAGTGTTATTCTTTTCCACATTGGCCCGGTCTGGAACTAAAAGAGCATTTCCAAAATGTGCTCCCCTCCCTGCATGCTCCTTTATGCAAGTGACTTCTGCACTCACACTCATGCCTGCAAACAATTTTCAGATTAGCGAGCAGGACGCATTAGGGGGAGCCACGGCAGAGCAGTGGAGCAGCACAGTGATGTGCCGGAGGGCCTCCAGGCTGGGTGCTGCCAGGCACTGACAGAGGGACTGATGAGGGGCTATGGGTGCTGAGGCTGCCAGAACCATTGGCAGGGAAGCAGAGAGGCACTGGCCCCAAGTATGCAGGTGATTTCAGTCACTGTGTCAAGGCGGCAGTGGACGCTCTGAATCGTGCACTCTGTACAGGTAAAAGCTACTTGACCTGTGAAGCAAAATGTTGGAGGGGATCCTGATGTAACTGTCTGCAGACATCGGCTTGGGAACCTTTATACAGGTTCCTTTGGCCTGGATTGGGTCCACTGCTTCTGGGCATAATGCATTACAGGCAGGACTGGATTCTCTTCCTGAAGAACAGAGCCACGGGGCCCCTCAGCCCCAGGCCAGCACTGCAAGCCAAAAGCCTGACGCATTTTCCCACCGCCTGAGTGTCTGAGAACTCAGCTGAGAGCCAGGCCAGCTGAGAAGGTCCCCGCTAGCCTCAGCAAAAAGTGTGATATTTGGCAGCTCCATTGCTCTATGGGCTATTGAGACACATAACAATGCTGCCAGTACCTCCAGAAGACTGTGGGTTCATCTCCCATGTTGCTTTCCATTGTGCCACGACAGCCCCCCAACAACTCTGATAATGCCACCGCCTTCTGAATGTAAATCCACCTGCATCTGCAACTGCTTGGTTCCTTTATTTGTAAGCTTTTTACGTCTGCTGTTGCTCACAAGTGCCAACGAATAAAGTTGTCTCTTTTTTCCTTTCTATCAGCTGTGGCAAATCCGATCTCCTTGTGCCTATTGCAAATTCTTCTACCACTGAGCTCTTCTGGCATCACGCTGGCTTACATTTTTTTGGGGCAGAGAGGAAACTTTTTTGTGTGGTCATTTAATGCATGAGAAAACTCATGAATAGACTTTCTTGGTAACTGAAATGCTGTTTTTATCTGCAGAATAGAGACAGCCTAACACTGCAAGCTTCCTCCTGCTGCCCTGGCAGTCTCCTGCAATTCCAATTTGGTGCGGCTGCTTTTTTTGGAAGGAAAGAAATAGCTGGAACTCTGCGCTATTCGCTCTCATTGCTGGGGCTAATCAATGAAACAATTGTACTTCTGGCGGTGTGAGCACCGGCTGTGCGTTTAAACTGCTAGGAAACCACTCGTATGTTGTATCAGTCAGCCAGCAGGTGAAAAGCAGTGCCTGTAAACACGGGCCAGATCTGAACCCACAGCATAGCTGAAGAACTGTGCAGACTATTTTCAAACAGTTGAAATATCCAGTTCCTCCATAAGGGCCAATTTGTGATTTCACAACCTGCTGCTGTGGAACGTCAAGAGCAGATCATAATTACTTCAGCTCGGGCGTTCAGAACAGCAACACGTAGACTGCTCGATCAGAACATTAAAAAGGCTTCGTGCAACTAACGAGTAATTAGACAGAAGCAAATGGAGGAACAATATCCTGTGCAAGTTAAACTATTTTCAAACAACAGAGTGCTGTCAGTGGCTCCTCACATCTCTGGGAAAAGGCCCTCTTTCCTGAAATTCCTGTGGAATTTCTTCCCTGAAGATGGCTAGAAGCAATACAGCCCTCTACTGACTGACACGGTTAACCACAGCATGTTTATGTGCTTGTCTTTTAACTCAGCCTCTTATTTTCATCTCAAAATTGTGGCCTGTGGAAAACTGGTTTTCAGCAGAAGCTAATTACTGAAGCACACAATTAATAGCTGATTAGTAACTTGCTGGCTCTCTTTATTACTCATTGCTTTGACATCTGGTCAGGTAGCTGCATGCATAGGCACCTCTGTTTAAGCCTAAGATGGCATTATCATGCAGCTGACATGCAAGGACATCCTTGCCACATCCCCACTGCTCTGTAGTGCTCAGAGAAAATCACTACCTTCCATAGAAGAATGAGACACGACTCCTGATGTCTGTGGCTACCCTGTTCCCCTTTCGACACAGCAGGATGATTTTGATGAAAGCTGATCCCACTGCAGATGTCAATAAATAGTGCAGACGCTGGTGACTGAGAAAGGCCAACTTCTCGTTGATGGAGCACCTGGTAAGGAGGTGGGAGTGTTTGACTTGGGAATTACGTCACATTTAACTGTGTTTCTCTGATAGCTGGTCGTAGGCTGCCTGATGGTGCAAGTGTTTGAAAATGGAGACTGACGTGTAATATGGTACCTATGGACCCTGTATGGTACTTGTCCTGGGGCCTCTTGTGTCCTAAGACCCTGAAAACTTGCATGAAGTCCGTATCTTGCCACAGACTCTCATTAAAACAAACAACTATTGCAAAGCATTTTGAGTTCACACAGCAGTAATGAAAGACGCAAACATGGAAACAATGTAAGTGGACAAAGTACTACTTTCAGTGATGGTTTGTACTGCACCTAGATCCAGGATGGATGTCAGGAAGTTCTACTTCACCAGAAGACTTTTCTAATCCTTAAAGTAAAATGAAGTGCTGGTTTACAGTCGTGTAAAGCTCAGCAGGAGCAGCGTCTGTGTCAGCAAACTGAAAAAAATACCTGGCATACTTGGTGCATGAGTAGTTGGTTGAGCAGTCCAAAAGGCACTCCAGAAAACGTGGTAAGACAACACACTATGTGTAAATACAAAAACAGTCTTACACTGCAGTGAAATGACTGTTGGGATCAGAACTGACCCAAGCCTGCGGAATGAAACTCACAGCAGTTTATAGGACATGGTTTTTACAAAGGGTGAAGGAAGTCCTACGGTGCTCCCCCATCCTCCTTACAGGAGGAGCCGTGTAACCTGCAGTGCTGCTGTGCAAGCCCTAAGCACTCTGCAGGCAGAAAGGAGGCTGATTGCAACTGTTGGAGCTAGATGACCTACATAGGCACATATGGCTCCTGCCCATACTGGAACTGGAGCATCCAGATTTATGCGACTAACACTCCTCTTTGAAGTGCCACTATAAGGAAATTGTAACTGTGTTTAATCCCTTACACAACATACAGGCTGACATCCCCCGTCGCAATTTCTCGAACAACCGAAAGCGAAGGCAGCAAGAACAGCCAAAATATCACTTCTAGGTTATTTTATTGTATCTTCCAATTGCAGATGACATGTTACTACAGACTCTCAGAACACACTGCAAAGCTCCATACATACAAATCGCAAGTATTTGAGACTTTAAACTGGAAGTGGAGACTTTCCCTATGATTCTGAAGAACTTGTGAAAACTTCCTTTAAATAAGGGTGTGGTGCTTAATGGACAGAGATAAATATCATGCTATTATAAAATCTTACAGCTACAAGATTAGCATTTCAGGCTGAGGATATTATACTTTCCAGAGGACAGATGTCAGGATGATGCCTAAAAAGACAAACAAGCAAAGAGAAGCATTTGGAAGCAAAGTATTCGGAAGCATTTAAAAGCAAAACCTAAAACAGCTTGTTTTCACTCAAAAACAATCGAGAATGTTATCACAACAGACAAGAGACAATGGCTCCGACAGAACAAACTATAAATCTACAAATTATATGAGTTTCCAGAACAAGTGGATCTTGATTTTGTAGATACTTAAGCACAAGTGGATGTACTGAGTTTCCTGGGATTGTTGTGTATAACATTACTTGGTTGAGTCCGTAAGAGTGTAAGTCACACGCCATGACATCTGCAAACTTGTAGGATGGGAACCTCAAAAATGATTAATCCCTCTGAAGAGCCATGGTTCTCTTCCTTTGGTCTAAATAGCACTTGCAAACATTTGGTCATTTCTGCTATAAATAATGAGCCATGTATATAAATGATGAGCCATGTATACAAAGCTGTTAAGCAGAGGCTGAGAAAAGATAAGGCATTTCATAATCATTGGACTGGCAGTTCTTAGAAGTTTGTCCTCGTCCCCTCACTAAGGTACCCTCTCAGCTTTGCATGCTTTCTCAGCAATTTATGAATGTTTATGGGGCTGTTTTCAACCTGTAGAGCATTACATAGAGTAGCACAGGGAAAAAAAATGCAAAGGGCAGAGCTGGGAGGGATACTGTCATGCTGTGCATTGAGCATATGAGCAATGCTGCTCTGTTCTGCCTTTTCCATTTCCTCCATGCAACATCTCAGGAGATGGGGAGGCTCCTGGGGACAGGCAGTGCTGTAGCAGTTCATGGAAGAGCAATCCTTTCTCTAATAAAATGCTGAGTAGTCACTTGCATATCTTAATTCTTTCCACACATGTCCTTTTTTGCTCTCACCCTCTAAATTTTGTTCAAACTGAAAAACAGGAATTTGGCCCCGTGTCTGGGACTTCTGGGTAGCAAACAGTCTGACTGGATCTGCAGTAGTGCAGATCCAATGGTGCCTGTCTTGATAAACAGCCACTGCTCATACACTGATCAGCTGTGCTTACAATGCATGTAAATCGGAGGTATCTCTAGCACATCACACTTAGTGCACAGATGCTAGTTATCTAAGTTTGTGCCAGCACAAACTTTATGCAAGATAAGATAAAATGCTTTTAGAACATATCACAGACACCTTGCAATGTACATCAGTGACTTGATGTACAAGTTGCAGAAGTTTTCCTTGGAGCATGAAAAGCACTGGCTACCATCAAGTCGCTTATTTTCCTTCCTTGAAACTGGCGCCATTTCCACTGGGTTGTTCTTAGACAGGAGAGAAGCTGTTTCATTCCATCCCCCCTGTAAGCTGTGCTCTTCCCTAACCAACTTCTTCCTTACTTTGCCTCAGCACTGGGGCTTGCCAGTATCTTGAGCTAACAAGTTTCATGGACCAACTACAGGCTATTGTAAAAAGAACTAAGGAAGAAGGTCGCATTGTTTTTAACTTTGATTCTCGGTTTATTCTCAGTTTATGAGATATCCCTTAGGATTTATTATTTCGATGATCATGGGAGCCAGAGCTCTGTGGCAGCACGTACCTTACCAGGATGTAGCACACAGAGCAATCCCCTGCTGCAGACTGTTAAGCTTCTACCTCATTTCATCCTTGTCTGTAGAGCACAACAAGCTAGGCACCTAGCCTACACCTAGGCACTGTGCAGAGAGGTCTCTGCCCCAGAGGGCTTATAACCTCAGAAGAAAGTCAAGCAAATAACAGAAAACAAGGAATCATTCAGAGCTGGGAGTAGTATCCCAAGTTTCGGTACCACTTTATCATATATTACCCTATCAGAGTCTGTGCAGCAACTGAGTGCAGTTGCTTTCATGTGGGCAGCCTGCTAGGTTCCTCAATGTTAATGGGGAATCACATGAATAAAGAAAGCTGAGGATGAAAGAAGACATTGGATCAGAGCAATGATCTCCTGAGAAGCCTCTTTTGGGCAATAGGGTCAAAGGCTTTTAGTTAAAAATTAGTTATATTACTAGATTATTATTATTTTTTAATTCACCGCCCTTTGTACCCATGCTGATCTGTCTCCAGTTTTTCTTGGGACTGGTTCAGAATATTTGGAATTTAAAAGGACAAACAATTTGTAAACAGAAACGGTGTTTTTTTCTTGCAAAGACAAATGCTCTTTTGAATCAATTCGTGGAAGTGCCTCATTTTCCTGCATAGCCATTTTAGCAATTTGCTTTCAATTAGATGTTTGAAATTGTGTTTCTTTAGCATTCTACAATGAAACAATCTGTAGATAACTTGATATCAGTTTGATAGTTCTTGTAACATTTACTGTGAGAAATTACTGAAAAATAGGTATCATTTGAACACATGCAGTAGGAAAAATCAGTAGGAAAAAAAAAAGCAAAGTAAAATTCTCTACTAGATTTGTAAGCAAAAAGCCATTCCACACCACAGTCGATGAAATCATAGAGCTGGTCTGAGAAGGCATAGCACAGCAGTCTAGCTCTTTCATTCCACAACACTGGAGTATAAAGAAGGGGCCATTCAAGCTCTGTACCAGGAAGCTACTGCTCACTCAAATGTTTTCTAACCCTTATGCTTAACCCGCATCTTTGCTGTTGGATTTTCATTGAAACAGTAAAACACCACGACACTTTCTTACCTGCATGTGTCTTCCAAAGCACTTAATGTAAGAGTGAGGGAAAGACTACAGATAACTGCTACTCTTCTTCAAATCTTCAGGCTATTACCAGGGCAGGAGTATCCACGGATGAATCACGTTTTCATTTCACCATTTCAAGAAGTTATTCCTTACACATTTGTTGCCATGTGAACTACCTGTGCTAGGACCACAGCACCTGGTAATACGTGCTTTCAGGATTAGTCAATGAAAATCACTTCGTGCCTCTGCTGGAAACCAGGTAATTGGTCTTGCAACATTTTCTTCCTAAGCTAATGGTTGAAACCATATTTTGGCTGAATTCATTGAAGTCCACATCCATGTTTCAGTCCATCCATGCTTGCAAATTAGTGGGGCCTTAACCTGTCCTGTTTTCTACGGGTGATTTGCATGTGAAAGCTAGGGAATCTCCCTATTTCCCTCTCAGCCTGCTCCACTTGAATTCTCTGATGGCTAGAAGAGAGAAAGCTCATTAACTTTCTCAACAACAGAGTTTGTAAGGTCTCTTATTCTCCTATTAGCCACTAAGCCCTCAAAACCTTCCGTATGGTACTAGCTTCTGCTGCTAACCCTCATGAAATTTAATGGAAATTGGTCACTGGGCTCAAAAGTCAGTGGGAGGATTGACTGGTGCATGTAGAGAGCATCAGTCTGTAAGTCCTGACAAACAACCGAGAACCCATTATTATATTTAAATATATGTGCATTTCAGCTTGTTTACTTACAGAAGTATCAGGACTGACAAATCATATGCCCCTTGCTGAAAGACTCAGGCATGCAGTCAAACCTGTCTGTCAGTGCTGCTAATACAGCTACAGGACAGAGACATTTTTGCTCATGGAAATCCATTATGGAAATTCCTACAGTGCTGTTGGGAATTAGCAAAATTTCTCATTTGGAGGAGGAGCCATTCACTTCCAGAGTGACAAAACCCATGTGAACATGACCTTTCCCTTAGTGTTCTTCGGGAATAAACCTCTCTGGCTTCATGTATACAAGTGAAAAGAGCAAAACCAGGGCAAACCCACTCTTTCCTTCTTGTACCTCAGGTTTTCCACATGATTAAACAAATGTAAAATCTGTGATTTAGAACAGAAAGTCCTGGAAGGGTCTGAAATGATGATTTTCTCAAATTTGCTTGTGCTAAAGAGGGAAATGTGGGAATCCTTGTCATTTTTTCATGGTCAGGCAGGCATTTTAAAAGTGTCTTGGAAGAAACTAATGTTTCTGAGCATTCAGATTCTCAAGTTTGTTCTGGTTGTGATCCCGCCTGCAGGTCAGTAATTTCACATGACCCCAGCTATTAGTATAAATAGCAGAAGAGGCTGAATTTGTTAGTGACATTGCAGCCTATAATTGCTATGGTGTTACAGCTCCTAGACTGAACCCTGCTGGTTTGTGCAAGGTAATGAAGGAAAAAAAGAGTTTTTAGACTGCATGCTCACAATCCTATCAGAATATATTCCGATTCAGACCATATTTTGCTGGGTTTTGACCTATTCCAACTTGACAAATGGATATCAACATAGATAATAAATACAGTCTAACTTCTACGGCTAGCTTAAAGGTCTAGAGATACTTAGATGCTTGGAATTGCCATTTGTGTAGACTAATGGCTGTAGGAGAAGCCTAAACTCTCAAATCATGTACCTGCATTAGGCACTTGCAATTAGAAGCTGATCCCCTCAGCCTCTCATAACATTTCAACATATGAATTCCTTTATTAAGAACATTCATTGATAATACCATGCAATGTATATTCATAAAATGTTTTCTGGAATGTAAATTAATGTCAGATTTTATTATTTTTTTTAATACTAATTCTAAAGTTTTATTCCTACAATGAGATCACAACTAGAGTACTTCTGACCTCGAGAGCCTGTGCACAGTACAGGGATTTGTGCTGAGAGCTGGCATACCATGTAGTTTCTAAAATGACACCATGTAAATGAGGTCATGACTTAGGAGACTACTTGGTCATCCCAAGTCTGGAATGTTTCATTGTAGCCTATGTGTGTTATAGGAACACTATGTGAATTGTCAGGCAATGAAATTGCAACCATGCAAAGCGCAAGGTTTTAATCTTATGATTTGCCTTGATTCTTGTGTATTAACCCTTGCAATTGCTTCTCTAGCCGATCCATTTTGGCGCATCGCCGTGTGTTGGTTTGACCAACGCTTGGAAATTCTCAGGCGTTTAAGTTGCGTGCCCTGGTAATGACAGCACGTTCCAAATTCCAAGTGCAAAATAATTGTTCCTTAACAAGGGAGAGAACTGGGAAACCGATACGAGTATGTGAAACATTACGTTTGAAAATGTCAAGTACCAGTTGTCCACACGTAGGGTTTGATAAGCCCTCTCAAGGAGAACAGGTACTGTAGAAATGCAGCGGACACGAGGTTTGCCAAGGAGCGCCTGTAGGGGCAGATAATTACATGTCAGTAAACATAAAATCCCAGAGTGTTTTCTCTGCCTTTGCAAGTTGCTACATTAGCACCCTGGGTTTATTCAAAAGAATTAGGCGCTGAGCGCTAATGGTTTTCCTGCAGAATCCTGTGTTCATCTTTCCCTTCGGACGCTGCAGTTCCTTGGGGTCCTCCTTTCATCAGCAACCTTTGCTGCGCCTTCTGCTCGTGCTCAGATTAACTATCACTCCGTTAGCGACAGTCAGACGTGTTTGAAACCACAGCGCCTTCCGCAGCTACACGTGAAGAAGCACAAGGACGTGAAGACTGAAAGAAGTACAGGGAAAGCGCTGTTTTCCGCCACCGTGGGTATTTTAAAGTGTTTTAACAAGCCATTAATTGCTCTGATCTAGATAGCGACAGTACCCGTGACCGTAGAAAGAATTACACGCAGACGTCCCCGCCACACCACACTGACGCAGGCAATCAGCCCGGCACGGCGGCTCTGCCCACACAGCTCCTCCCGCCCACACAGCCGCCACGTCACGTCACACCTCCCCCCCCCCCCACTTCCCGTTCCCGCTACCCGGCGGCGGGTCGCAGCGCGCATGCGTAATGCCAACCTCCCGCGCGGCCTGCGGGCGCCCCTCAGCGTCCGGCGCGGGAAGCGACGGGGGAGGAGGAGGAGGAGGAGGCGGATGAGGAGGGAGGCAGCGCTTCCGGCCTCCATTTTATACAAACAGCAGCGGCCCGCAGGTCGAGGCTGCGCGGCTCAGCTCGGGCTTTCCTGTGGGTGCGGGAGGGCGGCTTTCTGAGGGTGGGCGCGTGTCTGTTGGCGCCGCGCCGCCCCCCGCCCTGCCGTGCTCCGCCCTGCCCTTCCCGCCCGGCGCGGTGATGGGCGCCCCCCGCTGCCTGCGGAAGTTCCGCCCCGCTCGCTGAGCCCATCCGAGCGCCCGCGGCTCCGAGCGGCTCCGTGTGCCTGGCGGGGGGGGGAGAGGGGCAGGCCCGGCGTCATGGAGCAGGGCGTGGGGGGCCATCCGGTGACCCTCATCATCAAGGCGCCCAACCAGAAGTATACCGACCAGACCGTCAGCTGCTTTCTGGACTGGACCGTGGGCAGGCTGAAGTCGCACCTCTCCGACGTTTACCCCAGCAAACCGGTGAGCTGTCGGGCGGCCCGTCTCGTTCGTCTCGCTGTCGAGGTGGGGTCTTCGGAGCTGGGGAGGTGGCCGTGCACGGCTCAGGGCCTGCGCAGGGCGAAATAAACAAGGACGAGTCCCGCTTCCACAGCTGGATTGGCTCCCTGCTTACGGGGGAGTCCGAGCATAAACAGCTGCTCTGGTAGGGGCTTTTAAGGAGATGGCAGTTCCGTGTGCTGCTGAAGGCTGCTAGTCTTGCTCCGCTGAACTTCCCTAGAGCAGCGTTTGCATCTATTAATCAAATCCAGGGCTAATCTCTGTGAAAGTGTGCGTTCTGTCTGCAGTGATCGCAGTACTCCTGGCATAGCCAGGGTACTCAGGGGTGGGGCAGGTAGGTGAGCATTTGTAGTGTCATCTGAAACGTGGGATTGAACAGCCTCTTGACAATTTTTTCCTCTTTTCTTTTGGAGTGCCATTTTTTTGAGGTGGGGCTGGAAACTGCCATCAGCTGTTTTCATAGAATTATTGAACTGCTCAGGTTGGAAAAGACCTTAAAGATCATCAAGTCCAACCGCAGCCTGACTATGCTACCCTAACTGTTGTAGGCGGAGGCAGTGCAACACCTAACTCTAACAACCCTGTGCTAAATCATGTCCCTGAGCACCACATCCAAATGGTTTTAAACACATCCAGGGATGGTGACTCTATCACCTTCCTGGGGAGCCTATTCCAGTGCTTAACAACCCTTTCTATAAAGAAGTCTTTCCTGATATATATCCTAAATCTCCACTGGCACAACTTGAAGCCTTTTCCCGTCATCCTGTCACCAGTGAGAAGAGACTGACCCTGCTCTGCTGCAGTCACCTTTCAGATATGTGAAGAGAGCAAGAAAGTCTCCCCTCAGTCTCCTTTTTCCCAGACTAAACAGCCCTGGTTCCTTCAGTCTCCTTGCAGACTTGTGTGACAGTAGTGGCTGTATTTTCAGCCATTAATGTGAAAATGTATAGACTTCTGTTCAACATGGGAAATGCATTTCTTTCCCAAGTTAAGTTCTGAATTTGGCTAACGAAAGAGGTTACGAAAAACCATCCTGGTAATGGAAGCATAACACCTGCTTGGAATGGCAGTCATGTAAAACAGTGTGGTTGATTCTTCTGAAAACCTGTTCCAGAAAAACTGGACAAAGACAGTGACTGACTTTGTCTCTGCATTACGGTGACATGTAGGGCCTGGACTTTGCTGTGCAAAATGCCTGACAAAGGTTGCCTTTATATTGTAAATGATTAGTGTTCACCTAAGTCAATAAAATAATTACTGACAGTTTAATTTTTTTGTTATTTTTGTGGGAGGGGAAAGAGGAAAACATGCCTAAAACAGTAGCATTGTGTCCGAAAGGGATTTCTTCTGAAGGAGAAAACAGGAGAAAAGCAGTCAGAAGTTACATCACTGATGTGCTGTATTTGAGAACTTGTGGACTTAGTTACTGCTTTTATTTGCTCCCTTCTGAGAGGCTACCCACTGCAAAAAAGACAAAGACACTGCTTCAGTTGATTGCTGCCTCTTCCTTGCTAGAATGTCCTCTTGTGGGATGTTTGTATTCAAACACTCATTTTCTGATTCACCCTACGAGCTTGCTGAAATGATCTTCTAGGAGGAATCCCTTATGAACAAGAGGTTTTTATGTTGAGTTGCATTAACCGGTATTATGATGCTACATTTCAGTTGCCTGAAGTGTCTGTCTCCTGTTAAAAATTGATTCCTCAGTGCCTCTTACCTTGCTAAAATGCAGTTCAGAATTTACTGCTCAGTATTAAAATGAGCAGTTTAGAATCCCCAGAACTGTTCTGGGTTAGATAATAGCAGTTTCTTTAGTGAAAATTATCTCAATATTTCAATTTAATTTGGCTTTAATGTACTTACAATTTGTTTGTAATTAAACACAATATTGTTACTTCATAGAGCCTTTGAAATTAATAACGTGGGAATGTAAGAAAAGGATCTCCTCTGTGGTCAAATTGGAAAGCTTATCTCTTGTCTGGTTCTGATGTAGTCTTGCTGCTTTTATAGCTTTAATTTAACGTTTATTTACACGCTTGTGCTTTTAAGATGCTCTATTTTTTGTTTTTTAAACAGAGCAGCATCAGAAACTTGTCAGTAAAATGCCTACATTCCATGGATGTGGTATGTCCTGGAAATAACTTCTCCACGCTATTTTAAAAGTGTGAGGGTACAGCAGCTGCTGCATGCAAGCATTGCAATGTTCTCAAAGCAAAGGATGCAAAATAAATCAGCTATTGCTGCAGAACAATACTGCAAGTTTCCATGTGTGACTTGTACCTTATTCTCCTATGTGTGTCTAAATTTAGTTTATTTTCTAATTGGTAAACTAATGGTGAATTTGATAACAGCACTTCAAGTAACTGTTTATTGAGGGCCTATCTTCAGAAAATGTGATTGTTGAAATAGGCAAGTGAGAGGCTGGGCTATGAGGCAGTGTCATTTGTGGCTACTAGACACAGTCGTGTGGATTACTTACACAAGTACGTATAAATTCCAAGTACAGGCAGATATAAATTGAGTTAGGTGGTGTTAAAGCTGGAATTTATACTTTACAGAAACACCAAGGTAGGAAAAAACCTTCAAGATCATTTGGTCCAACCATCCACCCATCAGCAATAGTTCTCACTAAACCATTTCTCAACACAAAATCCAACTGTTCCTTGAACACCTCCAGGGTTGGTGACTCCACCACCTCCCTGTGCAGCCCATTCCAGTGCCTGACCACTCTTTCAGAGGAGTACTATTTCCTAACATCCAGCCTGACTCTCCCCTGGCGCAGCTTGAAGCCATTTGCTCTAGTTCTGTCACCAGTTACACAAGAGGCCAACCCCCAGCTCACTGCAACCTCCCTGCAGGTCACCAACCAGCAGCCCAGGCTGCCCAGAGCCACATCCAGCCTGGCCTTGAATGCCTGCAGGGATGGGGCATCCACAGCCTCCTTGGGCAACCTGTGCCAGTGCCTCACCAGCCTCTGGGTGAAAAACATCCTCCCAATATCCAACCTAAACCTCTCCTGTCTCAGTTTAAAACCATTCCCCCTTGTCCTATCACTGTTCACCCTTGTAAACAGCTGTTCCCCCTCCTATTTGTAAGCTCCCTTCAAGTACTGGAAGGCCACAATGAGGTCTCCCCAGAGCCTTCTCTTCTCCGACCTAAATTGTTCCCTCTTCTCCAAGCTAAAGCAATCCCAGTTTTCTCAACTTTTCCTCATAGGAGGTTGTAACTTCCCTAAAATAAATGTTTATTGAAGAAAAGAGTACTTGGAAAGTCATCCGTGCATCTCAAACCTGTTGGGTCTTGCATTCTGAGTCTTAATCACTGTTATCAGTTATGCCCACAAACATTAATTTAAAACTCCTGCTTCTCATTTCCTGTAGTACCTGTCACCTAGCATGTATTTTCCCACAGTTCTAACCATATGTGGTTCTTTGGGTTTTTATTTCCTATGGAAGAGTGGCAGAGAGGTTGAACGACCTGAAAAACAGATGTCTTGTAACTGTAGCTGGGGACAGGTCAGAGACCGTGTTCCTAAAAGGCCTTACTTCATTATCTTTACTTGAATGGTTTTGGAAGCTTTCTTGGCATATTTGCCTTGAATCAAGCACTGTAGGAGTCTTGCTTGAAAAATGTAAGAAGAAAAGCTGATAAATTGCTGATTTAAAATTCATAGCTTTTGGATTATGATCAGAAAATTGTCTTTTCCATCCCAAGTTTGAGCTTTAGCTTTTGAGTCCTTGAATTGTTTTATCTCGTGTTTTGAATTTGCTTCTCAAACCGGGGCGGCAGTTGGTGTTTTGAAGTCCTTTTCCATCCCAGTTCAATGTTTGGTCCAGCAGCAAGCGTGGTGTTGTTTCAGGCAGGAGCTGGGCTGATGAATCCTCTCTGGCAGAGGATGAGTTCAGTGCCTGTTTGGTTTGCTTTGGCATATATATGAATTGATAAAGATGAAAACACAATGATTTCTTCCATCTCCAGGTATTAAAAAAAAAAACACAACAAAAAACCTCTCAGGTTTCAGGATTCTAGGATGGGTTTAACCCTGAGAATTACAAGAGATGATTCCTGCAGTGCACAGTTAGATATCTAAGCTATGTAGGGAGCAACATGGAGTTCAGGACTTCTTCCTGCATTAATGTCCCTGGCCTGATAAGTTTAACAGCATTCAATTTTTGTTAAATTAAGCTGTAAGCATTTATTTTTTTAGCTGGTTTTTTTTTTTTCATTTGGGGAGCTGAAACGCATTACTACTATAGTAGTCAGATCAGAGGGGTCATTTTAATCCACCTGTTCCTTATCTGTAAAGGGTTTATTTATTAAAGCACTTGTATCATGCTTGTAAAGGGTACTTTGTTAGATGGGGAAGTCTATATCTATGATATTGAAGGAAAGGATCTGAATTGGAGCATGTAGGATATGGTGTTGTGGGCCAAATGCTGTGCTCCTGAGCTGCTGTTGGATGGTGGTACAAAATTCTTGGCTTAGAGCTGCTGCTTGTTTTTGCTTTGTTTGAACTGAGCCTGTCCCAGGCCCTAGCAGTGGTGTCTGAGGCTTCTTCCTGGCTCTGCTCATGATTTGAAAGCAACAGGTTTCTTACTTAGGAAGTCACAGCTTTCTGCTATCTTGATGCTGTGCTGCGAAATGTAGATGTTCTGAGAACGCCTTCCCCAGATATAAAATGCAAGTCGATTTTTGTCCTGCTGGGAACCTGTTCCTGACTGAAACAAGCAGTCAATGAAACGGTGTGGTGCAAAGAATTCAGTTGGATTTGAGAGACTGGCTTCTTGTTGCTGTTTTAAAAGAATAAGTCAGTAGAAATAGCGCAGTGCTGGCTTTCAGTTCATGGCACTGTTTAGCCAGTGGAGCTGGAACTTTATAGCTCTGTGTTGTCAGGCTTAGAAAAGTTGTTCTCTGTGTCACTAATTAAAAATGCAGGATGAAAAAGAGTATAGAAAATGCTTCTTCAGCATAAGTGACAGAAGAAGTTCTGAGCTACGTGTGAGCCACTCACAATTTAAAGCCATGAACTTAGTCATGTACAACTAGTATGACTTCGGATGATTATGAAGTTTGTAAAGCAGAAACTACTCAGATTTAATGCATACTTAAAATTCTTGGCTTGAAGTATTCCTAAATCTTGTGACTGGAATATCTGGGGGAAGAGTGAAGTTCCGTAACTCTTCTGTTTTCTCCTGGTCTCTGGATGTCACAAAAAGGTTATAGGCAGGGCTTCTGTGAGAGATTTACCTCGTTTGTGTGAATTTCAGCTGTTTGGGCCTTAGTGTTACTGTGCCTGCAGAGAAAGCAGCTGGGGAGGCTGGGGGAGGGCAGAAAGAAAGAGAGAAGTGGTGTAAGGCTGGCTGCTGGGATGGTGGGAAGATTCTTCAAATATTTCATGCTGATATTGCCTGTCAGTTCTGCTGGTGTTAGCCTAGATCTCTTCGTCTAGCATTTGGTTAGGTTAGCATTCTTTCTGGTGATAAAAGCTTGGATTAACTTACAGTACAAGCAGGTAGCTAAACTGAAGTTGGTAAGGGCTGGGTTCTCTTTTGAAAAACAAAGCACTTGTTTCTGTATGGGTGAACATTTAGAAGCTTTTCTGAGGAAAGGAACTGTTTGTTCACAAAGTTACAGCAGCTTCAGTTACATGCTTTACTAGACAACTGTATCAACAGGGTACCACAAATACAATCACTATGCTCTCAGCTGAGAGTATTTAAATGTTACTGCCTTACAATTAGAGCACGAGGTATTTTTAAATAAGTCTTTATTATTACACAGTTCTAAAGTGTGGAAGTACTAAGAACAGGCAAAGAAACTTAGTCAAGTTCGAGGGCTCCTTGTAAAAAGGAAACTCCTTTTGCTTCTAAATGTTCTTTGCTCCCTTCCTCTGTGTTTCTTCTTTCTGTTTTATGTTTTCTTTGGAGGGCTGGTGGGTGGTGGGAGATGGAGTTGGTAACGGACAGACTACTAACAGAAATTCCTTACAGAAAAAAAAATTGAAACCTGTCCATCTCCTGTCTATTTTAATGACCGTTCCATCATTCCATTGTTCTACTAATTTTTTTTCCCCTTGCTCCAGCCACTTCTCTGTCTGCTTTCCCAGCAAGTGTGTGGGAATGGGAGCAGGGTAAAGAGTGACTCTTCTTGAAATGAATTTTGAAATGTACTTAATGGTTGTCTAGAGCAGCATTTACAGTTAAGTGTTGTTGCATGTTAGGGCACTCTTGGTGAGTGCGTAACAGCGGAACTTCTTTTCAGAAGCAAATAGCCAGTTGGACTTGGAAGACCTGTGAAATGTTTTAAAGACTGTCCATTGGTGGTTGGAATGCTAAGGGTTTTTTCTCATCTGCAAATGTTATCACCAGCTGTATGTCTGTACAGCTGGAAAAAGCTAAATTCCTTTCTTTGTCCCATCTCCTAGTCCACAAAGGATCAGAGACTGGTGTATTCTGGCAGACTGCTTCCCGATCACCTGCAGCTGAAAGATGTTCTCAGAAAAGTAAGCTTTATATCAACACCGTATGATTGCTGAGCAAAAACACATTGTAGGAAATAGGAATGTAGTTTGCATTGTTTAACTTCAAATTTTAATAATAAGGTACAGCATGTGACCAACTGAATAATGTTGATGTAATTTTGGAAAATGTGTTTTTTCAAGTATCCCTTGTTTGTATGATTGCAACGCTTGTGGATAGAGGGATGTTTCTGATTGATGAGAGAGTTAGCCTGCCTCAGTCCCAAACAAGTGTTATGTAATGGGGAGTGACTTCTTGGACATTTCCTGCTTTGACTCAAGCAGGATTATTTAACAGAACTCAGAGTTTTGGACATCATTTCATTTCCTGTAGTTACTGAAATCCAACAACTTACGCTTAAAACACAAAAAACAAAAGGGACTTGTGAGCAAGCTAAGGGTGATGTTTTACATGCAAGTAAAGACTTTCAAATTCATTGGTGGCTTTGCTGGGAAAGCTATCTGTAGTCCTGGCTTTATTCTTCAGGTATTAAGCTATTCCTGGTGTTTAAAACAAAATGCAAGAACAAGAAATTTCTTTATTTTACTGGCTTATCTGACTTTGTGTTCCTTAGGCAACATGTAGATTAAATCCAAATCCTGAACACTCGTGACATGTGATGTCTGACATCTTGAAATACACATGCTTGCTTCTAGGTTTGGATTTGCATAGCTGAAGTGGATGCTGTTGAATAATAGAGACTTCATTATGTTAGTAAAGTTCCTAATGTATAGAAAAATAAATACCCTGAAGGGGGCAGAGTGTCAAGAGCTTTTTGTGTTCTGATGTTGATGCTAACAGATAGTTTAGTGCACCGCTAACTATTCTTCACACTTCCAGCAAGCAGACCTGGGTGCATCAATAGCTGTATCTAGGAAATGTTTTAAGTCACAGTTATTACATCTTGCAAGCATTAAATATGTAAGGTCAGCAATACAGTTCACAAGTGTTGGTAGTGATGCTTTTTAGTAAAGCACTGATGTTAAACTCAGTGTAAAAACTGCCGAGTTGAGTTAGTTTTCCATTTTGTGCAGAGTAAAGTCTCTTCCAAAGGAGAATAATTCCATAGTAGAAGTGAGCAACTGAAGTTGCATGTCAAATATGGAGAAAGTGATGCAGTGCAGTCCTGAGTGCTGCTTAAGTCGGCTGCTGCTGTTCCTTCACCATCTTGATTCTGTGGGAAATCTTACGAAGTTGGATTTACCTGCTTACTAAAAATGGGATTGTATTTACTGTGTGTAAGTTTACTACAGAACTGAACTGAATGTAAAAATACTCACCTAATTTTGCTCAAAACAAAGATTGTGATGGCAAAATCAAGTCTAAGCCCCTTAAATTCACTTGATCTGCCTACAGCAAGCTCTCTCACAGTAGATGCAAACGATGTCAAGCCTTGTTAACCTGATAGAGAAACTGTCTTCCTTCAGTATTCAAGGGATGTTTTCAAGAGTGTTTTAATTGATGCAGCCCTCAGGTTCAGTTATGGATACTTACTGAATTTAGAAAAATATCCATCAGCTGTAAGTACAAAGGCTTTAAAGGCGGGGGGGAGGTTGAGCTTTTGAAAGAAAGATATGATTACTCTTGATTTCAATTTCAGTCTGTATTCTTCCTATTCATTTAACTATGAGTTCCTGTTATTCTGAGAGGATTTACTAAGTCTTCCAGATTAGCTCTGTGATCCTTGCTTTTTTGATACTGAACAATGTCCTTTTGCTGATAAGAAATACCTGGAGGCTGGATGGCTTCAAGCATAGTGATTTTCAACGTGCTATATATGAATAACATGTTTTAATAAACAGTCACTTTCTGCCTTCCTTTACCTCTCTGAGTCACTTAAGTTCTTTTGTAGAAAGAAGGTAAGTAGTGGTTAGGTTCAAGGCCTTTGACTTGCTAGAATACTGATAGCTTGTGTTCAGTGCTATTTCATTATTGCTTGCTGTCACCAACTAGTAGGAAGTGAGAGTGTAACAGTGAGGCTGTGCTTGTGCCTAGGAACTGATTTATGCAGAGGAGTTGCAGGGAGCGTGCATAGAGAGAGGCTGTGCTAGCCAGAATGCACAGTGGTACAGAAAAAGCAGTTATGCAGGTTTTTTTATTCCTAAAGGTCAAAGCTGAAAAATGAGTAAATGCTTTTTACATTTTTTTATACTTCAAAAGGAACAGTATTTCTAAATGTCATTGCATTATATGCTGTAGTCTGACTGCACTGCACTGATTTCAGTAGGGGGTAGCTTTTTTTTTCTAGTATATTTGCATATAAAATTTGATTACAGTGAAGCTGTGGTGTGCAACTTAAGTATGCACAGCTATTTTTGTTGCTGTGGCAAGATGTTTTCATTTGGTACGGTAGAACAGATTCATCTTGCAGTTTGCTATGACATCTGTGTTTTGTAGGGGAGCATATTCACAAAGAACTGATGTAAGCTGATTACTTGCATTGCTGACGTGGCTACGAGTGGTCCTGTTGGTTCACTTCCTCACTTACAAGTATTTAGGAATACTCAAATCTGGTTGGTGCTTTGCATAGCATTTTCAGATGTGGAGTATCTTAGCTGGGTGGTATCTGCAGGGTAGGCTTGAGTTAAGCTTAAACTGCAGTGGCTAGTACATTTTTCTTATCTTGTCCTGCTCGTGGAATTCTACTCCGTTCTTTGTTTTTCCTGTTACTGAATAACTCTCTTCACTGAATCTTAACACAAATGAAGACATTCTTACCATTTGGAAAACTGAGCACTGTCAAGAGTGTGATTTTTTTATTATTATTATTATTATTTTTTTCCCCCAAAATAAAAGTCAAAGCCTAACCTTGGCTTCCTTACATTTCCCTTGTGTGTTGTTTCGTTGTTCTGCTAGACTGCAGCGTTAGGGGAAACTGTGGGTAAGTGAATGCTTAGCATGTGATTGTGGTCAGCTATGGAGAAAAAGTTAGTTCTGAAACAATAAGAATCTCTTGTTCTAGGCTTGGTTTTTGTTTCATGATCTCTATTTTGTGTAATGTATCTTTACTGATTAAAAAGGACATTTTGAAAGTGGCTTTTTAAACAGAGTTTTTGCATGTAAATTTTGCAAATACTGTTGCTTTAGCTCTTCCATCTCTTTGATTTTTAGCAGGATGAATATCATATGGTTCATCTGGTGTGTACTTCCCGGACACCCCCAAGTTCTCCAAAGCCAAGCACCAGTAGAGGTGGTCACGGAGCTTCAACCTCCAGCAGTAGCTCAGTGAGTTCTTTTTAATACGAGGACATGAATTTCTTCTACACCAAGGAAGCTTTCCATCAGACTATCTTCTCTTTTCTAAAATTTTACTGTAAAAGTGCGTGGTGAAAGCAGAGTATATCTTATGGATGTGTAGAATTACACTTGATTATTCAAAGGTGCCACTTTATTCAATTAAACAAACTGTAACGTCATGTTTTTCAGATGCACTGCTTCCTCTAACCTATTATTTCTTCCCCACTTTATGGAACAGTATTTCCTTCCTTTCCTTTCCTTCCATCTTCCCATATCCTTGTAGTTCTGATTAGTCTTGTGAATCCCTTCTGTTGAAGAGAGACCAGTCAAATTAGTGCCTTCCTTTTGAGAATGGTGGAACTTGGCCACTGTTCATTCTGCCTGACAAGAACTGGCCTGGACTTTGTCAGTTTCAAAGCAGTCAGTAGTGTTGGTAGGCTGTAAGGAGATGAGGAATAGAAAGCATTTGTAATGTTGTATTAGTAAGTTGTTCATAGGTTCTTTTTTTTTTTGGTACATTTTGAGTTCTGTTCTTCACCCTTCCCATCTCCTACACTGAAGTGATGTTCTTTAGTTGTACTCAGTTTTAACAGAAAGGAAAGTAACCTTTCTGCTGCTGGTGTGCTGGTTGTCACTGTAATCTTCTTGGCTTTTCCAGAGCTGATGGTATGAAGTGATCCACAAAGGTTAGTCAGAAAGGGGAGTATACAGAACTGTTATTCATCTGTGGTGTGTTGCTTATCAACACATAAAATACCCTTTCAGTAATAAGCTTTCTGTCTTGACTCTCTAATTGCTGGTGTTTCTGACTGCTGTGTGACGTAAAAATTGACAGTTCAGTGGGAGAAGAGTGGATAGTGCAACATCTGTCCAAAGACTGTTGTACTTGTGAACAGCAATAGAAGTACAAAGGGGTCTTTTGTTTTATTGTGGCATAGATTAGTTAAACGTGATGTTAATAACTGCATTAATGAGTACTTAAAGCAGTCAGAGCGTGCATTGTTAAATTTATGATACTTGGAAGGAAGCAACCAAATTCCAAGGCTTGAATGACCTTTGTTCTTCCATTTGTTATTTTTGTTTTCCCTGTCTAGTGATGATTTTTTCTTGTATTCCTTTGTAGTGCAAGTATGATGAAGATGTCTTAAATAGTTGCAGCTCCTCAGTTACTGAGTTGTCAGATTTGAAGAGAGGTTTTTTTTTTTTAATGAGTAAATATCACAATAATGCTTAGCAATAGGATTTGGGGACATAATAAAATTAAAATAATGCACCTTGTAACCAAATTACAGTCTTGTGGTGGTGACAAATGATATAGGAGACCCACCTGTTGTCCTGCTTCCAGGATTAAGTGTTTGTCCTGGGATGTGTCGAAGGCCTGAGACCCTGTGTAGGTGTGATCATGGGAGCCTGCAGAGTTCCTATGTACTTTCTTGTTACTCCCTTCCTCTACCCTAGCAGCTGGCACGGTGACTTGGACTGGGTAACTGTCAGGTTGAATATGGTGATTAGAAGAGTAGAGTGGGAAACTGAAGACAAGGACAGAGAAGAGTATTTGGTTCTACAGCAGGCACCTCTTGTCTCTGAATGTGAAGCCACAACCTGAGTTCATAATGACATCTATTAAGAATGTGTTAGCAGCAGCCTCTAGAATTCGCTGCTGCTAAATATTTTTTTAATTAAGCTTTTCTTTGTCTCAGCTTTTCAAAACCTTGTTTCCCAGTGATTTGTGGATTTCCCTTGGAGCTGTCAAATGTTGTGTGCTTCTGCAAACTTTATTTCATGTGCACCTGAATGCAACTTTGATTTTTTTTCTGTTTTTAACTAAAACCTTGCCAGAGAAGATACAACCCCAGTAGTCTTGCTTGTTGCTTAAATACACAATAGAACAGTTATAAACCAAAACATTAAAGCAAATAATTGTTTTAGGACACGGTTCTAACTTTTGTTATTGTGGTAATAATATCCCTAACCTCACTTTCATTTATTATGAAGAGTTTGGACCATTCTGGATCAACTGCTGCCTCACCCACAAACCAAGAAGCTTCATCTCCATCTTTGAACACTGGTGCAGATGGAGTGAGACATCGTAATCTCCCACAAGCACAGAGTGATCCCATACCGAGCCACCAGTTTCCTTATTTAATGCAGGGGTAAGTGGGACTGGAAGAGCTAAGGATTGCTTTATACTCTTCAGAATACTCTTAAATGTTCCCTTACAATTATGCTTCTTTAGCAGTCTTCAGAATGACTCGGCTGTTTTGTCTCAAAGCATAAGTCACGTTTAGAAGCACTTTTTCATATGGGCATTGATGGTTTTAAGCCAGGAGTGCTTTCTGCTCTTGATGTTCTGCTGATGGGAGCAAATGTTTATCTAGTGGTTGTAGTTAATGGATGTAGCTGATCAAATTATTGTCTGCTTGCTCTTTCTTGGCCTTTATTGGAATCAACAAGGCTAAATTTTTACCAGAATATGATGATTCTTGATTTTTTGACACATACAGAATTCAACTCTTGTTCATACTGGACTCAATTTTAGACATGAGGTGTTTGAGTACGTTTCTGAACCTACAATATCTTATTTTCCTGCGTGAAAAACGTCACCCATCTGTACACTTACTGATCTGTTAACTTTCAAAACCCTTTTTCTTTTTTGCACTTACAAAGTAGCTTTAGGAAATCTTCTCCTGCATGATCTTTACAGCTTCTAATTATTAATGCTGGTTTAGTTTTCTTCCAATGGGAAGGCAGGAGGATAATGTATTCTTATATGTTAGCTCATCAGGGAATGCTTGCAAGAATTATTATTTTTTTTACAAGGTGTTCTCCAGTAGTGCTGTGTATAGTTTGCAGGTATTTTTACTGAATACTGGGAGGAGGCCCACAAAAACAACGTGTGACTCTGCCAATGATAATGCTTATTTCCCTCACTGAGGAAAACAGGTGTCAAGAACTGTTAAAAATGTATTTAGATTTGCTTCAGTTGGTTCCTGTTCTGTTGGAGTAACCTCGACTGTTCTGTTTTCATCCTGAGTTCTTTCAGGTCCATTTTATTATTCATCTGAAATGTGATCTCTCCTGAGAAGAGATTGCTTTGTCATTCAGTGGAGCATTCATGTTGTTCTGACCACATCAGAACCACCCTGTGGAAGTGGTTATGCTTGCCTTTATGACAAAGCTAGGTGACAGTAGGTTGACCGACAGGACTACAGCTCAGTGTACTGTAAATTAATTCCAGGAGCAGTTCTTGCATATTATGTTACTCATCTGTAAGATGTTTATTTTTCTTTTAAAATTAACTTTTCATATAAATGTACCCTGAACATGTGTTTTTTTTCCTGTCAGTATGCACAGTGAACTGAATAGCCTGCAGACTTCAAAACAGCAGAACTGTTTGTTATGGCAGGTGAAATAATTAAGATACACTTAGGAAGAGTCGGTTTAGAAGTCATTAGTGTTCAAAAAATGATTTTAAGTTATTCTAAGAATGTATCTGTGTTAGCAGTTCCTGTGGATTGAGAGGAAGAGATTTGTAGACTGATGGAGGTGCTGAGGGCTTGGCATCAACACTCACATATTTCAGGGCTTTCTGTCCTATTTGGATTACATCTACTGTGATCAGCTAGCATGTGTGCATACCAGGCTGGATGTGGCTCTGGGCAGCCTGGTCTGGTTGTTGGCAACCCTGCACATAGCAGAGGGCTTGAAAATAGATGATCACTGTGGTCCTTTTCAGCCCAGGCCATTCTGTGATTCAGTGATTTGTTGCTGAAATGCATTAGCAGTGCTTGTGAAGCACGTCTTTCAATTCAGTGAAACTCAGAAGAAATCCAGATGGTGACCCAAGAGCATTCTTCGATGCAGTTAAAAGAATAGTATGAAGAAATAAGTGGGAGATTTGCTTCAAGAGTACAGTCCTGATCTGAACAGAGATGCCATAATAAATGCATTTTAAATAACCCTAAGTCTTCTTGTAAGACTGAATTAATGGAGCAGTATGAAAAACTGAGATCTTTTTTCTTTGGGCTGCTAGGAACTGGCTTTGCTCTGCTGTAATAGCTGGTCTGTGCCCATGTCTGTACTCTGATGTCTATTTGAAACACCTTTTTTAGTTCTGTTAGTAGTCTTCTCAATTAGTGTGCTGAAGCAAAAGCAGATGCATCTGCTGCCTCTGTTCCAGGAATATGAAAAACCTTCTGCTGCTTTAGATATTCTCTTGAACATCATGTGGGGCAATGAAATCTGGCATTAATGTAATTCTTACATAGACACTGACTTGTTACCAGCACTGGAGTTTTGTAGCTGAAACTTATGTTGTTTTGTGAATTTTTCTTGTTGTTTCATGACCAAACACAGCTTTCTTCTAGCTGCATGATGAACTGTAGACTCTACTGATGAGCAGAGGTCTGCATTCATGAAGGTCCATTCACTTGAGCATTTTGCAGTAGAGTAATTAGTACAAATAAATAGCAGAAATACTTGGCAATAAAGTGTTGGTTTTTGGTGTTTTTTTCAGTTCCTGACACAAAACTTCAGTGTACAAATGAAATCCTGTTTGAGAAAACAGCTAAGTCAGATTTTTCAATTTTGTTCTCTGTAATATTTCAACATTTTTTTCTTGCTTCAAAGTTTTTTATAAATTGCATTGTCTAAAAATCTAGATTTGAGATGGGGCTGGACAAGCAGTCTGCTTGAGTACCAAGTCAGTCTTTCTCTGTGGAGAGCCAGAGCAGCGTTGTCTGCTCCTATGGACTTAATTGAGGGCCCCACTGTAGTGTGTGGGTACAACAAGCAGAACAGATGGGTTCAGTTCTGAAATGTCTTGCGTTTCAGAGTGGAGACTGCTTGGAAGCAGTGAACGGATGAGAAACATGAAGGTGGTGGGATTGTTTGTCAAGTGTGGGCAGCCCACCTAAAGGAATGTTTTTGCATTGTGTACGTGCTAATGTTTGTGACAGAATGACATACAGACAGCAAACAGAATGTTCCAGAACACAAATACCAGCTTTGCTTTGTCGGTAGCATTTGCTTGCTGCATTGTCTTAAAGTAGCAAGTATGCTGAGGAGGATGTTGAAATAGCACTTGAAGTTGATATCCTAGACTCATGTGAGATTACTAGTGAATGTCTTTGGCCAAGGGTGTTGAACACATGCATTTCTTGTCAGTGATGTGAGATGACAAAGACTTTTATCAAAAATAATAATGACTAAATCCAAAAACAAGCTGAGTTGTAGCAGAGTTGTTTGGCAGGCTCCCATCCTGAATGGCAGTGAAATACTTCCTCACGTATAAGATGAAAAAAAGTTTGGATTCCTTCCTCCCAGCTTCCCTTCTGTATGTGCCTGATATACTGTGGAAGTCTCTTGCTGATACCTTTGTGGGGAGTGCCTAACTTAGAGATCAGGTGTAGTTTGTGGAACTATTAGAATCACAGAACCACAGAATTGCTCAGGTTGGAAAAGACCTTCAAGATCATCAAGTCCAACCACAACCTAACCATACTACCCTAACTAACAGCCCTCAGCTTGCTGCCTGCAGTCTGAATGAACTTCATGCCTTAAACTCTCACACTATCCTGAAAGATATCCGTGTTTACTACAGTTCAGTTCATCAGAACCTTTGGGGGAAAGTGTTAGAAGTCTTGCCAGAACACACTGTGTGATCGAGGTAAGAGCGGCCAGAAGGTTTAAAAGCAGACAAACTTATGAAGTTCCTATATGTAAGTTTTTATTTCTTGCGTGTGAATCAGAGTGAACAACCTGTAGGGAGGAGAATCCCTTATGCTGTTAAGTATGAAGTGGGAAGAATAATGCATTTTCAGTGTTCTACCAGTTGTGGTCCAGACTCTGTATCTGAAAGATGAGTTTTGATCTATTTGCTTATGTTCAGTCCTTTGCCAGCAATCATAATGGTGTTATTTCTAAAAGAAAGCTACAGAAACTTGTAAGTCTTATGTTTCCCATAATGACCCTAAGGCATCAGAATTTAAAAGGAATTAAATGGATGAATTTCTGCAGTTACACACAATTTTAATGAATCGACAGCTTGTTCTTTTTGTCCCAGAGATGAAGCTAGTGACAGAAATCTGAAGTTCAGAAATGCCAGTTTTCTTTATGTGGAAATAACTCACTAATTTATTGTATGAAAGTGAAGAGCTCTTTTGCAATAGTGTGGATGATCTTGCCGTGTTTCAATGTTATTTAAGTGCATTGCTTCAGAAGGACAAATGAAATGAGAAGTGTTACTTCAGCTGTTTTTTAGTACTGGGGCATTTTATAAATGTGGGAATACAGAACTGAATATTTGTCTTTTAATCCTTCCACAGCAATATAGGCAACCAATTTCCAGGCCAGGCTATTCCTGCTGGATTTCCTGTGTATCCTGCATTCAGTCCCTTACAGATGATATGGTGGCAACAAATGTATGCACGTCAGTACTACATGCAATAGTAAGTTTACATTATATTAGGTGGTGCTGTGTTACAGGAATGAAATGAAGATCTTAAATACTATTTGCAGCATCAGAATGTTTGTGCTTGCTTTGTCTGGATGTGCTGTTTTTACATGGACAAACTTTATCCAAAAAAAATTACAAAATCTAGCTTTGGATTGGAATTAAATTATTGTATTAATAAGTAAAGATTTAAGGGAAAAAATGTTTTGACCTGTGTTATATCTGAAATAGTGTGTTCGGCAGTGCAGGGAAGAAGACAAGAGTAGCCTTAGAAACTCTTTCGTGCTTTTTGATTGAAGTTTTGTATTTGAATCTTCAGCCAAGCTGCTGTTTCAGCCCAAGTGACATCCAGCACTGAACCAGTGAGATCTGCGGTCGCTCAGGCTGTAAATTCCCAACGTGCTCCTGCAAATGAGCCTGCAGCAGTGCCGAATGTAGCCATCCAGGAGAACAGGCCTGTGAACCCCAATGTTCAGATGAACGCCCAGGGAGGCCCTGTGGTGAATGAGGAGGACTTCAACCGGGATTGGCTGGACTGGATGTACACGTTCTCTAGAGCAGCCATTCTTCTGAGCATTGTGTACTTCTATTCTTCCTTCAGTCGGTTTGTCATGGTAATGGGAGCCATGCTGCTGGTTTACTTGTGAGTACAACACTTCAGTATAACCACAGATCAGATACAGGGAATATAGTGCTAGTGTGCAGTCTTTAAACTGTGAGTAATGCTTCAAATACAAAAGTTTAGTTACTGTTCCTTCATTCTAAGGTGTGTGTTCAAATCTAAATTTCAAATGAGTAGAGCCAGTTTGAAGGGAGGGGGGAAGGCATTCATGAAATGTTTTTACAGTAACTTGGATACAGCTTAACACTTGAAACACAGTGCTATTAAATGTCAACGATATTGACAGAGTGGTATTGTAGAAATGTAGAATTTGGGGATGGAAATGAAGAAAGCAGGTGTTGGGGAGGGAAGTTTGTGTAACAACTCAAGAGTGTTCTTGTGTAAAGCTAAAAACTTTACTGCTTGTATTTGAAGAGAGAACTGCAGAGCTAAGCTCATTTGTACATGAAGAATGCGTGAAATCTACGGAGCAAATTGTCAGGCAGAAATAAGGGCTTGACACTTTTGCTTTCATTATGTATCATACAGACCTACGCTCTGCCCCATTTGTTAGGATGTATCATTACTGTTGTTGTCAGTTCCCTTATTGAGAGAAAGTGCATCTTCTGGCTCAGGAGCCTAGCAAGACTTTTCTTAACCCAGAATTCAAGGAATAGCCATTCTATCTTGAAATAAGACTTCTGGAAAAGTGGATACAACTTGTTCATTTGAAAGCTGTTGTACAAATTAATGCAATGGCAAAGGAAAAATTATCTTTCCTTTTAAAAGAGATTCTCAGCTGCTCCATTTTCTTACATAGACACCAGGCTGGATGGTTCCCCTTTAGGCAAGAGGGTGGCCAGCAACAAGCAGCCAATAATGTGGAAGGGAACCGTGATGGGCAAAATGCAAATAATCCTGATCTTGAAGAGATGGTGAGTAGAAGCATACATACTTTACAATATAATGCCTAGAAGCCTTACAAGGTATATGCAACTACCTGTTGGTAATAGAAAAAACGATTTTGCATTGAGAACATGTAAGATGGAAGCGCTGTGGGAGGTGCTTAAATCTATTCAGCCTGTTCACACTGGAACAGGTTGCCCAAGGAGGCTGTGGATGCCCCATCCCTGCAGGCATTCAAGGCCAGGCTGGATGTGGCTCTGGGCAGCCTGGGCTGCTGGTTGGCGACCTGCACACAGCAGGGGGTTGGAACTGGATGAGCATTGTGGTCCTTTTCAACCCAGGCCATTCCATGATTCTGTCTTTTCAGTCTGTTTGTCTCTACTTCAGTTGCATACCTTCACTTAATGCAGTACAATACTGCTGTTAGCTTTTGTTGGAGCTCTGAAAGGAAGTGGCTGAATTGCTTTAATTTCTGCTTTCGAAGGAACGACTTATGGATGACGGGATTGATGAAGACAGTGGAGAAGATGCTGGTGAAGATGCCAATATAGAGCAGCAGCCTGGATTCATGGCTTCTGCTTGGTCCTTTATCACAACCTTCTTCACATCACTCATCCCTGAAGGGCCTCCACAGGTTGGCAATTAAAATGAAAGAGGAACTGCATCAGTCTCAGTAGCCATACATAGAAGTGGAGCAGATTCTAGAGAGTGTTTTAAACGCAGTGCAATTTCATAAAATTTATAATGTTATCTTTTTGATCACGGTGTACAAAAATGTGTAATTTTTTTCTTTTGGCTTTCTCATGCATTATGTATTTTAAGCACAAGTGGACTACTAAATGCTTTCCTTAAGATTCTTCTTTTTCTGAAGAATGAAATGTAAAGATACTGGTCTTCCATGTTTTATTTTAATTTCAGATGTGTATTACACTGAGGCAAAAAGCTTGTACTTAATCTGCACCATTACCTCTTTAAAGAGCTGTTACAAATCATGAACGTTGACAGATTTTCCTAAATGCTGACTGAATAACTTCAGTGTATCTTCAGTTAGTTCCATGCAGGTATGAATTGAGATTTGGAGTTTGCATCATTCCCACAAGAATGGTGTTAACACAAGGTTTACTTGTTAAAGGCATGTTGTCTTCATGCTGCAGAATACCGAGCCTCTTTTTGTATCTTTAGGAAGCTGAAAGCTTTTTATTGAGGCTCGGTGAAGTTCATTAAATTTAGAGATGGCTGACAGCTCTTCAAAGAGAATCAAAAGTGATGGGACAAACCTTAAATGTTTGATACATACAGTACTTTTTAAAAAACATAGCTGTACTGGGGGGAAAACATGTAAATTAGTTTTTTTAATAAAAACTATTATGGCAACTCTTTTGGATGTTTATATGCATATTTGAATGCAGACAACTAAACGGTGCATTGTTAAGGAGGAGGATATGATTGAGAGTGGAATAAAGTTAATCACGGTGGCATTACTGATACTGTCTGCAGTGATATGTTTGTAGCAGTGCCATACCACTACAGATAGGAGCTCAGCATCATGGTATCTGTATTCTCTTTGTATTCTTTCTAAAATAAAGCTGAAACAAAGAAAATTTTACATAAGAGAATGACAGCGCTGCTGTCAGTTTTCAGTTTACTTCAGATTTTACACTGTTTGCTTCTATTTGTCCTTAATTTTGAAATTATCATGTTTTACCTAACTTCAGAATGGCTGCTGGGATCCTGTTAATCTGTGACCAAAATTAAACCACATTTCTATTTTTCATTTACAGAGCAAGACTCTTAAATAGGTCTGAACAATGAAGGTTTTGTTTTCAGCCTGCTCATGACAAACTACTGAAGCTGTGCAGTGAAAATTTAAGCTTGCATCTTGTTTGGTTTGATCTTCTTAAAACATTTGTCAGGTTTTCTAGGCCTTGTGGAGAGTTGAATTTCAATCTGGGGGAAAAATAAATGTGAACTATGATTTTTAATTTAAACAGCTTTAGAGTTTTTTGTAGCTCATAAAACATTCTCTATAACGAATCCTTCAGTAAAGGAGAAGTAGATGTGTCTTTAAAGCATCAATCATTTTCTGGATAGATAGCAGTGATGAATAAATCATATTTAATATGATGTTTTACTCCCCCGTTACTGTGGACAGCTGCTTTCAGTTGAGAAGAACTGTTATGAAGACTTCTTTTTAAGGAGTGACAGTGGGGCAGTCTTGGCTGCCATTGGACTTGCTTGATCAAAAATTGGTAAGTCCAGAAACTTGCTTATGGGGTTTTGAGTAATGTAGCCATAGAATTGAGCAGCGTGACGTGTGGTGATAAAGAAGAAAAGCCTGGGAAAACACTTCTCTGTATCTTTGTAGGAACTGTCTTACAGAATAAAACAAAAATTATGTAGTGTGTGGCTGTATGCAGAGCTAGATTCTGAATGGCAGCAAATCTTTAGCATGAGAAGCAATGAGAAGCATAAGAATTAAGGCAGCATAGGATGTGCTTTGGTATTTATGTTTCTGTAATGTGCCTGTGCATCACCTGCCATTTTTTAATAAGAAGAAGTGGTTGAAATTTATCTTTCTTTCACCTTACAGGAGGGCATGAAATGGCAGGTACTTGATATTCAGAGGAAGTCTGTGCACCAGCTAGCAGATCTATGCCAGCATGTTCAAGAGCTTCGTAGTGTGGTAAGGTAGAGATGGGGAATGCTCCATCCATCCATAACACTTGGTGTGAAGAGGCAGATGAGATCCACAGTACTGATGTGGGAGGTATATGAAAGGAGCATATGCAGGACTGAGGAAATAGAGCAAGAAAGGTATCGTGCTTTCTCCAACAATGCTTTAGAACTGAGATGTGTCTCTGTGGACTTACAGTGGCTTTTTGATCACAGTTTACACTGTATTTAGCAACGCCACTGTTTAACAAACAAATGTGGTATATACCCAAGCTTTTTCTAGTTTAAAATAATGAGAGGTTAAAGGGATTGTTTTTCTCCTGTTGATTTAAGAGCTTACAAGCTCTTCCTGGTGTTACTTCTTGCTGTAGAGACCTTGATGGACAGCCTTTATGTTCTGCTGCTTCCTGTTGCTCTAACATTCACATAAGCCACAGTGCAGCTTTAGGAAAAGGCAGCTTCTGCCTCACATGTACTTTGCTGCTGTCTTACTGCAGTAGAGGGAAAATACTTCATGAAGTGAATAATGGTAATAGGTGATGTGAAAGCAGTTTGTTGGGGCATATGATGTGAATAATCATGTTTCTGCTGCTTGTTTCCCATGCAATCTGAAAGCTTTCTAGCATACACTTCATCAGCAACCTTTGCTACTGCAAGGAAGTCCAGAATTTATGCCAGCATCATGACTGCAGACATACTTGAATTTTTTGGGCATGTCCAGATAGACAGTGGCAGGTAGGATTGCAGCCAAACTAGATGTGCTTGTGCATCTGCACCAGGTTGTAGGAATGCATTTACTTTTGCACAGACTAGCTGCCAAAGTATCCAGGCTGATACTGTATTGCTTGTGATTGGAAAGCTTTGATGCATTAAGTATTGGAGTTAATTTAAGTAATGTCACCGTGGTCTTACAGTAGAAGTACAGGCAGGGCAACGTGGAGTGGGATGTGAGTTATCATACCTCAACTCGTTTGTTTCAAAGCCACTGCTCCTCCCAGTAATAAGATAATGTGAGGTAATAAAAATCTCAAGATTTTCATTCCAAAAAAGAAGAAAAAGAAATTGCAGTATTCTGTGTGGCAGTGGTTCTGTGTCAGTGCTGGCCTCTAGAGTGCCTGTAATGTGGGAGGCAGCCTCATGCTGTCAGCTGGTTTTATTCACTGGCTGCTGTTTACTGAAGGCCTTGCTTTTGAAAGAGGAGAGGGAGACTAATTGGAATGCTTAGCAGTTCAAGTGTACTTGAAAGACAGTTTGCTCAGTAGTGCTTGTTGGAGTAGAGGGAAGTGCAAACCTGGACCTGGAAGAACTATCCATAAAAAAAAAAAGATTAAGCTGGTGTTTAATCCCCCTTAAAAGTTAAAGAAGCAAGCAGTGTGCCATGGCAGAATGGGCAGAATGGGCAATATTCTTTTATTTCTTTAATGTTAAGAAACCATATCTGTGATGCTGATATACTGATGTGATTTTATTAGAATTATTTTTAGGATATGGGCTGAGGAAGCTGAAGTCATTCTGCTCATCTTTGTTTAAGCTTATGTTTAGCGTTCTGGCCTGTGAACCTTCCTGTAATAAATTTTTTTTGTGGCTGCAGGAGGAACAGAAGGGAAGGAGGAATTATAATCCCAGGCGTTCTTTTCAACTGCGTGTTCATAAAATATCATTTCATGACATTAACTGTTAACTGTTGTTCTTACCCTAACATAGTTTTAGCTGTCCTTGGAGGAAAAAATGCAGAAGCAGAAGTCATTTTTGGAGCACAGAGCTTTCCTGAAATGCTTTGGTTAGTAACTGGGTGCAGGGTTAAATTGTAGTGATAAAGTAACCACATTAATGTGAAAATACGTTGCTGTGAAAATAAATGAGCAATTTGCCTAGCCAGCACAAGCTTGGTGCTCTAATTAATCCAAGATAATTAGGGAAATGAGTAACAGACAAACTAAGAAAACACATTGTGTGTGATGGTGTAATTCTCGTGAGCCTTTCCTGAGCGAGGTGCTGAAGTCACCCCACTCATTTCTGGTTTGGTGCAACAAAACCTTGCAGCAGAAATCTGTGTGAGGTGGAAGTGCACTGATTGAAGACAGCAGCACTTCTAAAATTCCCCACTAGATGGTGGCACAACACAGCCCCTGCTACCAAAGTGGCCTGGTCCCACACCAGTGTGGTCCTTGGAAAGCTTGTTACCATTTTTCCATCTTGTCTCTTAAGGAAGAAGAGCTTAGCCTGTGCAAGTGGTGCTCTTGGTAACAGGAAGGAAGAGCATGGCAACCCGAGTCTGGCCTGGGGTGGCAGTCAGCTATTCAGGAGTGGTTGTAATATGGGTAGAGGGAGCAGTGTTTTGGAGCAAAGTGGTGCAGGGCCCTACTGGCCTAATGTTTCACTTTGCAAAAGGTGAAACTTGCCTAGGGAGAAGTTTTTTTGAATACTGAGGGCTTAGGTAGTTTGTGCTGGAAGCATATGTTCTGTGTACTCATCCATGTCCCAGCTTCAATGTAACTACATATTATTTTAGAAGAAAACCCTGGTAAGTGATTAATTTCATTTCAAGATTGACAGTGACTTTTAGGAATTAATTTAAACAGGATTTTAGGAACTAATGGCTGTTTATTTGCATGTAAGTTCTGCAGACACTTGTAGCTGTTCCTTTCTGTAATCATCCAATATTACAAGTCTTATCTCAAGAGTAAAATCTGAGAAACAGCAATGTATTCTTTGCAGTTAAAACTCAAATTATTAGCAAGCATTTGTGTTCCTCTTGCATCAGGGAGTCACATATGGTAGTAAATTTACAAAGTCCACCCAGTATATTTAAAATACCTTCCCATGCATGGCAGTCATCTTCTGAGATAGCTGGTGCTTGGAGATAAGGCCAGGAAGTTTTCCCTTGACAAAAGAACCACCAGCTAAACCCTTCTTGGTCTCAACTCCTACTAGAAATAAGAGCATGAGGTATGGTGAGGGAGCTGCAGAATTACTCCCATTGCTATATCTCCTTTCTGGCTTGAGGGCTTCACAGTCAAGCTTCTTTGAACAGTCCTATTTGTAGCAGTTAGACTTTCCCATTCAGAAGCATATGGTAATGCTCCTGCTTGATGAAGTATTGCTGCAACAAGTTAGGCACCCTGCTGTCTTCATCTGGCTGAAAAAGAAAAACAGCTCCCAGATTGTGACACAGAGCTGGCTCTGGGAAATGTGGAATCCTTGTTTTTTTGACTTGTATGCCGTTGATAATACTGTTTGATTTTTTTTCTTCTTGCTACAGGGGTAGGTGGAACACAAATTGCAGCATGAATGTCATTAATTAGGATGATTATGTCTGACTTGGTCTTGATTTGTCTTAACTTACACTTCCTACATCTTAATTATAATGCAAAGGATGGCATGTATCTTCCTAGCAACCAGCTATGATGATATATGACACTTCAGAGCAACTAATGTTTTTAATTGCTGAAGCAAACATTTGTCTCAAGTCATCCAAATAACTTCCCTCTAAATAAACTGCAGCTGGTGGAGGACAACTGCCACCTTTGTGATGTTGTTTTGCCAATTGCATTTATTTGGTGAGGGATGAAATTCAGTCAGAGCACTTGAGGTCCATTGCAAGGCGAGATGACAGCATTTAAGAGATCCAGTTCTGTACCGTGTGATACTGGTGCAGCATTACAACGTGGCACTGGTCTGTAGAGGTTGGCATTCTTATGGTGCTTAAAAAGGCTGAGTCAGTTACCTGGTCCAGTTCCCAGTGGGGACACAGCAGATCTTTTAGTCTAATGGAGTGGGTGGTGCTGCATGGCATGGCACGGCACGAGCACCACTCAGTGGCAGAAATATCTTAAGGTATTGTTGCTATGAAATATACTGTCTCATGAGACCAAAGCTGATGTTCTGAAGCACTAAAGGAACTAAAGCACTAAGCTGATCTGGACAACATCTTGGTTTTGTATTTCAAACAAAACGCAGATGAGTGAACTAGGCAGAACCCTGAAACTGTTGGCCTTACTGCTCATCTGCTGTCTGTGCATCATATGGCGCTGGCTAAATAAGCTGTGTGGGTTTGGGCCTGCTTGCTCTGTACAAAAATCTGGCCCCAAGGCTATTTGAGCTAATACTCTTTAAGCATCACGTGACTTTGCATGTACATGAAATATATTATGCTTCAGTTTCTTTCTACCTTGGAGTGTTTGTATGTCTAGAGTTGGTCTTCTGTCCTCTTACAGATGACTAAAACCACTTGAAAGAATGTTGATGGGGAATAGGTCTCAATTTTCTTCTGTCTCCCTCTATATTGGCTTCATCTTCCTCTTTGTGACTGCAATTCAGGGATGTTTCCATATGTGAATGCAAGGCAGATTGTAGTCACAACTTTATGATGAAGGTTTATTTTCCTTGTTTTTGGACCGTTCTCTTGGTTAGAACTGGTGCAGCATGAAATTGGCAGCTGTGAAAAACAGATTCAGATGGCTGAGCTGAGGGACTGTGTTGTGAGGAGGAACCTTTTCTGGAGGGGGTCACTTTTTGCTATGTGTTTGTAGGTGTTCTGATGCCTATTTAAGAAGTGAGAGTATAATATCTATTCAAGCAGAATAATATCTTTTTTTTTTTTTTTTTTTTTTTGAGAACCAAGCTGAGAAACTTATGCAAGAAACTGTTATCATAGAATCGCCGTAGAACCACAGAGTGGCTTGAATTGGAAGTGGCCTTAAAGTCCATCCAGTTCCAACCCCGTGCTGTGAGCAGGGTTGCCACCCACTGGATCTGGTTGCTCAGGGCAATCAAATAGTGATTTTTGTCATGATAAATAAGAAATTATCAATGGCTATTTTTTTTTCATTGTTTGTCTGCTCTATTGCACGTATCTAGGATGATTTCTCTTCGGGTAGTGCAATTCTTTATGCTGCTGTTGAGGTCTCTTTTAATGTAGACAAAGATCCTGGCCTCGTTTGTGCATTCGGAGCTGCTGTTGAAAATTTGGGAGTTGGCTCTTGTGATGTATGAAGGCACTGAATGATCTTTTGGGAAAGTCTGTGCTTCTCCCTCTGCCCTTCTCTCCTAGCAATTCTGTGTCAGCTGAAGAGCTGGGCTTACAAATGACTTTAAACTGTATCGTGGCTACTATGGAGAATTTGGCAATATGAAATACCACTGATTGAGATGGAGATTGGGAAAGCACTTCCCATAAGATATCAGGTCAAACTCCCTATCTGTGGTTCTTGGGGAGGATATTTCAGTTTCCATGGTATAATTACCCATTGCTGAGGGCCTGTGGTGTCCCAACAGTCCAAAGAACTGCAAGATCATAGACAGAAGTATGTCTTTTAAATCCAGTGTTTGAGGGCAAGAAGTAGCATTGTTGAAATAAGTTTTGGAGAGCTGTTGACTCCCGTAGTGCTGGGAAATTTTACTTTGTCCTTAATCTGAGAGCCTGTTTCCTTGGTACCCACATCACAGATGATAATACTTAACATTATCTGGCTTTTTTGATGTTAAAAGACAAAGAAATTAGGTCAAGGAACATTAAGGGTGAATTATCTTGCTTTTTTTGTTACTTATTTTTTTTTTAAGTTCAACAGAAAAACTCCAGTTTATTTCACTACATCTGCCTGTGAAGAATTTTTCCATTTTTAAGAGGAGAAATTGTAATTGCAGATGTGGGTAACGATCATTTCTAAAATCAATTTGATTTTGATTTTAATGGCTACATTAATGTTTCTCCCTGTTGTAATTTAATAGCTACAGTGACCTTCCTTGTGAGGATAACAGACTGACTCACTCTGTACAGTCACATAGGCACACACTCACAGTCAGTTACACGTGTATCTAAGGAGTTGGTGTTCCCATCAGTATACTGTACTCACATACATGAGCAGCATCTGCTCAGACGCGTTTCTGTTGTTGTTTTGTATAGAAGAGGATGAGAGATTTTTGGCCTTAATTGCAGTAAATGAACTGTCAGTTGTTGGGTTTCCATGAAGATACGGGGCTGACCTCAGCCCCTTAGGTGTAGTTTAGTCATGGATTGGATAAGGTAGCAAGCACTCAGAGTTTGCTGATAGCGTTTGATATCCATTGATATCCATTCCTCAGTGGAATGAACCAAAGTGACTGACAAGCCATAAGTTCTAGCACTGGTGGTCTGCAGTGTGAGGGATGGGCAAAGCAAGCTGATGTTGTTGCTGGTGGCCCAGTGGTGAACGTGTGTTGAGAGTACCTGACCATGGGAGAGATTTCATAGGCTCTGTGAGTGATGGCCACCACTGCAGATCGGCATCTGGGGCGCTGCTTGGAGGAACCGTGCAGCTAGATGAGGGAGATACTGGTGAGCAGCAGAACTGAACTAGTGATTGCAGCCTTTGGGAGGCTGGGTGGTGTCTGAGCTCAGAAGAAACTGACATATAGTGGATACAGTAGTAGGTACAGGAATACTGGGGCTGACAGTATTCAAATGCTGTTTTTTGGGGGTTTTTTTGAGAACCAGAGTCAGGGAAGTAACCGACCATTAAAAAGGAATAATCTCAGTTAAAGAACATGGCATTTGTATAATTACAGAAACATTTCGGTTCTTAACAGATACCCAGCCGAGGCTGGATGGTATTAACACAAATACGTAATTGGCGTTATTGCAATACAGGCATATGAATTAGTAGTGAATAATCTCAGTGGTACTGAAAATACATTTTGGGAACAGATCATAAAAGAAAGTGGGGTATTAGGGGCAATGTTCAGGAAAGATTAGTAAAGCTAAAGGTATCAGTATTTGTGGTATGACATGATAAAGAAACAAATAAGGGTAACAGTGGTCAAGAAGACCCATTTTGCAATAAATTTTTATGACAAGGATGGTTAAAGTAGAAACTCACTGGTGTAGTGTTGGGAATCTGATAGATTCCCCCGACTTAAATTAAGAAATGGATAGATTTCTACAATTAAATTTGAGCTGAAAAGTCTAGGTGGGGAATACAGTAGCTAGAATTACTAAGATCTAGGTATTCCTATGTCCTTTAACTGGCAGATTTCTTCCACAAGGAGGCATTGGCCTAATAGGAGTCCATGGAATTGCGAGCTCATTCATGTTCAGCAGCAAGGATGTTGCCAAAGAACGGATCATCAAAACTGAACCAAAGTCCTTGAATTGACTGAATGCCATATAAATCCCTTTAAACCAAATGGCAGGTAAAGAGAAGGAAAAACTTTGCGAGATGATGGGTAATAATGAGTGAAGTAAGGGGACTACTGGGCCCAAGGGCTGGGCTGCAGAGGAGTTTTGGAACTGTCGACAGCAAAAGAGCCGACTTTGAACGAAGGCACTTTTATAGCTTTATAGGGAACTGCTGTAGAGACAACAGGAACATGAAATATCATGTCTAAAAGAGGGGATTTTGTCATGCTTTGAGAGAATTTATTAGTTTAGATAGATAAGATAGGGAGGGATGCACAAGCTAGATACAGAAGAGGAAACAGGAAGTTCTGTTGACGGGGATTTCAGGGCTGGAGGCGTGTTTTGAAGCATAGTCTTGAGGAAAAAACTTGTATTGAATAGTTCAGTTCATGATCTTACAGAAAAATCAGTGTCTTTAAGGACAGATTAGCATGGGTAGTCATAGGATGATGGGGGTAACAACCATTTCCCTTTGTCTTTTCTACTGCTAGGTTATATATTGCAGTTACAGTTGTTCTCACCAGAACGTGGCCATGCTCTGGAGCACCAAAGAAATTTGCTCCTGAGATGATGCTATGATCATCAGCAACATCAGAAAATTGGTGTTGTGCTTCAGTGAGAACTGAGCTAATGAAAATGGGATGAAACACAGCAATGCAGAGAGTGGAATGAGAAAATCCATGGTTGATTTCAGGAATTAGTCTTATAAGCCAAAAACGTATCTCTTGGAAACAGCGAAGTATGCTGAATTTATTAGATGATCAAAGGTTCACAAGCAGTTACAGGTGTGAAGTAACAATGAAGAAACGTATTTGTGATCTCAGTATCTTAGGACACTTCAGATGAGGTACTGGCAGAAGGGAAGCCTCTGTTCAGGCTGTTAATGTACAATGACACGTACAATCTCACCCATTTTCACCATATTTGTCTCAAAGCTGGAATGAGCACAGAGGAAAAGACACTTGAATGATTAGGAGAATTTTGAGAACTATTCATGGGAGACTTAAGAAGCTTAAATCATCTAATAAAATGGAGGCTAAGAGGTGACATGATTGTTGCCTGTGAGTATGTCAAGGGAATAAAATCCAGCAGGGAAAATAGCTCTGTAAAGAACTGTCATGGTTTTATGATTTCTGTTACCAGTATTCCACATCATAACATCAGGTGGTGTACTGGGAGTTAAAGAGTTGGTGCTCCAGTTCCATGGACTGTTGATAGTTCTTGGGTTTATCTTTCTCAGAGGAGAACTACAGATCCCAGAAGACTTCACTGTTCCATTTCTGTTTTCGTTCAGAGGGAAAGACGAAACTGTTTGAGAGTCACGAGATGGCCTTTTTTTTTTCCTGCTCATCTCTGTGGTTTGTGCTCCTTAGCTCTGTTGCCTTCAGCATTAGAGTATGGCCTTCAGTTTTTGGGCACTCGTTTTATTGGCTTTCATTCCAATTATATTGTATTTATAGTGTGTTATCTTGCATTCTGTTATCATATTTAGAAAATTAGTTGTTGCTGTTTTGTTTTTAGGCCCATCTCCCTACCCTTTCTCCTTTTCCCCCTTACCCCTTTCCTAGGACGTGGGTCTGTGGGTCCCTTCACCCCATTAGTCATAGAACTGAGCCAGAACCTCAACAAGAACAAAACTGGCATCAAGAAGAATGAATGTAAGCTCCAAGATGTAAATCTGGGCCGGGAGATTATTTCTAACTATGAAGTGGTATCATCCCAAGAAGAGTGATAGGGATGGAAGTTGCATGGAGGCATAACGAGATGCTTGAGAAATCTTGTCATGGGGCAAAAGTCCCTTTGAGTTCTCCATTCTGTGTCCTCCTACCAGTGTGTGCTTGCACAGTTTGTAGTTTTTGAGAAATTGTACCACTATGATGCATCCCAGTGATGCATCACAGCACATGAGAGCTGAAATTTAATTTTCGGATTTGGAATCTGTCCTCAGTACCAGAAGTAATACTTGCTTATGTGAAAAGTCAAATTAGAATCTTGAAGATGTTCAGTGAACTGGATTTTGTTTTTATGCATCTTCTAAAAGGTTAATAATAGTTACTTTGGGATCTTCAGGGATCTCTTATTTCTTATGCTAATGTTTCAGTCAGAAGAAGACTTTGGACTGGCAGTAAATAGAAAAAAATACTAGGTCCCATCAGTTTAAGTTGGATTGTGTGTGGATGGATCTGTAGACAAATCAGTTCCAGTATGCAGTAGATACGACTTTAACTCACCTGCTATGTACAGAGCTGGATAAAAATACCTGATACATAGTTATTAGTATCAGTATGGCAATATTCTTTAGCTCACTATCACTTAAAACACTGAAAATCCTTTTGACAAAATTTTTGCACAAAACCTGAAATATGGTTCCTAAACTATGCAGAGTTAGAGCTCTTAGCAGAGGGTAAACCTCTTAAAATGAGTTTTTAAACTCTGGAAACAGGGGTGTCCAGTGAACTGCTTACGCAGTTAGGCTGCTCATCAGCTGCAGACACAATTGCTGTTACAGTCCTGCCTGCTGTGGTTGTACAGGAGACCTCTTCTGTAGCTGTTGGCACGTTGGCTTTGGAGGCTACCGAGGTGATGGAGTCCTACATCTCAGATGCAAATAAGAAAAGACACAAATAAGGAAAGACAAAGAAATGCAGAAGACAAGAAGGATGTAAAAATGCTATAATGAACTCGTGTGTCTTGAGAAAACCTCTAATCTAATGAGAATGGATTTTGTTTGAGAGATAGTAGTAGTACAATTAATTATTCATGGCAGCGACATCATTAGGATTTCATTTTATTTAAAGGCCTCTAAGTGACTTGGAAAATTTTGTTAAGCTGAAGAGGTGCTTTAGGAGAGAGACACAGGAAAGCTTTTCATTTTATTGGCTTTGTCTGGTATTTTCTAGAGAGTTATTAGATGTATAAACAGAAATTGCAGCTGAGGCCCAAAATTTCTGCATTGAGTGTGGGCATAGATTTGAACCCATAAATACAAAATCTGGGCCAAATGAAAATCTGGATGGCTTTTTGTGAAATCAGCTAGACACCATTTAAGTGACCACTTAGGTGAAGAGTTGCAGGACTTCAGCAATGCATATTAAGACCAACCAGTGATCGGTGGCTCCTTGTCTGCATTTCCAAGCCTGGAATCCTAATGTCTCCTGGAGAGAGGAATACGGGACTATATAGCTTTTCTTCTTGGCCTGTAGTAGCATAAGTATAGGCACAACCTAAGAACCATGGGGTTGTTCCCCTAAAACCAAAAAAGCTTCAGCTGAAGTACATCCAGGATAAAGTTAGCTGCCTTTGCCTTGCTGCAGCATAAAGGAAGGACAGAAATGTTCCCAGACACCAGCAGCAGATAAACCTCTCTTTTACGTGCAGTAGCTCAAGCTCCTTGCAATTGACCAGACTCCTATGTGCACTGCCCATAGTGACAGAAAACCTGGAAAATACAACCTGTGTCTAACAGGAGGGGTTGTATGCCCACAAGGAACAGTGTCCTGGCACCTGAAACTGTGTACCTTGCAAGGTACAGACGACAGCAACATGGCAAGGATTAGCCTTCTCTGCCCCCACAGTAAATCTATATCTGATTCACAGACTGACAGACTGTACAGCTAACACTTAAGTGCTGTTGAGTTTACATATATATATATATATATATATATGTAACACATGGATTCTAGCCTGGGAACTGTCCAGGACTCTGAGTGTTTAAAAGTCTGGTTCTCTTTTTCTTTTTGTAATGTTTATTTGTTCCTTTCCTTGTCATTCTCCCTTTTAACTCATGGACATCATTCAGGGACAGATTTAAATTGAAGCAGACAGACTCCAGTTCTGCTCTGTCCCCTGAACAGTGAAGATTTGTTTTAAAGCACTGTCGGGAGAGCAGTTGGTATGACTGGAATGCTCATGGCTTTATTTTTCATTTCATATCACGTGCAGAGTAACCCAGCTAACTCAAGATGGCTGTTCACATGGCCATGGTGGTACCGTCTCTGCTGTGGCTGAGAGCTATGTAGATTATTTACAACAGCTTGCTGGAGATGTTCACAAACAATGGATTGGCCACCAGGAGGAAAATGGGAGATGAAGCTCGTATGAACCTAGACTTGAGGCCCTGAGAATCACATTGGGCAATGGCTCTTAAAAATGAAAGAAAATGTGTCTAAGTACTGATCTGGATCCAGTTTCAGGCTTGGCCTGAAACTGAGAAACAATTGCTCTCACTTTGATGTTTGCAAGGGTTTGTTTCACAATGTTTATATGTAGCTGACAACTGGGAGGGAAAATTCCTATTGAAATTTTCTAATTAAGAAGACATTTCAATAAGGCAATTGCCATTTGTCCTACAATCCCCAAGTCCTGTCTTGCATAAAAATCAATAGCAGTTCCAAGTTGCCACGTCCTTTCTCACCTGGAAACTATGCTGGGCCACTGCAAGGTTTTGATGGCATGATGGGTTTCATGTGTGTCTGTTCCTTCTGGTCACGGACACAACTGGTTATTCTTCTCCAGCTGCAGCCAGAGATGACTGGAAATATGTCTTCCCACAGTGTCTCATCTTAATCAGACCAAACAGATAATTGGGGCTGAGGAGTCTCTCCCTTGCTTCTCTGTGGCCCTTCTCATACTGCTCACCTAGGAGAACTTTTGGGCTTACAGTTTCCCCAGACTTGTACTAGGTGGAATGTGCCTGCAGTCTTACTGTTTATTTAGGTTTCAAGGAGAAGGAAAAAAAAATCACTACAAATAATAAAACCTTTTTCTCCTGATGACTTTTTGATGACATTATTTTGGTGGCTAGACACTTGAATTTACAGTATGTAAATATTCATTTGTTTTCCCATGTGAGGAAAAAATTCAAGTCAAATAAATTTGAGTCAATTAACTACATCCATTTATCGTCATTTTCAAGAATCCTTATTATTTTTGCAGCTAAGTAATGTGTTTGACTAACCATACTTTTTTCCCTGTGAATGACCTTGGATAAACACAATTATTAAAAAAACATAGGTGAAAACTAACTTTGCAGTACAGCGATCCTAGCACAACACAGTTCTTTGATCATTCACGGTTTGTCATAGCAAATGTAAAGCTTAATCCTGTACGTGAAAGGTAACTGAATGAGTCTTAATTTGGGAAAATGGTTTTCCTTTAGTACTGGCTCACACAAATGTGATTGACTCTTCCTGGGACTGTAATGGCACTGCTTTAGCTGTTGAAGAGCTGTGTTGTTTTTCTAATCATCCATTATTAAATCTCAATCATCCAGGCCCTTTCTGAGAGACCCTTCTGAGGATTTTCCTTTAGCTCTGACCCTATTTTGACCCAAGTATATTTGTTGCTTTACACAGATCCAAATTCTTCCACTGGGTATGCAAAGTTCTGTGCTTATGGACTCAACAGTCTGCTCTAGTGAAACTTGCATGCTTTGATCCTGTTGACTTCAGTGCAAAAGAGCATCTCCTTTGGTGCAGGCTTATCAGTTCCCTCGTTTGGGATGGATTTTGATATGTCCCCACCTTAGAATATTTCACAAAATTGCAGGGGTTGGAAGGGGCCTCTGGACATCATTGAATCCAACTCCCTGCTAAAGCAGGCTCCCTACAGTAGGTCACACAGCAGGCAGGCATCTAGACAGCTCTTAATATCTCCAGAGAAGGAGACTCCACAGCCTCTCTGGGCAGCCTGTCCCAGTGCTCTGTTACTCTGACAGTGAAGTTCTTTCTCGTGTTCTATGGAACTTCCTGTATTCTGGTTCCTGCCCAGTTGTTTAACAAGTCAAAACTGTTCTTTTGGGAAGAGGCTTTCCTTTCTGTTCCTTGTAAGGAGGAACATTGTGTACTCCTATGATAGGAATCAGTGCTTGCTGTGGTTCCTTTAACCCAAGGAACCCAGACTTTGGTTCCCTGTCTAAAAATGTGCAGTGCTAGGTAGCTACTAGTAAACCAGGGAAAATCTTCAACAAGGCTGACACCTTATGTTGTGCCTCATAGGAAGAAACATCCTAGTTGAAAGTACTAACAGTATCTACTAAGCTCCCTTATCTCTGGACAAGATGACTTGAAAAAGCACCATCTGGGAGAAAGCTGGGTCCCTGCTACAGCTGGTACAAATTAGCAGGCCTGGCAGGAGCTTGGGGGAAGTCCAGAAGCTGTGATTTTGGACAGCTGGCAGCAAGGGATTTAATACTGCTGGGGCTGTGGGGGGTTGTGGCAGTTGGGGTTAGTGAGGTAGTTGGGCCAGCTTGGCCTGAGGTAGAACTGTGAGCAGCTAGGAGGTCCCTTGTCCTTGAAGAGTAAGTAGATCCATTCCACTTGCAAGGGCTTGGGGTTGGCTGCAGGTGTCAGCTGAGGCTGTGAGGTGTGCAGGAAACTGATAGGTTCTGATGGAGGCTGCTGTGAGAGGGGGTAAATGACTTCCTGAAACAGAAAGATGTAAAAGCTGCGTGCAGCTGCAACTTGGAGGTTGGGCAGGGAACTGCACAGCGCAGAGAACTAAGGCAGCAATCCTAAGCTTGAACTTGCCTTGTTAAGGCCTCTCTCAGGCACCTGGGCATCTAGCTCCCATCTCACCAGAATGCCTTGTGTAGCTAGAAAATGCTATAAGCATTCAGTCTAAACAGAACCAAAGGGGAAAGAGAGCGGATAAAGCCATGTTTTAGGTTGTTCCATTTGGTTCAGCAGAACTGGCTGCTAAAGTTTGCCTTTAGCAAGCTCTGTTTGGGCTGCTCCTTCTCCTGAGAGCTGCGTGATGCTCCCTTGCTCCTTCCTCTCAGCTCTTGCAGGCACGGACTTTCCTCCTGGGTTGACTGGTGTTAGTTTGACATCACACCTTGGCAGTGATGAGCATGTGCCTGCTTTCTTTTTGAGCTGGAAGCTGTTTAACTGCATCCGTGAGACACTGTGTGCTGGGAAGCAAGAATAATAAACTTCTGGAAGCTGTAGACTCCTGGCTGGTGCCAGGAGAATGAGTGATGAAGGATTTTGCCTGCAGATCCCAGTGCGAGCAGCGCCTCTCACTTTGGTCTGGTGAGTCTGTGTGGATGGGTGGTAGGATGGTGGGAGCTTTTCATGTATTATATGGAACAACTTATTCTGCTTCTCCCATCACATGTCTCTGGACACGGGGAGCAGAAATCTTCATTATTTGAAGAAGGAAAAAAATGTACGTGTGTAGATTTAATGAAATTACAAGTTCTGCTGTTCTTCCTTCAGCCCATGCTTTGTTTGCTTGGCTTTGTTAACGCGAGGGAAAACTAAGAACCATGCAGCTGGGTGACTGATTCTCAGAAACTTTTAATGTAGACCTCCCTAATGTATATTGTTTATAGTCCTTCTAATGCTTTGTTAAACAGATAGGTGCTGACGTTGTATGGTACATCCTGATGGTATTCTCCTGTTTTAGCATGGACAGCTGGCTGGATTGCTGTAGAGTTCATATTCTTAGCAGCTAAGTGCATAGTGCAGAGAATTGTCCCTGTAGGAGCTGCCTCAACTCCCACTCGAATCTCCAAGCTGGGCCTCTAAAATCCATAGAAATTGGAAGTTGAGACCAGTGTTCTCATAACTTCTACTGGATTTCAAGTACTCTGTAGCTGTACTTGGACTGTAAACTGCCTACCCAGGTACGTGCAGAAATTAGGTCTGATCTCAGTGAAGACTGAATGCTGAAATCCTGTTACTGAGCTGAATTTTGTATTAAGAGTACTGTGTACTGAGCTGCAATTACAGTAGTGACTGCAGTTTGTGTGTGACACAATTAGATATAACTGAGTATCCCATTAGGCACCTAATACTACGCAAATTCTGCATTTAAGCCATCTGGGTGCTTTCTGTGTTACAGCTGTGGTGCTTTGAATTCCTCTCCCCAAAGCCTTCCAAGGCTCTAAGTCTTCAAACTCAGCGTGTGCTCTGCTTCTAACTAGAAAAAGCAGTAAATCACAGAATGGCTGAGATGGGGAGGGCCTTCTTGGTCCGTCCATCTGGATCAACCCCTGCTCAAGCAGGGCTACCCACTGCAGAACGCTAAGGGCCATGTCCAGGCACTTTTGGAGATCTCCAAGGATGAGGCCTCACAGTCTCTGGGCAGCCTGTGGCTGGGCTCCAGTACCTACACAGCACAGTTCTTCCCAGTGTTCAGAGGGAACCTCCAGTGCTCATCCGTGCCACTGCCTCTTGTCTTGCACTGGGCACCACTGCATAGGGCCTGGCTCTGTTGTCCTTGCAGCCTCCTGTTAGGTATTAATCTTCATTGATGAGAACCCATAAGCCTCCCCTGCTCCAGGCTGAACAGGCCCAGCTCTCTCATCCTCTTCTCATTGCAGAGGTGCATCAGGCCCTGATCATCCTGGTGGCCTTTGGGGCTCTCTTCAGTATTGTCCGTATCTCTCTTGGACTGGGGGGCCCAGAACTGGACCCGGGAGTCCATATGTGGCCTTGGTGATGCTGAGGAGAAGGATCACCTCTGTTGATCTCCTGGTGGTACTTTGCCTAATGCAGCCAAGAGCCTTTTTGGTAGAAGGGCATTCTGCTGACTGATGTTCCGCTGGCTGTTCACTAGGACTGCTAGGTCCTCTTCATCAGAGCTGCTTTGCTGGTGGTTGGCCCTCAATATAGGAGGGCTTGGTATTTTGGGGTGCCTTCTGCATTTCAAGTACTTTTTTCCCCAGTAATTGGGAGCTTACACAAAAAAAATCTGTATGTGAAGGAAAAACATCAAATGCTCATCTCGCTGCTCTAGCTTTGTGTCAGTGATCATGCAGTGAGTGAGAATATCTGGCTGTGGCTGCACGACACCAAGGACGTATGTGTCTCTGCATGGCAGTGCCATGGAGGTACCCCATGATGGGTAATCTGACCTGGGAACTGTCTTTGGTTTTGAAGTAAGGGCATGAACCAGATCTCTTTGAGTATCTCTTTGAGGTTTATATCTGGCCAAAGTTTTGTGCCTGTTTCGTAAATTCAGGATGAACTTGTGTTGGTGTGCTAGGCAGCAGAACTCCTATCCAGACGGATAGCTGCTTAGATGGATTTGAGTTTTGTACCCAGACAAAAGTAAATAAATGCATATACACTTCATCAGATCTGCATTTCTCTGTTAAAATACAGGGCTTTCTTTCTTTCTTTTTCTTTTTTTCTTTTTTTTTTCTGAAATGCCACTAAATTACTCCTCTTCTTTAACTTCTGTTAACAGAAGCAATTAAAATCTACTCAGTGAATTTATGTGTTATTCCTCTAGTTTAATAACTACTTCTGGCTAAGTTCCTCTACGCAGTTTATACCCTAAACAGCTAAAAGTTTAGTTCTTAAAAATAATCCTCCCTCTTGGAGCCAAATGCTTTCCTTTCAACACTGTTTCCTTCATACCAGGGCAAGGGTGGGATTCCCAGCCTCAGGCCGATCTGCAGCTCTAGACTGAAACTAAATACAAAGGCCTGGGACCAAGTCCCATCATCTGCAGGAGTTGGGCAAGAGGAAATGTTTCTTGTGTTAGCTCAGCTTGTGGCCACACTGGGAGAATTTGTTTTCACACCAAACAGTTGGCTGCTTGGGGAGAGGAGAATGGGGGACTGACCTCAGAGAAAAGATCTTACCTTAGGAACAACTCTTTCCAGAGACACGCTGTTATTTTTCAATACTGTATGTAGCACATACATAAAACGTATGCAGCATAAAAGCTTCACTAATAGTGCACTTCTGCACAGCGGAGTTGGAGTTGAGGAGCCTTACTTACATTTGCTTCTCATTGCCTTTAAGCCAGCAGACAAGTGAGGCAGGGCTTGTGCTGCACGATTCTTGCCTGGCTCTTAGTCCCACAGCTTAAATTTTGATGGTTTGGTGACAAGGGTTGGGTGGCTTGCGTTACGAAGCCCAAAGCTATTTGCAGAGTGTTGCTCAGCTTGTACTTCTGTTTCAGGTTGACCTCGAGGTTCAAAGAACAACATATTTAAAATGTTAAACATTTAAAATGGTATATCAAATTTTTAACCTGTTTCCCCAGCGTGGCTCAGTGGTATCTTGCCAGAAACAGCCTTGGTTTGGTTTCTGACCTCCTGTTGTGCCGGGAACCGAGAGCCCTCTGAGGTGCTGCAGCTCGGTCTGGCACAAGCTGAAGCGCTGAGCCCATCTCCCTGTGCGGTAACGGGGCTGCTGCTCCGGGCTTGGAAATCACCAGCAGTCAGGGACAAAAGGTGAATGCTCTTGTCATCATTGTGGCAAAGATCGAGAGTGAGGTTTTCGCATCTCCCTCCTGAGTGATGAGAGAGGGCATCACAGGCATGCTTGGTTTATTTCTTTGTGTGTGCGTTTGCTGATTATGCGTGCCTGTGAATTTGCTGAGCGTGTTCTTTAGCATTTATTTCCTAAACAATGTTGCAGCTGTGCCAGATACACATCAATGATTTGCACATCTTCATACCCTTCATTTGAAACAGCGACAATTTCTGATTACTCATTTTCCAAGTGAAGCATTGGAGTAAGAGAAGTAGCATCTGCGGATGAGCAGGGCACTTGCTAATATATGGCTCTGCGTGACTAAATGAAAGTCTGATTGGAAAAAGAGATAAAATGTTTTCATTACAGTGCTTAACACCTCCCTTAAACTCTTGCAGTTCTTTGTCTATGTTTGTTGTTGCTTTTGTTTTTCCCCAAACTTTTCACATGGTAAAAACATTAGTATTGCGTTAGAAGACAAGGTATACAGTGAGTAGAGACTGTTTTCAGACTATCTCAGAATCATCTCCTCCTTTTTAGTGGGAGATCGGAGAGGAGCTGCTGGGTCTAATTCTGGCAAACAATTTTCAGTATCTACTTCCACTGTTTAGTGACAATTTTAGATGTCTGATGGGCAGCACGACCACTGCCATGCTCTAAGCAGTATCCATAAAGAAGAAAAGAGTGCTGCCTTATAAAAACTGCTCCAACTCGAACGTTGCTCTTGAGTTCTGCAGTACTGAACCACAGCCCAAGCCCAAGGTTCTCGCCTTTGGGAAAATGATGTGAAAGAAAAACATACATAGTCAGTTGTAACCAGGAGCAGGGCGTATGAAGGCTGGCAAATAGCTTCTTCCACGCTACTTGTTGCACACAGGTAAAATATTCTGCAGCCTTTGTTTGGGGAACACACTGCACTGAAAAGTAAAGCAAAGGGCCACTCAAGGAAATGTGTGCCAAGTGACTTTTAACTAAACTTTTACCATCAGTAAACTTTGTTAGGGGTTCCCATAGTAATTATATAATTAGATAATATAGAAGCAGCACAACAAACTAAGCACCCATTGCAAATATGCTGGAATGCTTGCAGCTTCATACGGAAAGTAACTCTTGACTGTCTCAGTGTAAGTACACGTGTTGCACCAAGCAGTGGGTATTTGTGGAGCAGTTCAGAGCCCCTTGCTGTTACAGCAAGATAGGTTACTAAGATGCCTGGGAGCCTGCTGTATCTTCTGTGCTGCCCACTCTCAGTATCCATTGTGAAATGAGAACTGTGGCACTGCTGAACAGCATAAGGATGGTCTAATCCTGGGAAGAACTCTGTCTTCTGCTGCTTCTGAATAGCTGGAGATGAGAGACTTGTAAAAATAGAAGACCTTGTCCTGGTGCATCCTGCTAACGTCAAGTATGAAGGGTAAACTAGCTCCACATAGCTGGGTGAAGACAGGCATCTCTAGCATAAGCCATTCCAGGCGGTGACTAGCTCATGTTCTTTTCATCATGTGGGCAGACACTTGCTGAGACAAACCTCCTGTCATGAGAAGAAATAACAGCGTGTCCAACTCGCAGGAAAGTCAGTTAAGACTAGATCCTCTTTTCCTTAGGGATTCAAGTTGCTACCAGGTCAACTGCATAGTCAATAACTGATCCACCTTTGTTAACTCTTAGTGAATGCAGTGCTCAAAAGCATGTTCAGTTGAAACAACTCATACTTCCTCTGACCCTTTCTTCCAAACGTATGGTTTTGACATGCAACTGTAAATGAATACCAGGTAGATGCTAGCTAAAAAATGGACATTGGACATGGAGATTTGGGTTAATCTCACGGTAAGCTTCCGAAGATATTGGTGAAATTGAGTTAAATTTTGCTTTTTGCTGGGCCACCTAGAAATAAGTTGAAAGTTTGTTATAGCTAAGCAGCATGAACACCGAATACTGAATAAATCTCTAGTTAAATCTTCAGGGAAAGGCTGTATTATAGTAATAGAACGGGTTGCTTGTATTAGCCATGAAACAATCCAGCTGTTTAGGGTGAAATATCTGATTTGATGTCAGCAATCTTGACTTGGGCTGGATGATGATCTTTGGATCTTTGGTTTAACTGGAGTAGCCCTTCCTTAGGCTTGTGGGGTATCTAAGTGCCTGCTGCATCCTGAAGGCTAGGTAGCTTTGAGATCTAGCCTACAGCATCCTGACAGATGCCTTAGGTAAGAGAAGCCAATGGTGGCACTGCAATGTTCATTTTCTGTGCGTTTCTAAACTTAACCAAATAAACTCCAACCTAGATAGACCATCAGTTCAGTGGCCTACAGCAAAATGTAATAAACTGAATAACTGTAGGCTTGAATAGAATCTCACACAATTGTGTTACCGCTGAATTACTTTTTTGACCTCTTTAAAGCTGTGCTTCTCTTAAAAATGCTCATGGTCTGCACTTCTGACTGTCCTCTCAGCATCTTCTCTGCTGAGCAAATTGATAGAAAAACTCAAGTATTGCGTTGTCCTTCTGGCTCCTGTCTTTAGGAGCCTGGCAATGTGCAAGGCACGGTGTGTGCTAGAGGAAGAGTCCCTCTGATGCCTGCAAGTGCTTGCTCACATCCTAGAGAACTGAAGACAGCTATTTATTTTCCTGAAATCAGTAAGCAAATAAGATAATTACCCTACTGTCAGTGGCCAAGCTTCTTGAAGTCAGTAAGCTATTCCTCTCAACAAATAAAGGCTACCAGTCTTGTCACCTCATTCAAGAGCAAATCTACTCAACAGCTGTGCAGGTACCTTCCCTGACTTTAAATAAGTGTGAAGGGATGTCATCTGGCTCGGATTTAGGAAATGACTTCAGCACCTTCCTAGTTGTCTTCTTCCATGAAAATGTTTTGCATGAGTTGATGCTTGGAAGAGAAAGACTTTAAGACAGCAGCTGATACTGGAGACTCTGGAAAAGGCATTGAAGACATGGATTTTAGTCACTAACTGGTGTGAAATATGTTGAAGGGTTTTTGTTAGCCTACATAATATGCATCACCCTCTCTTTTTAAAGTCTTTGTATGCTACTACTTGAAATACAGGTCTGTATTTTGTGCAGTTGAGCAAGGGATCATTAAAAGCAAATGCAGGTATTCTATATGGACTAAAAAAATCCCAGGCATCTTGCTTTAACACCACAAAGGTTTCTCTGTCTATGAAGGGAGAGACGATGATGGATTTGATTCTTCTAGCTTAGTGTTGTTGTGATTAAGGTTCTGAAGACAAGAGTGAGGCAAGAGAGCTGCAAATATCCCTTTCCAGGTTCAGTGCTTTCCCTAAGGAAACAACAGCAACAGAAGGGGAAAGATTTGGAGTCTAAATGCTTTGTGCCTTTGAAGACGATTTGCCCCCAAAGTTGCTCATTTTTCCCAGCTATGAGAGTTGGTCTCTTACAATATAGTGGAGAAAGAAAGGGATTTAAAAAGAAAATGGCAGGGATGATTGCAGTGAAAAAGAAATATTGAATGTAGTTTGGAACTGGGGGAATCTTTGTTTTGCAGATTATTTTCTGGCTTCCAGCCTGATCCAAGAAACCACTTCTATCAAAGGAATGAAAGATTAAAGCCAGAAATTTAATTGCTTCAGAAAAAAGATTTACTGCCCATGAAGTTCATTGGAATCCAAAATAAGATCTGTTCTGTAATGTATGCTACATCTCAACCACGTTGAAAACTGTTGCAGGGAAAAAGAAATCCTTGCATCTCCAAGAGCAGGGTTCTAGTTGCACCACAAGAAAGTGATTTCTCAGTACCACTGGAATGTGGTTTCTAGTACAGAATTTCTGCTTACAGTATTCTCCTGTCATCTGTTGAATTTAAAGAATGAAATTAGAGGAGGAAATATTTTGTTATTATAGATCAAATAAATTAAGTCCCAGTTAAATTAATAGCTTGTTGAGTTATCCATAAGACATTCTATTTTTCTTTGTGTCTCATTCATACAGAGTAGTATAAATGTTGCTCTTCTGGCTATTTGCATGTGATGCAACACATGCTATGTTTTTGTAGGGCAGTGCCAAAAAGATGGTTATTCTAGAGCAAAATTATGCGGCCAAGAGACTTTAGAAATACCAGTTCAGTGTTTTCCAAGCTGTGTTCTTGTTACTGTGACTGTTGTGAAAAAGGAAGGAGGGGGGAAAAAAAGAGAGGGAAACAAAACCACATAACTGGTGTGGTTTTAGCATTTGGAGATAAAGCAAACTAACAAAAATAAACGAAACAAACTGAAAACCCACCTCACTGTGTAGCAATTGTATGTGTGAAGACTTTGTACTTGGAGGGAAAAGTTACCTTGCTATGCAATACCAACCTAACAGAGTGAAGACTTTCCTTCCCCAAAGCCCAGCAACAAAGGCAATGGAGTAAAAATCCCGATCTGTTCTGTGGGTTACTAATAGATCTTTATGTTACCAAAGAAAATAGAGCCTCTGACAGAAACTATAATCTGTCAAAAGCTTTTTGGAGGAATAGAAAGCTCAGATGGAAGCTGGGAAGGAAATCTGGGGAAATAGAGAAGCAGTGTGGGCATCTCTGGTGCACAGTAGCTTGAAGGTCAATTCTGCACTGTAAAGCAAGGCTCTGGACTTGCAGTCCTCAGCTTGACTGCATCTTCCTGAAGGAACAGGGAAAGAGTCCACGCTTGGAGGTATTCCTGCCCCCACGCTGATGGTTTGATCCTACCAGAGAAACAGGTCAAAAGCAGTGCTGAGGGAAAGCACCACCCAGCTTTGATCAGCGGAGAACATCACACTGGGGGAATTGCTGCACTTCAGAGTGAAGTCTGCTTCTCTTCTGACAGTACGATCGCAAACATCCGTTTGGTTACAGCTCTTACTGGAAGTGGGCAAATTGGCAGAAAAACCTCAAGGCAGTGCCAAGCCAAGGCATCTGGTTTGCTTCCAAATGTCCAAACGCCAGTAATACCTATAAAGCTATCTACAGACATGTAAGATAGAAAAATAGATGGAGTGGTATACATGTTAGAGTTGTTGCTGAGAAATAATGACAGTAATTATTTTCACTGGCTCTTTCTTTTCTTTGGCATGCCCACATCTGTGAGCCTGGAGACAAGTCAGATCTGGAAAATGTGTTGGAGTTTGGATTTCAGATTAACCACCTTCTCTGCGGTCCTTTGGCAACAGGTTGGATCCAATAACTGATGTATACTGTGGTTTTGGTATGGACCTCATGAGTCGGGAGCTGCAGAAGTTACCTTCCTCAAATTAACTTCAGAGCAAGTCTTCCCTGGATGGGATGATGGAGAATTATGGTTCTATTTAAAATCAAGAGTGGAAGATTAATACTGACAAATACAACTACCAGTTGGATCTGTTTCAGTGTTCATTGGCGTGAGTGGCTGCTCTCTGTCCTTTTCCAACTCAGCCAGACAAACTCATTTGTAATTAACAGATTGGTGGCTGAAAAAAATCCACTCATCTCACCAGTTTTGATGTTTTCGAAAGGCTTACACTGAAAAGAGGATAATATCTGGGTTGCATTCCATGGGTACCCTCACATATCCTGAGCACAGAAGAGCAGTGGTATGTAGTATAAACTGGTGTCTGAAAGTTTAAAGACTTCTCTTAGTGCTTTCTAAGCTATTACTTAGCATTTTGTGGCAACTTTCCTTTTTTGTTTTTAGGATGTTGTGATTTAATGAGAGAACTTGTCTCATTTTAGAATAATAGTAAGTTCTTATCACTTGACTGTATGTCCACGTGTAGATTTTGGGCACCTAAATTAAAGATCAGAGTGCTGGTGTGATTTCCTGCATCTTGTTAGCTCCTTTATCAAGGATAAGGTAATAGCTGAGGGATCCTTCTAAAGTTGGGATGAAAACCAGTACAACTGCAAGGTTTTGTCTTCTGTACCTTCTAAATCACTTAGCTTCTTACATAGCAGAGAAGTAGAAGGGGTCCCTTGCTGTGCATAGCATGTGTGTGGTGATGCTGATCTCAGCAGCATCCATGGTAAAACGTGAGAGGGGGATATGATTTTAAAAACAGCAGCAAAGAGCAGATCAAAATGCCTCTGTGCAAGGCACGTGCAAAGCTGTCCTGCGTGTGGTAACAAGGTCTCCACTTGGAGCACGCTGCTCCTTGCTGCCCTGCAGCCTATCTGTGCCAGGAAAAACGTGGCTTCTTGACTTGTGCAAGAAAAGCTGTTTCCTGGCCCCTCCTCCCTGCCTATAAACATTTATTCCCCAGTGAGCAAAACTTTGGCCTTTGCGCTGTTGAGTGAAAGCGTTCTTGTGCTCTTGAAAGCAGTTGGCATTCTCTAATGAAGTGCCATGGGATCCATAGGCACTGCAGGGGTAGCACACTCTGATGTAATAATGCACCTTTCCTGGCCAAAGGAAAACATCAGTGCAGAGCAGGTTGTGAGCCAGGACGAAGGCTGTGCCAAGTGTGCTGATGCTGTAGTCGCCATCACCGTGACTGACGACAGAGCTGTGAGGATCAGCGACAGGCTGGGGATGAGGCTCCTCTGTGAGATGCTGCTCTGCAATGGGGTAACCTCTTTTAAATCGTCTGTCTTGTTTAAATTAAAAAAAAGACAACTTGACAATGAGATAAATGCAGTGTTTGGTCTGGGAAGACTTCTACCTGCCACGTACCTAGCATGCTTTCATTAAGAAAAAGCTTTTCAGTTAGTCAGTTATTTGTTTTTTCCATTGACTGACACGTGGAGATCTGGGATGCTTGGTGCTGTGTTTGGGAAATGGGACACATGGTCTGTGCCTCAGCTAACGAGAGTACTTGATAAATACTGGTACTTCATCTCTGTCCTGCCACTGGTGTCACCAAGTTTTCCACTGTCCATCAGGCTGCTGAAATAAGTGAAAAAACCAAAAACCAACAAATCAAGGTTTTCCTTTGAGCATAGGATATCAAAATGGTAAATTTTTATGCAGGAGGAAGTCAACACTATGGAAATGTCAGAACTTACAGGGAATGGAAATGCTGAGTGATCTGTGGCAGATTCTTGGGGTGCAGTAATACCACAGAGGCCCTAAAACAGGCAGGAGCCAGCTACATGCTCACACTTCCCTTTGGAGAGACCAACACTTTCGGAAACCTGTGCAGACAGAGGGTTGTAAGACTTTCCCACAGACTGCAGACCTTCTTTTACTTGAGGCTGGGGGATGCAAAGGGGCCTATGCTAGTTCTTGGACATCTTTAAAATCATGATTTTCAATTATCAGCAATCTCCTCTGGAAAGGTTTGGGAGCAGTGCTGACCTCTGCTGTGGAAAATGCCTGTGATGACTGTTCAGCTGTCATGCAGCACCTGCAGAATGCACAGATGGGAGAGACTGGGGAACAGTTTGGACAGTCTGATGCATGAAGAAAAAATATTCTAAGAGCAGATAAAACTGAAGGGCGTGATTTTCCAGCCCTGAATATTTTTACTTTTACCTGTGCAGTATGTGTATGTTAAAAAAAAAACAACACACAAAAACAAAATAGTGTGGTATACCTTACTTTGCAGAGATTTAGTGGATGAAACAGTGGTCAAAGCAAAAAGGACATGGGTCTTGCATAGAAAATAAAGCAAAGGAAACTGCTTGTAGTTACTGTTGATAAAATCTAACCGTAGCATTGTGAGGTTTAATATATATCTTATTTGCTAACTTGCTGTCTGAGATACTGCTTCTAACTCGAGTGTAGCCCATCAGATGTATTTGCAACTTCCACCCTTTCAGTGAGGAACAGCGGTGGGAGGACAACTAAAACAAGAAGTCTTTCTGCTCTTTGAGTACGTGATCCCTGGCAGTGACCACCCCAAAATGGATGTCATCTCCACTATCAGTGGTGGCACCTGGGAAGCTGTCACAAATCTGAACGCAACAAGGAAAACTGGAGCAGCCTCTGCTTTGCAGAAGGAATGCTTTTGTGCACAAAAGTCAGCGCTGACTTAAGAGTGAACTAAAAGGTGCTACCCTTTGGTCTGTGCTGTGTTACTCTCTTCGATTCACAGAATTATAAATCATAGATTCACAGAATCATAGAATGGCTTGGGTTGGAAGGATCCCCAAGGACAATCAAGTTCTAACCCTCCTGCCATAGGCAGGGTTGCCAACTCCTATATCAAGTACTAGATCAGGCTGCCCAGGGCCCCATCCTACCTGGTCTTGAACACCTCCAGGGACAGGGCATCTACAACCTCTCTGGGCAGCCTGTTCCAGCACCTCACCATCCTCTCAATGAAAAGCTTCCCCTGACATCTAATACAAATCTTACCTCTCTCAGTTTGAAAGTATTCCCCTTGTCCTATCACTATCTACCCATGTGAAAAGTTGATTTTCTTCCTGTTTGCAATCTCCCTTTAAATATTGGAAGGCTGTAATGAGGTTACATGCCCTTGTTTCCACTGCCTATACACGCCTTTCTTTCCCATCAGTTTGACCAGCAGGTCCTTGCCAGGCCATGCCAAGCCCGCTTTCTTATTCTGAGAGGTGGAGAACTCTTGTGCTCTCAGAAAGGCATCCTTAAAGAGTAGCCAGCTTTGCTTCACTCCTATGTCTCTAAGGACAGATTCCCAGGAGATCTTGTCCAATGATTATAGCTCAAAATAGCTGATTATACCTCAAATAGCTGAAGTTCACTCTCTTGAAGTTCAGTGTCCTGACCCCGCTCTTTGCCAGGCCCACATTCCTCAAGGTCCTGAACTCAACCAGAGCACGGTCGCTGCAGCCCAGGCTGCCTCCAATATTGATGTCTTTAATGATCTCCTCTGCACTGTTGAGCACCAGGTCCAGCAACGCTTCACCCCTGCTCAGTCTCTCCAATACCTGAACTAGATGTTATCATCGATGGAGTCCAGAAGTCTCTTAGGTTGCTTGCAGCTTGCCGTGATGCTTTCCCAGTGGATATCCAGGTGATTGAAATCCCCCATCAGGATGAGAACCTGTGAATGCAATGCTTCTTGGAACTGAAGCAAGGAAACCTCAGCAACAGGCTCCCCACCACCAGCTGTCCTTTATTGAGGCTTTGCTTGTAGACTCTAAGCTGATGTTACCAGCAAAGGGCCCACTGAGCTTAAGTGGAGCAAGACTGCTCCCAAGAGACAGATCGATCACGAGAAAGCTTTCCTATGTGAAGCTCTGGATATCAATGCCTTACAGATGCTGTGAAAGAATTATGTAAGCACGGGGCTGTCAATGGAAAAGCAAGATCGTGATGTAAATATTGCTGGAGTGAGAAACCTTACCTATAACAGAGCAAAAATAAAAATGCACAGTCAGTGTTGCCAACCTAAACTAGACAGTTCTTGGAATGCAGGGGAGCTGTGAAACGAGCACCTGGCTGGAATAAAGGCCTCAGATGAGATGGCTGTTGGCTGAGCTTCAGCATGGAAACAAAGGCCATAAATCAGAAACGTTTCTCACTAGGATCAGAGCCTGCGTTGGGCCTCAGCAGTGTTTGTCTCCCTGGAACACGCAAGGGTAGCTGATCTCAGAGTAGGTGGTCTGAAACTCTCATTGTTCCTCTGTGTCTAGTTGCCTTCCTCCTCCTGACAAGTGAGGCATGGATTTATGTTGGGAGAATGGCCCAAAAGCTCTATTAAAGCAGTAGGGAAGCTTTCCTCAGGGTGTAATCATCCGAGCAACAAAGCAGATATTTGGTGCTGAGGAACTCTGGCTGCAGCTTTAGAAGCAGCTGTTTCCCACCCCATGCCCACCATGTGACAGGACCTGGCTTGCTCTTCAGTGCAAGCATCCAGCAGAGCTACCCTCTTGTGGCACCCTTCAAAGTCAGTTAGAGTGCTGAGGAAGAGGGGAGGAGCTGTGGCAGTGATACCTCCACTTCCAGTCCCCTTTTAAGGGTTTAGGCTGGTGTCTGCTGTATTCTTACCCTGATGCATAGAGGGGCAGGGATAAAATCTCCATCTCCATAGATGTCCTATGGTGGCTGCTGTCTCAGCAGGACCTGTTCATCGTAGTGTCTGAAATGACAAAGATGTGAGAGGAATGCACAGTGATGGCCTGAAGTGCAAATGGGCGAAGGGTGAGTAGAGTGAGCTGACCATGGGTCCGGGCCTGCAGTGGAGTGTGGGCTCAAAGGTCAGCACCCTGGTGTGGAGCCTCTTCTTAGATTGTGCAAAAATCTTTCATCTGTGTGTACATATATTGTAAACACAAGTATGCAGTCAGAAAAGCAGGAAAGTGTGTTCCAAGATCAAAATGAACTTTAGGTTAATGCATCATGCCAGCTCTTATTGATTTATTTATTTGTATGTATCTATATTTTTTCATCTGTGCTCATTTCAGGATGAATAGATTTATGCAAGATTTGCCACATTTCCATTTTGGATGATTGGTGTGTTGTTTTCTTATGAAGACAATGATTGATCTCCAATAAAGCAGGAGGGTCCTTGTGCTTCAGAGCTGGCACCTGAAGCAGAGGAGAAACAAAGTGCAAATCAATTCACTTCCGCTGATCAAAGACAAATATGTACAGAGGAAGAGCTAAGCAAATCCTTTTGCTCCCACTGAGTCTTATGGAAATTTTACTAGGTCCAATAGGACCAGGACCAAAAAATGTTTTACAGTGGAAACTCTCTACCTTTAATACTGTGCTTAATATTATTGTTTTACATCTCTTCATCTCCTAGGCTTATCACCTTCACTTCACCCTCACTTCAGAGGGATTTATTGGATTTGCTGTCTATATGACAAAAGACAGTGCAAGTTTGCAACTTCGGTTTTCACAGTCACTTTGAATTCCAACAAAGGCAGTTAAAAAGGCTGCATTGAAATACTAAGTTTTCAAGTATGGTAAAGGCAAATGGGCATTTACCCTTCTTTTTCCTAGGTAGAAACGAGGTACAAAGTTTATAGAGGTAACATCTGGGAATCTGGGAAGATTTCTTGAACAGCACAATTCCCACCAACAGGCAAACAAAAGAGAAGCCATAATGATTAATCTGCAAACAGGGTACAAGCAATCTGCATTGTTTCCATGTGTTAGTTGGCTAAAATACTCCTGGCAAATCCTGTCCCTTTATCACCCTAATCCTCTGACTCTGGAAGGAAAACACAGAAGCATGCTTCAAATGGAGAAGCAACCTCAGCCCCTCTCTTTGTTAACAACTTGCTTTTCAACATTGCATCATCTGGGGGCACGATTTGACTTAACATTTGAGTTCCCATTAGTACATGTGAAACAGACAATTTACCATCTCTGGGGCCTTGGCTGACAATTATTCCCTTGATGCAAAACATGGATTTGCTTTGTGTATGTGTGCAAGATTCTTCCTACCACTGCACTTTCTCCTGGGAAGTCACTCAGCTGCTCTTTGTTCAGGAAATATTGCCTTTTGAATCTGGGAAATCAAACCACCAAGGCAGAGCATTGTCTCAAGTCACGGTCTGTACATCTGAAACAGAGAACTTTGCTAGAGAAAGCAGTAGTGTAAGCTGTATTCTTGCTTACTTGTTTGCTTTATTAGCTGCATGCATCTGGTGCTCTTCTCACTAAAATAAAAGAAAAAAAAAAAGCACAAGAATCAAAATAATGGATGTTGTTTGCTAGCAAGCATCTCATTATGCTTCCACCCCAGAACACAAAACTCTTCAACAACAACCAGCACTGCAGCCCAGGGCTTGGTGTGTTATCACACCCCACGTCTGCTGGACAGGCACGAAGCTGGTGAGAGGAGCAGGAGGCTAAGTAGAGGCTCCTCCACACAGCCTGGGTTCCTGCGGGGGGATAAGGGAAAGGAAGCCAGACCTGGTGCACCGAGTGGGGGTTTTGCAGAGGGACTTATCAGTCAACAGCTGCGAGCCCAGACTCCTTGCAGCTGATAACAGATCTGCTCATTCAGCCTGGCCACTCATGCACGGAAAATCAAAGAAGATTAGGATCTGTTTAGAGACAGAGAAAGGATTAAAAAAGCCTCAGTAAACTCCAGGCTACCAGAAAACTCTCCTCAATGCAACATGTGTAGTAGAGGAAGATTATGATCTGCTAATGTTCTGTGATACAGAAAGTCTGCTCAGCCCTTTCAGCCTGAAATTAGGAACATTTATATCTGAGTTTCACGATTTGAGTTCTAAGTCAGTAATGGTTTATAGAAATATTGATGGTTGTTGATCTATAGTTAGTGGTGACCACAGGACCCCTTCAAAGTGGGGAAGGGTGCAAATCAAACCCACCTTTTTCCAGCACTTTCAGTATTAACACTGACACATTAATAAGCTCCCAAGTCTATAAAACTACACACAGCATTACAACTGAGCATGTAAGACTTTATAGGATATAGTTGCCTTTTTTTCTTAATGAATTTCTGCACTTATGTCTATGTGTTTAGCCTACCACTCTTGCATGCTTGGAGGTGCGTAGTAGCTGCTGCCAGACTCTGAGGGTGCTACACAGGGCCCAAAAGGATTAGCACTTTCTGGGAGGAAGATCTGTTGCTGTGTCATATCCATGTAAGTCCTAAACACCAGATTACAGAGCATCCTGCACCCAGTTAACACCCTATTTAGAGAGGCCCCTCAGAAGCACCCTCATGCCAGAGCTTGACATCTCCTGGCCTGGGAGTTTATAAAGTCCAGAGAGCACTTTCTGTCTGAGAGACACTAACAATGCAAATACAACCAGAGTCATTATCATGATGGTCCTTTCATGTTCTTACTGAAATCACTGATGCACCTTCTGTGTCCAGCTGACCCAGCAGTATTTCTTGCATTATAGGATTCTGATTCCGCTTCCATTGTTCATGTTCATTACTTTCTTGGAGAGCTGCAATTTCATTATTAATACATCAGCGTAAGAGAGCACAGATTACATAAAAGCATTTCTGAGCATTAGTTAAATATCAGTTTTAAGAACAAAACAGGCTTTCTCTGCCAATGGTGTGCTGCTTCTTGTACAGATACTTCATCACTACGATTGCAGAAGTACGTGAAAAAGGCTGCTGTCGTCTTCAGAAAACATAGCTGTGTAAACAACTGTTTACTCTCTCCTATTGCTAAGGAAAATCAACATGGCAAGTTTGATGGGTGCTCATCGTGACTGCTTGAATCTGTCCAACAGTAACAGTGGTAAATCTGAACCATGCTTGGGATTGGTTTTCGATGAGAACTGAGGGGTGAGTTCCTTGTTGGAGCTACGTGACCTGTGGCTGCAGCGTGGCCCTCTTGAAAGGTACTGGTCTGAGCAGGGCAGTAGCTGTGCTCTGCTGCAGGCTTAGGGGCACCGGTTGTGGAGCCAAAGCTCATGTTGCAAAGCTCCTGCCTTCCCACAGCCTGCTGTACCAGGGCACTGCTGTCACATGTGGGTTCCTGGTGTCCTTTCGGTCCGTGATCCTAATGAAATGAGACAGTCTCCCCCAGAGATCCAAGGTCTCACCTCTTGAAACGCAGCAGAAGGTCTGCTTTAGAAGAAAAGCTCCTGAGCTCCAATGCTTACGCCTTGCTTTCATGTTTTTGCCTTAAAACTAAACTCTGGGGTTATTCAGAGATCCTTGGCACAGGAACCCTCTCAATCCATGCAGGAAAGCCCCGGTGCTTGCACTGCTGTGCTCCCTAGTTTTAACTCGTTGTCTGGGGACCTCTTTAAAATGCAAGCTAGTTATGCTACCTCCTTCATAGATATTTGTGAGGCTGATGCTCTGGATTAAATTATTTTATGTGCTGTAAACATTAGCTGAAGTGCTGAGGTTCTTTTTTAATCAGAGGCACCAGATTAACTCGCTGTTAGTCTTTCAGAAACTCACTTACTCTTAACAAGTTTACCATTATGTAGGTCCACAAATTTCCTGTCTAGCTTCTTTTGGCACTCTCAGATAAAAATGCCATCTGGGAAGGAGATTTATTGGTTTTGAGATGATGTCCCTTCCTTATCACCTTGTTTTGCTGGCCCTGAGCTCATCCCAAGATAGTGGTACTTACCTAGACAGCATCAGTTTCTGTCAGACACAAATTGTGGAAAAATTAGTTTAAAATACCTTGACCTTTCTACCCCAGTAAGATAAGATTTCTTTTCCATATTAAAACCTCTTGCTAACGTAAAATGTTTATATATATGCATTTATATATATATAGATAAAATGCATACAAATACAAATAAAACTCATGTCTTTCTTGCAAAACTCTGCTGTACCTTTACAGTAAATTCTGTCTCAGTTTTGTTGTGCAAGGATTTATGTGTTGTATCTGCATTTCTTTTTGCAGAAATTAATTTGGGGCTTTGAACAGCATCTGTTGCTGTGCACTGGGATGCCAATGCCAGCCAGCGGGGATTCTGTGGTCTTTTATTTGTAGACCTTGAGCTCAGCTCACTCTTAAATATTAAACTCCCTGCATATGGCTTTTCCAGATGGTGCTCTTACAGGGCAGAACCTGGCCTTTCCCTTGGAACGAGACTACTGGCTTTGGGAAAGGAGGCAGGTACTGTGGGTTTTGGTGTAAACTGGAGAAAGGGGATCACTCTGTCAAGGTGCTGTTATGGTTTGGTCTGGGGCTTTATTAATATCAGTATTTTGGAATTCTGCTTTGTTTCTTCCAACCAATTTACCCGAGCAACAGCTGGATTGGCCCTTGCCCTTTCCACTTCCCTTTGTGTCCACTTGTCTTGTGGCTGCAGTCCCCTCACCCTGCACGCCTTCTGCAGGCCAGCAAGGAGCTCCAGCTCAAATGTGGATGGAGAGACAGGACTGCAGGTTTACAGATGAGAGGAGCCTGGGGGCTGCTGGGCTGCTGAGCTGTGCTGCCAGCCCACCTCAGCCTTGCAAAGGGAAACTCTTCTAGTCCCCATTGGAACTAGAGGAGAAACAGACTTGGTGAGGCTCAGGAGGAGGTGAGTTCAGTCACTTCGCCTCATAAACAATGAAGATCCTTGGCTGAGCTGAGGGGCAAACGTTCTCTGGTTTTAGTTTTGTGAGCTGCGTTCCTGCGTGGATTGTGGCTGCAGAGGTGTCTTTAGTGAGTAAAGAAACACCGTAGGAATAAATGGGTCCAAATTTCCTGAAACACGCAGAGAAATGCTTGTGCATGGATCAGAGGATGTCGTCTTTTGCAGTGGGGCATTATTATTAGCATTATTTCTTAATTGCAGTAATGGTAAATTGTGACAAGGCCTTTCTCCTCTGCCACAGGACACTTCCTTTCCTGGGGGAATATTTCTGGATACAACTCACTGAAGCTGGTGGGGTACACAGGGCTGGGACAGGAGGGCTCCTTGTCCCACCCATGATAGAGGTGGGACTGGCCCATTGCTTTCAGTAGATGCCTTTATGATAACTTTTTTTTTCCTCTGAAACTTCATAGCTAGAGGGAAGGAAGTTAACATACAAGCAAAGTTCATTTTTGCTTTAGCTTCCTGTAAAGTCTGCACTCACTAACAATCTCCTATTTTCATCCGTGCTGTGTTTCTACCACCACTATCCTAACTGAAGCAGTGACCCTGCTTTCACATAGTGCCTCAGCTGTGATGAGCCGTCGGTGCTTCATGCTGGCCCCATGCACTCCTTAGCTTCCCATTTAAGAGCATTTGACTCTATTGGTGGCTCTAGACATTGGCTGGAGACATAGGGTGATTTTTACAGGACTCTTTGATGAGTATTCTGTATTTGTTGCCCTGCTAATGGAAGATGTGAGAGCCACATTGCCCCTGCCCCAGCCTTCACAAGGGGAATTATCGTCATGTCAAATTACAGCTGCTGACTCCTGCCAGACAATCCCTTCTGCCTTATCTTATCTATCTACATTTTTTAATGCCATGCTCATCATCGTGGCATCTAAGTGCCTTGAAAGTTTTCCATTGCTTCAGAGGAAAAAATACATTTATGGGTGTGTTAGTGGAAAACTTGCCCTGGTTCTGGTTATTCAGTCTGTCCGTGTGAACGCAGGCGATAAAGGTTAAAGCAAAACAGCACTGAAAAAGCGACCTTCTGTGCAACAACCTTTTAGTGGACAAACCTGATCCTTGTTGATAGTTTGTCCAAAATGCAGGGTTATGTTTAGGGATTAGCTGGATCCTGCAACGCTGCTGGCACCCGCAGTGCAACCAGATAGCGAGCACTGACAAGAACCCACGCTCTGCCCCAGTTTGTGCTCTCTCAGTATTAATCTGTTGTCTTCAGCTGACAGTAATCTGGGGTCTGATTTGAAGCATCTGAGGGTTTTTGATTTCCAAGCAGATGGCACATGCATTGGGAATACAGGAGTTTGGCTTCTGCCTTCAAGTTTCACTTAGCAGTACGTACTGTAAGAAATCTGAAAGCAAAGGCTGGTGCATGCTAAATAAGGCAATTGGAACTGGGGATTGCTGAGATGGCAAGAAGCCCACAGAGGATTTCTTCTTCATTAATCATATTTCTGAGCGAGGCCATCATTTATGTCTCATAAATGTTCTGGGACATCAGCTGTACCTGACTACTGCCTATTTTTCAACCTGTACCAAAAAGCACGAGAATTTAATATAAGGGCAGACAGGTATGTGTGTACGTAAGCACGCATTTCTATTTGTGTGTGTAGTGCCAGCAAGCTTTCCAGAGCAGATGTGTGTTGCCAGCTGTTGCACTGCCCTCAGCTGACTCCCAGCCAGTTTGGTCCTGTCCATGGCGATGCCTCTGTCCTTGTGACATCTCACAGCTTCCAGGTTCCTTATGTGGCTCCTGGGAGATCAGGTCTTGGCTGTGAGCTGGCTGTAGCTGTTTCCCTGCCTCTCCAAGAGGTACCTCGTGGTGAGCTGTACTGTGTGTATTTGCTGCCCAGCCCAGAGGTATGGAGCAGGCTGTGAGCGCTTTGATCCTCTCCCCAAGTCGCAGCTGATCCACTGAGAACCCAACAGGATCTGACAGCTCTACATGTTTTCACCCCTTGACCTAGAGCTGTGTTTGCAAATTGAGCAAGCCAAAAGCAAGCTTTTGTTACTTGCAGCCTCCATCCAAGCCCATTTTCACGTGACAGTGACATTGTTTGAGCTCCTCTATGAGCTACTGCGAGAGTGGTGCTCGCAGCCTTTGCTTTAGTGATAATTTGGATGGGGGCAGGTCAGAAGAGGGAGATATTTCAAAGATGTTTTGCTGTTCTGTTCTCCTGCTATAGAGATTTCAAAGCAAACAGTAGTAAATGTAGACTCTCAAGTCAAAAGGAATTGCTGTCTGGCAGTTTGTACTTTCATCTTTCTAAACCTCAGGCTGGGGGACCATAGGTGTCTTAGTGCCAGTGAAAACATTATTCTAACTCTCTTAACATCTCACTTAGCCTTATTGCAGATTGCCTTTTCAGTATTTTAGTGCTGTAGCAACTTGCAAACTATTCCAGCATTTCATTTGCACATCTTTGCACCGTCAAACGTCAGCTTCTTCTGCTGACATGCTCAACAACAACAAAAGGAAATAAATACAGAAGAACACAAGAGGAAGAGAGCTTAATTTGGCTTGCAGATTGGACTTCATCCTACTCAAACGTAGTCAGTGTAAAGCAAATAGTGTGCAGCCGTGTGGATTCGGCTGTAGGAGCTAGCATGCTGCCTTTGATCTTGAAGATAGTATGAATCTTCTGGATGTGACTCAGCAAGGTTCTCACTCACATGCCTAATAAAAAGTATGCAAGCCATCCTGTTGAAGCCGTTAAGATCACCCATGAGCCTAAATTGAAGAGTGTGCTCAAGCATCCTGCTGAACTGTTAATGAGGAAGGCTCCTATTTATCTTAGACAACGTTGCTTAGACTTCCACTGAGCTGAGCAACAGCAGAAGTTGAGAGACGAAGGGAGATTTTTAACCCACATATTTCTGATGCAGACAGTTTTCTTTCCAGAGACACAATTGCTAAGGACTGCATGGTTGGGTTTGCTGCATGCTGAAAGATTGCTTCCTCTGAGCTCGTGCTCTAATTTCCTGTCTTCTAATTAGCTCTTCCACATGGTTGCCTCAATGTGCACAGCATGCAGTCATATGGTGAGTTTATGCCACGGGGCATCCTCACCGGGCAGAATCACAAGGCAGGATCTGTCGAGCCATAACATGGGTTGACAGCAGTGGGGGGGGCTCCCTGTGAAGAAACAACTCCTGAGCCACACTGCTGTGTTGAGGGGTCTGCTCTGCAGCAGTCTGTGCTTCTCAGCGTGGAGGAGAAAGGGAAAAGAGATGGACCCTGTGTTCAGAAGTGGAATCTGAGCAACCCGACTCCCCTGTGGTGGTTTGGTGTCTGAAGAGGCTGGATGTTGTGTTGAGGGACATGGTTTAGTAGGAGCAATTGGGAATAGGTGAACGGTTGGACTGGGTGATCTTTTAGGTCTTTTCCAACCTTGGTGATTCTATGATTCTATTCTAAGAAAGGTGATGCTGGTTCCCCAAAGATAGCTCCTGGCTGAGGAAAAGCCCTGGGCAGTGCTCCCTTTTATTTGCCTTCAGCTGAGTTTCAAGGGTCTGGTCTTCTTAGGGTACCAACTGGTATCTCTCTGTTAATTTCCACGGATGACACCTTACCAGGAGAATAAAACCCAGACTTGATCTGGGTTGTCCAGGTTTCTCCACACTGAGGGATACTGGACTGAAGCAGAACAACTTTGACTCCAGCATTCCCAAAGCCAGATTTTCCATTTGAGTAACTAAGGTTCCCAATTAAAATATGAACCTGAGGTAAAGTTTCAGTGCAATCTCTTCCTTCAGACAGCAAGGGTTACCTTTTGCACTATTTGCTCTCCTGTAGGATTTCAGCTTCTTTTTCTCAAAGCAGCCCTCGGTGTCTTGTTGCTTTTGTGTCAGAACAACCGGGAGCGAGGTGACCTGAGCACTTCCAGAACCATGGTGACAGCAGAGCTGATAAAGCAGAAACAAGGTTAATTCTAAACTTGTGAATGATGCCAGATCAGCCTCTTGATGAGAAAAAAGATGAGGTGAGAGAGGAGGGAGAGTCCACTTGAATGCACTAACCTGGATATGCTAAAACGTCTTGTACGCTGATTTAAAGCTATTTTAAATGCTTCCAATGTGTTCTATAAAGCATTGCTTGATGGCTAGATATTTGAGGATATTTATGGAGATCTTCATCTCTTCCTGAGGATGGCCTGTGTCCTTGGGTGACTTTTAGCCAATAGGAATAAGTCTTAGAGACACACTGTGTTGCAGGATGGGTGCAGCTCCTTGCTAGCAAGCAGCAGCAATCTTCCCCTTCCTGTGCCTTTCCCCTGTCATGTGAACTCAAACCCAGGTGGATGGATTGCTGCATCTTTACCTGCACTTCCAGTCCTTTTCAGCTAGCTCTGCGCACGCATGATGCTTCTCTGAACGCAACCCAATAGGTGACAGTGCAGCAAAGAGCACACCACCACACGCTGCTCTTGTTGTGTCATATGCAAGGGAGTTTTGTTTGTGGAGAGCTTACCCTAACACTCTGTACTGCCTTAGACTAAGCAGACTAATAGATTCTTTCGACACCTCTGTAGCATTGCCTGCTGGGGTAATCATTCAGCTGTTGTGGCTCTCTGCAAACAGCAGCGCTGAACTCGCCTTTCAATTACCAGTTTATTAGCCTAAGATATCTGGGGATTGGTGTGGTGATAGCCGTACGCCAATAGGGCTGTGGGCGGCTTGTGAAGTTCCTTGTGGGGCACCAGAAGCAAAGCCAGGGGTCCAGGCAGTTGTGTGAGGCTGGTGACTGACAGCATCTGACACAGGCTTAAAATAACCCACCTCAGAAAAGAAAACACGTCCGCCTACCCGTGAAGGAGCCCTGGTAAGGGGCAGCTCAGCTTGAAGGTCAGTGCTTGTGTTCCCCCTTTGGCTGGGAGTCAAGGCCGAGGTCCTAACCCACCAGCAAACCGTGCATTTGATGCTGCAAGTCCAGCACTGGGCTTGTGGGAACGTCCATACGCTGCTTAGGGATGGATAGGTGGCCTCAGCGCTTTTGTGAAGTGACTGTAAAACCCTTTTTCTTTTCTTTTTTTTTCCTGAAATTCTGAACCCGCGTGAGAACCAGTCCTCACCTGGGGCTGAGGAAAGCTGGTGATGACATGGCCGCATCTGGCTCTCACGCTGCAGCTCTCGTGCAGCACTTTTGTGGGCCAGACCCCACAGTGGTGTTCGGAGGAAAGCTGGGGCACAGAGGCTGAAATAACAAGAACCCATCATCGCGAAAGCACATCTGCTGGGTCTGGAGTGTGTGTGTAAAGTATGACTGCTTATTACGGGCTATTAAGCAAACCTCAGAGTCTTCTGTGGTGCTGGAAAACCAAGATCCCTTGAAATACTCAGTTATGCCAAGAAAAAATAAGGATTTCTCTGTGGCTACAGAAATTCGAGGAGCCGTCTCCCAGAACTTTATTCACACCTACAAAAATGTCCATACAAAACAATTTATTGCCTATGATGGGATTATCACATAATAATTGCTTCTATAATGTTTCCATTCACTAAGTAGCTTTCTGTGACTGTTAAATATATCTATTTTTTCCTTTGCCTCTCATCTCTGATTGATAACTCTCTCCTTGAAGATCTTTAAAGACCATCTGGACAAAGTCTTGAGCTACCAGCTCTAGATTGAGCTGCTTGAGTAGGGGGTTGGCCCAGGTGATCCCAAAGCACCTTTACAACCTGAGCCATTCTGTGATCTCTATCTGATCTTCAGTATTTTCTAAGTGATTGCTTGTTAGATTAGAAAATGGAAAACCGTGTTGGAAGTTGCCTTCTTAACTGGTAAAATCCAAAGGAAATTGTTGTCACTTCTACTGGCCAAGATGCAGAATTATTTCTTCTGTTAGCAGGAAAGCAACCCAAGGGATTGTTGATGGTTTATGAGCTGATTTGGCCTGGTTCTGTGACTAGCAAGGTGGGGGGACCCATGGATCCACGCCCTGGAAAGAGATAAGGGAAAAGAATGGAAAGATGGGCCTCAAACAAAACAGCAGCAATGATCCAAGGAGAAATAAACTAATTTACTAAATAATATGTTGGAATGCAGGATAACACACTATAATGCAATATAATTAGAACTGAAGCTCAGAAATCAAATATAATGAGAGAGAGCGTCCGAAAGCCAAAGGCCTTACTCTAATGCTGAGGCAAGATGTGCGGTCTGCACGAGCAAAAGGGAGGAGAGTGAGGTCCCATGACTTTGCCAGGCATTTTATCTCCTCTCTGAACGCAAAGTCCCCTGGGGTATGTAGTTCTTCTCTTCTGGGACAGGTACCCAGAACTGGAGCATTAACTCTTTAACTCCTAGAGCACTACATGGTGTTATGATGTGGAATACCGACAACCAAAAATCACAAAAGAATGACATTCCACCCCTTATTCCATATCTCTACATCATGCTTAATATGTACAAACAAAAAACAATGATTAACAAGCATTGAACTCACACATAGATATATATATATACAAGGAATTACTGACTGCACTCCCCCAGTATCAGATTCCCTTGCGGTACTCACTGAACATCCACATTTTTCTGCATCACCCACAAAGCGGACCCAGGTCCCTGGTCAAAAACACTTCCACAGAGAGGTTTGCCCTTCCCAGAACCTGGAAAGGCCCAAACCACTTTTCCCATCATGCTCTTTACGTGTGCTGCAGGGACTGGTGCATGATAGGGGATATGATAAATCCACTTGATGCCACGTTCTCTGGCCCAAGTATCCACAAGGGAATTTTTGGAATGAATCCCATTATCTGACTCAATTCTTTCTGGAGTGCCCAGCTGTTGTTCTTCAGTAGCCCTACTCGGGCACATGAGCATCTACATGATGCACCTTTACAGCCATATTCTTTATTTGGGCAGCAACGTCTTCCCACAGTTCAGCAGCTCAAATAGGTTTACCTTTCCATTCCCAGTTGTTCTGTTCCCACTGCTGTAACCACCCCCATAAGGCATTTGCCACCATCCATGAGTCAGTATAAGGATAAAACATTGGGCACCTCTCCCTTCAGCAACACTTAAGACCAGTTGGACAGCCTTTACCAAGGCAAATTGCCTCGATTCTCCTTTACCTTCAATAGCCTCTGCAACTTGTTGTGTAGGGCTCCACGCAGCAGATTTCCATCTGCGAAGTTTCCCCCCATGATCCATCAGTGAACAGGGCAAATTGCTTTTCATTTTCTGGTATTTCATTCATGGAGCCTCTTTACCATGTGATACCTCTTCTGCTGCTGCTGATGTTCCAAACTTTCTACCTCCAGGCCAGCCAATGATCACCTCTAGGATTCCTGGACGGCTGTGGCTCCCCATTGGAGCTCGTTGTGTAATCAGCACAATCCACTTACTCCAAGTGGCATCAGTAGCACGATGGGTGGAGGGAACCTTAAACATCCAGCTCAGCTCTGGCAGTCGAGGTGCCAGAAGGAGCTGCGTTTCAGTACCAATCACTTCAGAAGCATCTTGAACCCCCTCATACACGGCACCAATACCAAGCACAGTGGAAGACCTACAATCATGTAATTAATTTGAAGTGCTAGACAAGCGTGATATAATGCAACACCTAGTCTTGAAGGTTTTAGTTAAAATCCATCAGTTTTGCAGTCAGAACCACTGTAAAACAGTTTCTTTGAGTTTCCTCGTGCTAACTTCCTATCAGCTTAAAAACTGAACTGAAACACATGATTAGAGTTTACTTCTGTTCACCAGTGTTGGAAAAGACCTCTACGGTCATCCAGTCCAACTGTGTACCTACCACCAACATTTCACACAGTGTCTGACAAAATAGACTTTTTGTTTGTCAGATCTTCAGAAACGATCCTTTTTGCTGCACAATGAGGCTGCATTAATGACTGCATGAAAATGTCCATTCGTATTTTCATTAAAACTGCTGTTCATGCACACACCTGTGCATTTACGTGGTCTGACTGATATGCCCACAAGAGGATGCGAAAGAACATGTAAGGTGACCTTAATGCAGAAACATACTTCAGTGACCCTGGTAGGAGGGATGAATCTGCTCCATGCTGAGCAAACTGTTAGCAGGGAAGTAAGCAGTGGGAGCTCAGCACGCTTTGCAGTGTAATGCAGCTTGCAGGTTTGTACTGCAGATGTCACCAAAATACATTGCTCCATTTGTTCAGCAGCAGCACCTCATAGCAAGGGGCACTTCAGGCAGCACATCCTCCTTTTAGGGCTCTGGCAGCAACTCAGTGCTTTGTGCGCTGCACGTCCAACTCCTTCCATTATTTCATGTGGAACAGGGCTGGAGTCCCAGATTGCTCCTGGCACAACAGTGAAATCAAACACTTGCGCAGAGGTAGAAATCTGGGCCATACTCAGGAGGAACAGGATGTGATCCGTGAACATGATCCCCCTTGTTTATGTTCCAGTCTGTGGTTTGGATGGCAGGTATTGCAGAGGTACCTTGAAGGACTGCAGTCCACAGAGCGTTCACATTGCTTTTGTACCTTGCACTGCCTAGGAGACTGAAGTGTGATGCAAGTGCCCAGCCTCTCTCTCCTCCCCATGCAGGCACTCCTGTGTGCACCTCCTTCCTCCCCAGTGGAATTGCACCCGGGAATGAATGCAGCTCATTTCATTTGCTTCCAAGAACCCAAAGGGTATCTCCTGTTGCATCCGGTGGCTACCGCTTTTGGTCAGTGTTAAAAGTGACTCTCGCATGGTCAGCAAATTCTTTGGAAGGAGAGAAGCCGCCCTTAGTCCACATGCATATTACAAAGGGTATTTTCAGCAGCGTGCAGCTGTAATCAGCAGAGCTCAGCTTGGCAATTTTAATCCCCTGCCATCTAGTTGGGGGCTGCTTGTTATGCAGTCAGCATTCACTCAACATAATGGTTGCTACCTGCCAATGTGCTTTGAGGGATATTGTTAGCATTAAATTTGCCATTTACATTTTCATGTTTGACATAATTGAGGAATGAATGCTCTTATGAAAATTAAACTTGTGGTCCTCCTGGACTACAGTAACCCTGTTAAAATGTAATGCGATTCTTGATGCGTCTTCTTTAGGTTTTTATTAAATAGAATATCCGTATGACTAATTCCCCTGGCCTTAATGTAGGCTGGGAAGGAGCATTATTGATAGGGCTGAGCACAAATGGCCCTCTATACTCAGCCTCTAATGGCCTAATAATGCATTATACTTGAATCAGAAATACTTTGAGTTGTAGTGCTTATTGCCATTATTGAAAACACCTGGATGCTCCATTCATCAAGGTTACATCAAAATGGGCCCATTTGTTTATTAGTCTGTCAGTAAACATCTTTATTTAGTTTCATGTTCCTCTGCTCTCAGTAACATCGGGGAGGATGAGACAATGTAGTGTATCTTCCTGTGGTTTCCTGTTATTAGTTTTTCTTGAAAAAGAAAGATAATGAAAAGTTTGGATGGCTTCATAAAGAAAACATTTTTCATGGACATCTATTTTTTTTTTTTTTAAATTTTCTTTCCATTTTTCAAGAGGAAACTGAAAAAAAAAAAGAAAAGCATTGGGTATGCAGTCAGGATGCTCTCACCAGATCGCACAAACAGGCAGATTTTCCAGACAGGGATTTTCATGTGTGTTTAATGGCAGACAGCCTCCGCAGTATTTTGCTCCCTCTGCGACAGCCCTGCTTTGCCCAGTGGGAGAAGGATGCTAAGGGACTCGTCCAGCTGCTGGGCATCACTGGCACTAACAGCCAGACACCTGCACAGTGCAGAGAGGCGTGTTTAGGAGTGAAGGAATGGAGTACTGCTTAGCTCTGTCAGCAGGCCTCGTACGCTCTCACAACCGTATCACTCAGTCGCCTTTGCCCCTTTTCCTTTCTTTTTTCCAAAAAGATGAATTAATTTGTGTTTGCACAGTGCTTTGGGGCTGGCTATGGTAGAGGAAGGCCGTTCCAGTTTCCACTAAAGAGGAAGGAGCCGTTGAAATATTCTGGCCATGCAAAACATCATCTCTTAGACTAGCTAAAATATTTTTCCTTTGTCAGCAAATGTTAGCTTTGACTATTTATTCAGGATTTCTTTCGAAAGGGAAAACTTCAAACATGACAGCTTTGACTGTCATTTTGAAAACAGTGGGAAAAAATCAACATTTGAGACTCAAATGTTTCTTTTTTTTAAATTGAAAAATATCATGAGGCTTTGTTTTGACATCTCCTAATCAAGATTCTTCAGAATCTGTAATTCTGTGGAGATTGTAGCTGGGAATTACCACAGACAGCTTCAGTACCACCTTGGAGGTGAATTTAGCTCCAGCTGAACCAGGGTTTTCCTTATTTCAGGCTGGACACCACTCTGTTTTTCATGAAGATACTCCTGCTGACACCATTGCTATTTTTATTTGTATTATTAAATTGTTGATTGCCCAGTCTTCATGGAAAAGCCCAAGTGAAGCATCTGGACTGGATCTACCTGCTCAAGTTCAGCACTTTTCTGTCTGAACCAAAGTCTGCTTCAACACAGGAACAGCTGCTTCTGTCACTTCTCTGACCTTTCCTTTCCCCTGGGGAGGGAATGAGGGATGAGGAAGGCAGACAGGAAGGATGGGCTCATGGAAGCCTTGGCTGTCAAAAGAAGAATCATCAAGAAATGGAGGCTCCATGTGAGCCCATGGGATAGCCCTGAGCTGGGGCTATCCTGGCAAAGGGTAAGCTTATGGGAACCTCGTGCCTCTGTGATGTTCGAGGCCCCCAGCAGATGAGGACCTTGCATGGGACTCCTCCTGCTGCCTTGCCCTCTTCTTCTGGACTTGGAGAAGAAGAGATGAGAGGTCTTGGGGAGGAACAAGGGAGAGGAACAGCAACGATGGGCTCAGAGGAGCCTTGGCTGTGAAAAGAACAAAGGAAAAGGAAAAGGAAATGGAGGCTCCACGTGAGCCTGCAGGATGGCCATGAACTGGAGCTCTCTCATGTAAGGGTAAACTTACAGGATGAGAGGATCAGCACCAGCATCGAAGCAGCCATTTGAAGGGAGGTGGACACTGGTGGACACCCTGGTGTCCCTGCAATGACCTCCGGGGTAAGATCTCTTCCTGGTCGGCCTGACAGTGATGGTGTGGTGACCCATCTGCGCTGATGGAGTTGGATCCACTTCCATCAGGTTGTCCTCCGGAGATGGATCCACCTCCATAGGCTCGCCATCACTGTCAGGCAGGTCCACCTCCATGGGCTCCATGTCACTGTCCATTTCTGTCAGCCACTTCTTTAAAGGTGGCTGCTCCATCCTCACTCCAGGAAAGACAAACTTCTTGTCTATCTCACTTGGAGACAAACTGCCACTGGCTCTGTCCTCTCAGCGACTGGGGTCCTGGATGCAGGATCCCCACGTTTATAGGGCTCAGTGGCTATGGCAACAGGATTCTGAGTGCCACATGCTGGCCCAAACATGGCAGCTGGGATTTTTGGCCCGTGGCCATTTCTGTGAGGCAACTGCAAGAATGTACCAAGAGGGTCAGAGAAGGGCATTCTCAAGCACCCTGCAGATGCCTGGAGTAGAGCTGTCCTGGCGCTGACAGTAGCAGAGAGTGGGCAAAGCATGCTGACACCCCACAGGCAGTCAAGGGAGATGCAGTCAGTGTAAACTGTTGAGGTTCAAGAGTTGCATCAGTTGTCCTTTCCCAATCCTCAGCTCTGCCCCAGGAGCACGAGAAGGTGGCATCTCTTCTGGGCATCAGCCAGAGGAGAGGGGTGTGGAGGAGAGGGCCTGGCGTCCTCTGGGCGGCCACACTGGGACTGCAGGGGGTGCGTTGGAGGGCCTGTGAGCTCCTTGGGGCCTGGTGCTGGGGTTTTGCACCCGGAGGATGATAATTCCTTGTTGCTGTCCTCAACAAGGTCTTGTCTTGGAATGGGTGGCTGAAGGTGATGCCAGGCCCTCTATGACAGCGCACAAATAGCTGGATATCAGTCATGCCTCCTGATAAGCAGTATGGACAGATTCAATGTCTGCAATCTTTAAGGGTCTTAGAGTACTTAGGGGCAGAGGCACAGGTGTGTAGCTGGCTGTCCCCCATCAATCAACCCCAATGTACCTCAAGCAGCGTGGAAGAGTTCAGCCCCTACCATCAGGTGAAAGGAAAAGGGAAGTGTTGGTTTCCTGTGCAGTGACTGAATTGCGAACGATGTGCCAAGAACACATGCAGACTGTTGATGAACCAAGACCAAAATCAGTTGTGTTCACGTGTCAGGCGATGGCTTGCCGTGCCTCTGCTAACGTACCAAGTGATCCCATGTGCCCCTTTCTCCTGGATGCTTGCACTGTTTTGCTTTCATGCCTTGTATAGATGGCAGGAGGCAGCAGCAACTATTAAGTCGCCCAATGGACAAAAAAATGCAGGCTTCCCCTCTTAGCTAAGTCATAATGTTTCTCCCTTCGGCTCATTTTTTTGGGGAAGGCCTCTGTTGCACATTCAGAGGACTAATTGTTGATGCTGTGGGTTTGATTCAGTCAAGCTGAGCTAAGTTTGGATACCATAGGGAGGACAGAGACATGCAGCCTCTCTGGGTGCCGGTTCTACATCTGAGCACCCTCATGGTGGCAGTCCTTTCCTTTTGCCTGGCTGGGAGTTGTCCATGCTCCAGCGTGAGCCCAGTGTCTCTCGTCCTTCCACCACCAACCACCTGTGAGAAAAGTCAGGTTGCACCTCCCCTGCTCCCAGTAGGCAGCTGTAGTCAACACTCAGATTCTCCCTGAATCTTCTCAAAGCCAAGCAGAGGCAGCTCCCTCACACTGCCCTGGCACATGCCCAGGGCCCTTCCCAGCACTCAGGCCCTGGGATGGGCCCATAGAAGGACAGATAAAATGTGAAAAGGACGAACCCTACTGCTCACTTCATTTCTGCCTGTCCAGGTCAGAAGCAAGCCTCAGAAATGACTTCACACATTGGGTGTGTTTCCATGTCCCCACACAAGCTGCTACTCTGTTTTTAAGCTTATGTTGAGTTACTCCTCATGTGTTCTTTTACAAATAGGTCATTCTTCAACCAATCCTATGCAGTTCCTGGTGTTGTCTTCCCAAAAACATTACAGAATCTAATCTCAAGAGAAGTTTTATCTTGATCTGTCCTCTAGTACAGGATAATTTAGTACTGAGGATAATTTCAGAGTCTCTAATTGCTTAATGCATTACATACAGTGTCCTTTTTCCAGCACAGGGAGGAAGGTTGTGTGGCAGATGTCAGGAATCTGCTCTAAATAGCTGCACAGTCAACATCAGTAATACAAAGGCTGATCCAAAAGTCATGCCTCCTACTTTATTATGTTTACGCACAACATCAGAGGCAGATGTTGGTGGTATGGCTTTAGAGGTGTAAGCTTCCCGTCAATATTCCAATACACTCTGTTGCTGTGTGACAGATGGCAGCAGAGGAACAGTTTGACTAAATGGCATCAGCCTGGAAGTGTGTCTGAAGCAAAGGTATGTCACAGAACTCATCCACATGGAAAAAATGGCATTCACTGACATTCACTGATGCCTACTGAACTTTTGAGACCTAACAGTAGACGTGAATACAGTAAAGGTTGGACTGTATAGGCAGCATTTTTCTAGGAGCTATGAAACAGTGGGTGACCTCTGCTAGGAGACACTTTTAGAAGTGCAGCTTGCAGTTTCCTGTTCATCTCTTGTGAAAATGCAGAGCTAATGACCTAATCTACTGACCTACTCCCTTGCTAAAGCAGGTTTCCTAAAGTGGGTTGCGCACAGAAGCATCCAGGTGGGTTTTGAATAGCTCCACAGGAGACTCCATAACCTCTCTGATCATCTTATTCCACTGCTCCGTAACCTTCAACGAAGTTTTTCATCGTGTTCACACAGAACATTTTATGTTTCAGTTTGTGCCCGTTGCCACTTGTTCCGTTGCTGCACATCAGTGAAAAGAGTGTGGCCCTATCCACTTGACTCCTGCCCATTAGATATTCACTTGTATAAACATTGATGTCTTCTTTTCTCCAGGCTGACGGTCCCATCTCTCAACCCTTCCTCATATGGGAGATGCTCCAGGCTTCCAGTCATCCCTATGGTCCTCCACTGGACTCTGTCCCCGTCTCTCGTGAATGGTGGAGCCCAGAATTGCCAGAATTGGGCAAGCACGGCCTCACTGGAGCAGAGCAGAGAGTGAGGATGCCTCCTCTGGTGAGGCCACACTTTTGTGAATGCACCCTAGGACCCCGCTGGCCTTCTCAGCCAGAAGGACACACTCTGGCTCAATGGCCAACCTGTTACCCAGTGGGACACCCAGGTCTGTGTCTGCTGAGCTCCTTTCCTGCAGGTCAGCCTCTAACCTGTACTGCTGCATGCAGTTATTTCTCCCCAGATGTAGAACTCTACACCTGCCCTTAATGAACTTGCTAAAGTTTCTCTCTGCCCAACTCTCCATCCTGTTCAGGGCTCATTAAATGGGAGCACAGGCTTCTGGAGCATCAATCACTCCTTCCAGCTCCATATCACCAGAAAGCTTACTGAGGGGCATTTTTTCCCTTCATCCAGGTCATTGATGAATATATTTGAACAAGACCAGAATGCAGAAAGCCTCCTGTTACAGAAAGCCTTCTATTACAGTGTATGTGAGCCAGTAGGTGACATGAAACCTAAGAAGGCAGAGCTCCCGTGTGTTTATCTGGGTTCCTTTTCCAAGTAATTTGAAGACTGTATGACCTGAATCGAGGTCACAGAAGAGACTGGCAGGAAAGTAACTGAGTTTTAATTTCTGAATTTGTTGTCCTTGCAATCCTAGTTGGCCCCACAACAGAAAGAGAAAATATTTCTGCAGGCTGCTTCCACAGGCTTGCTACTGACACGGTTTGGTGTAAGAACAACAGTTCTAGATTATTTGCTGGTAATTAAATGCTGGATACAGTATTCCAGGTGAGGCTTGATCAGGGCAGAGTAGAGGGGGAGGATCTGAGCTCTTGACCTGCTGGCCATGCTCCTGGGGTGCAATAATGCACCCCAGAATCCCATTTGCCCTTTTGGCCACCAGGCACACTGCTGGCTGAAGGCCAACCTGTCATCTACCAGGAATGCCAGGTCCTTCTCTGCAGAGCTCTTCTCCATATATTTTTGAATCTCTTTCCTTCCTGTGAAGAGGAGCAATAGCACTTCTCTGTCTCATGGAGGAAGTACTGTGTATTCATGCAAATAAATAAGAGGGATGTTGAGTGAAACCAACACTATTTCATACAGAGTCTGGAGTTGTATATGAGCCAAGGCACTAACCCATGCTTCAGGAGATAAAAACATGGGGTTTATGTATACAATGAAGCACAGATACAGACCTGCATAATCTACATTAGATCTTTTGAATCTGAGGCAATTTTACTCTGAAATGCAGCACATTTACAACCTGGAAGGTGTCATCTGTAATTTCAGAGAAGCATGCAGTGTACAGGAGGAATCCTCCCTCTGCCTAATGCCCCTCTGGTAGGCACTTGTCTTGTTAGCAACAGGTCTAGCAATAGGAACTCCCTCTTACGCCTTCTTGCGTTTGCTGCACAAAGCTTCTGGAGGGCTATTGCAGACTTAATGCCTCCCCACAGACTCCTCCTGCTTCATGTCCATCCAACTCAAATTCCTCCACTTTCTGGCAAGATGCATTTCCTGGACGTTCTCATTCTTTTGTTGCTCTACGCTTTATTTTTCCCCAAGCATAGGAGGATACAGCACAGAGCACACTGAGAAACAAGACAGCTTATACATTATGGAATATTTTGGACATTCTACAACTGATTTTAGTACATTTGAGCTACAGTTTTATTTTGCAATATATATGGTTTTGTTCAGAGCATGAGAAGATTATTAGAAATTGAAACACCGTAATCCTTACAATTTATTGAGAGGAAAGAAAAGCCTCGCTCTGAACTCTAGCAAAAAAACCCCCATATATTAGTATTGGCTTCCTCAGTGCTCACATCTATTGAGTTCTTTTGATTATTAAAAGAAGCAGCAAATACTTGCAAACTAACCCATCTCTAAATCAATCTTCTTGGACGATAGTTCAACATCATGGAAGTTCATGATGTTGGAACAGAGAGTGATGTGGCAAGCTATAAGGCAAGCAGTGCCACACATCAGTAAACACATCTCAAGCACCTGCTATCAATTAGTGCCATTTCTAGTGATCACTTCACTAGAAGGGATTTGGAAACAGGGGCAAAGGTGATTAGAGATCTTCAACTACAAGTGGGAAAACACAGCTTGAGGGTAAATTAGCATTCACATGACAGACAGATTGGATGCTAATATACAACTAGCCCAAAGGTATCAGATTTAGAGCTAGTCTTGCAACTCTACTGTTAAGTATTACACAGAATTCCTGTGTTCTACCCCAAGCTTGATTTAGGCAGGCTCTTCCTAGTCACTTTTTGGGTAAGAAAAAGGACTAGTATGCCTCACATGCAGACTCCTGACAGCTTCTCCTCTAATTTGAAGTTACTGAAAATCACGAAGAGCCACAGGCTCTTAGTTCATTCATAGTTCTTCAAGAAGTTCATGGATTTGTGAAAATTGTTTCTGGATGTGTAAATGCATGTCAGTCTGACAGCTAGGTTTGGGCAGGCTACTTAACTGTACTTCAGTATACAAATACCAGAGAGTCTGATCTCTTGCTGCTCTTGAATTCAAGCTAGCAGTGAAAGCACTCACGCAAACAGTAGGCAGGAGATCAGAGTTCTCTGCTGAGGCTGTGTTCTGCTTCCTGCTCAGGCTTCCCAGTCTGGCTCTGTCTCCTGAGGCTCAGTGCCTGTATGGTAAGTGCAATGCCTTCTGCTAGCCTTGCTAGCACACCTGCCTGGTGACAAAGCTCTGGCCTTATAGCATGCCCCCAGGCAGCTGGACCCTGAGCCCCGACAGCTTTTCTGTCCTATTCAAAGCTGTTTGTCACAAGAAGGTCCTAACAAGCAGCTTGTAAGGTTTCTAGGCTTGGTTGTCACTACCTTTGCTTCATGCCCCTGCTGAGCCTGGGGAAAAGAAAACAGGACCATGACCTGATGGTCAGGGACATAAATTTACCCTGTGCAGACTGCTGAGGGCTCTTTGGTTACACAAGATGGATGAAAGCAGACACCTCACTGCCACCTATGAGAGGGAGCTATGGCATAAGCTGCTTGTGCCTGAGCTTCAGGTGGGAGGAATGGGCTGCAAGTAGTGGAAAAAAGTTCAAGGTATCCTTGTGTGTCACTGCTGAGGGCTGGGCTGTGGTAGCCAGATTCCCCATCCCCTGGACGTTCCAGGAGGAGAGTGTGTTACGATGCGTCTTAGCTGTACTGATGTGCTGGGCCCAAGGGGAACATGGGCCAAAATGGCTGGTTTCAGTCTCATTGAGAGAGGCTAAAGCTGATGGCCGTTTGACCCGTTGCTCGAGATGGGTCCCGAAGCAGCTCTGATCGGTGACCTCAGCTCAAGTGATGCGAACTAGTTTGGGAGACAGCCGGGATGGGATCTCTCAGAAGGCGAAGATGGATCTCGGATGTGCTGTCTCGGCACTCAGGTTCTGCTACATCCTTCCACACACCTTCACGGCGTAACATCGCTATTTCGATCGCCTCCTCTCTCCTAACCCCGCTTACAGCCGCTCGGTGAGCAGCCGAAGCCCGGACAGCCCTACACGCGCGGCAGCCGCAGCTCGGCGCCAGCACGAGGGCAGCTCAGCCGGGCCACGAGGCAGCCCGCGCAGCTGCAGGCGGCCGCCATTTCCCGCCGCCGCCGCCATTTGCCGCCGCCGGCACTAGGTGGTGCCCGTACACAGGCGGAGGGCCCGGCGCTGCCCGCCCTGGGCGTGAAGCAAACCTGGGAGCCGCAATGGGCAGGGGGTGCGGGGAAAGTGGCATCCGTGGGCTTCTGCCGAGAGGAACGGCTCTTGTGTTATGCCGTCAGATCTAACGTGAGTAAATGAGAGTTTTAAAAATTGCTTTCCCTTCACTTATCTCAAGACCACAAGGCATCTGGTTTGGCACAGGCAATGGTAGCGAATACAATTAAAATTGATTGAGTGCAAATGTTTTAATTGTATAATGTTTGTCATTGATGTCCTCAATAAACTAATTTAATTAGGGATAATGGGAATGTGTTTGGCGACTTTCAGGACCCGTTCAGCCACAGTGGGTTCAAAACATCTGACCAGAACCGAACCGCAGGCGTTCCTCGGCAGGACTTCGCTTATATAAAACTTTGCAGGTGCTTCACGTGCCTGCCGTCTCCACCCTTCCATCTCTCCCTTTCCTTCTCTTAGCTCCTGCAGAATGAGACAGCAGAGAACTCGAGGCAGGAGTCAAAGGCTTCTCCGTTCAGCTGGTTGTTGTGCTGGAGATGCTGCAGGAGGGGCTGGCTGGGTGGGATTGAGCTGGCTGCAGGGTGCAGCAGCCCAAGGCCAGGCTGTTTGGGAAGCTCCTGGCCAGAGGAATGGCCCTCGGGGAACCATTTGGCTGCACTGTAGATCTGGAAGGTGCTTGAGTTTGAAGTACCCTCACCTGAAGGAGAAGATGAAGATGGGTGTTGCACCTTCCTTTCCTCCCCGCTGAGTAGAGGTGAAGCAGAGGGCAGTTCTGGTATGAGAGGAGAGCTGAAGGTGAATTCCACCCCAGGTCCTGTGCTCAAGTGGGATCAAAAAGCAGGCATGTTAGACCCAGAGGTGTCCTCTTGGTGCAGCAATAGGGCTTTCTTATTTGTGTGTCAAGAGGGGCACCCACCTGTGTCTGTAGTTTAAGGGCATTTTAATCCCTCTTACCATTCTTCTCCTCAGTCTGTGGCCCTATCAAGTGCTGAGGACTTTATTGCTGACCTCCAATTCCTCCTGCCCTGGGCCATCCACAGCACAGGCAGAAAGAGTGGGGTGGGGGCTGTTCTGGTAACCAGGTGACCCATTTCCATTCTCTCATCTGGACATGACTATATGGAAACATTGATGCTTCTTCCAAATGTTCTTCCAGCTTCCAACTATTCCAGCTTGCCATTTATTTTGTTTTTCTTTTTAGTTGGCTGGTTTTTCTATATATTTAGAAATCTGTAGAGGCACTTTTTTTTTTTTTTTTTTTTTTTTTTTTTTTTTTTTTTCAGTACACATGGGGATGAAACCATTATAGTTTCTTAATAATTTCCAGGAGAGACTATTTCCATAGTTCAAAGTAATTAATCTACCCTGTGTGCCATTTGCTCTGAGAAAGACAGACAAGGAAAAACAGGGCATTGCGTATTGAGTCCTGTCACTATGGTTTTTCTATGATCTTATTGGAAATCATGTACTAGATCCTGATAGTAAAATTTTGTGGAACATTGGTCTCAGAGGACCAGTTTAGTTTTGCAGCCCTTAGTTTCCTTTGGTCCCCTTTCCAGATCAACTCAAACTGTATTTCTGGGATTTCTCTTTCTCTATTAGCCTTAAAGTGAACCATAGCCATAGGCTGACTCCTTGGCTAGTGTCCCCACCCCACCCAGGTTCAGCATACCTCTCCAGGACTTGAATACTAAATCTTTTGTTCATTTTGGAGAGTTCTTCTCAACAGTCTTACACTAGTAACTGTGGGCTTTCTCTTTCAGCCCCCCCCACCCAAAAGCTAGGTTTCATTTTGGACCTCTCAACCCAGTCCTCCCTGTCTGAGAGTTGCTCAGGGGACAGTTATTTTCACCACCCTGGACTTCCTCTGGCAGCCCCTTCCAATCTTGCTTTTTATGTAGCCCTGGAATTTCTGTAATCCTAGGCTGAATAACAAGCTTGGATCCTCCTCTGAGAGTCAGAGGAGATTGCCAGTGTTAGACCTATGTATGACTCACAAGCATTGTTGCTGCTGGTTTTCTTATTAGAAACCCTAATTCTAAACCTAAATTGATCTACAGGCCAAGAACTGTACTTCATCTTCAGACTGCTCCATGTTTCATATGAGGATCCTAGCCTCAGCCCTTCCTTTATTCTGTGCATCTCTTATTACACCGCTTCCCATTTTTTCCCCCGGGCCATAGATGTGGATTTTGTCATTTTCTCTGTCTTTACTCAACACAAAGTTCCTTAATTTAGTGCGATTCCGTGAAAGCCTCTTCAAATATACTAGGGCCCTTTTTTCCTTCAAGGAAAGCATAATGAAAAATCAGTAGTTACCCAGTTTGGAGACATCATGCTAAACGAGCAAAGACTTGCCAAGAGATGTCTTGGTGGAGACTTGGCATTTTCTAAAGCAAATTGCTCATTCAGATAAATTGCGTTCTATCTAACACCTCTACTAAAATTTAAACGAAGTGAGTTAGCCAGCAAGCAAATGCAGTGTGAATAAGCCATGTTGTCTTCCATGAGAAGCAAAACATCTGCTAGATGTCGAGGCAGTCTCAAGCGTTCAGGAGGTGCATGTGAGCCAGTGCTGGTCAGCAGCAGGTGGTTTCCAGCAGTAGCAATTCAACAGTTTGCATCCTTGTTTCAACTACTCAAAGTCTACCATAAATCTTAGTGACCTGAGAGGAGAAAACTAGAGAGATGTGCACCACATTAGCAGCTGAGGACAGAAAATCAATATGAAGTCCTAGAGTGCTGGCGATTGAGTAACTGGCTAGAAATAAAATCTTTCTCCTTGCTGCTCTCTGGAAACATTGAAGTTACAAGAAATCCCGAAAGCAGATCATGAAAACAATGGAGGAGATCAGCTTCAGCTAGAAGCCTCAGCAAACCAAGGTGGTACTATGATTTAGATGTATCTACTGTGATTTGAATGCACCTAGTTTTGTAATCTGCTATCAATACTACTTACATATCTGGATATAAAACAGCATGGCTTTCTATGTAAATTAAAACTATGTTCACTGGAGATGAACATACAAAATAAGAGTTGCATCAGCAAACTCTTCAAACTTGTACATTTTCATGAAATATCAATGTAATTAATTATATGTAATCTATTGTTTAATATTTTATGTTCCTGGATCATTAACATCCATGATTTGTACTTACCTTGAAATTACTTTTCTTTTTGCTTATACGTGGGCAGCAGCCTTAAGTCTTTGAATGAAAGCAGAACTTTTGATAGCTCTGTGTGAAGGCTGCTTAAGATAGAGAATTGATATTTACTGCTTGTTCTGTAATCCTGCTATCACAGTAGTGTGGATCAACCCCAAAACAAAAGAAGAGACATCCCTGCTCTTCTGGCAGGTACGACTCACGTGTGAAATATCCAAGTGCTCCATCACTGCAGCTTACCTAGATGTGATGCATGATGGAGTAGTGGGATAACGCATCTCCTCACCCCAAAGACTGAGTAAACCACTACAGCCAGACCCACATACTTTGCTGAAGCTGCACTGATTTATCCCAGCTGAGTTTCTGTCCTTTCAAGTGTGTTTAGCTATAAGGATTTTTTTCCTGTGCTTCTTGAGCCCACAGACTCCCACCCAGAGGAGCAGCGGGTGCGGTGAGCAGAATGCCTGTAGCCGTGCTTCATGTGTGAGAGGGACAGGCCTCTTCTCCACACATTTCTTCATCCACTCCTGTTCTCCATACTGAAAGAGCCAGGGGGAAAATTTTATGTGAGGTAAACATCCATTTTTGCCCTGTCCATGGGCTCTACTATATTTTCTTGGAGATGAGCTGTTAATAGGCACGGGAGTTTATCCAAGCGCTTTTATCTGGGTCAGATAATCCCTTAGATTACTTCTTCCCTCTCTTCCTTTTACTAGAAAGTAAATATCTTTGAGAAGCCCCTTTCCCTTCATTTATCCCAAACATACAAGGATGTTCTCGTAAAGACGAGACAAACTTCCAGTTTTATTTTTTTTTCTGTTTTCTGGTTTAACACTCATTAACTAGATCATAGATTGTTTAGAAAGTGGTTCTCTCTCTCCATCACCTCAAGTAGTTACATGCTCTTTTTACATAAAATCAGAGGCATGTATCAAACATATCTACTGTGAGTTTGTCCCTGAAGGAATATTTTACAATGAGCTGAAATTTACACGGCATCCTATAAAAAAAATAGAGAGAAATGAAACTAGGATTTAGGCTTATCCCTTCAGGAAAAAAGTAACAGTAAAATAATATGTAAGCAAATTCAGAATACTGAGTGAAGCATGCTGCTAGTATTTATTGTTGTTGTGTCAGCCTCTGTCACACATTTGTGCCTTTGGAAACCAGTCGACATTTTTCAGTGGAGATTTTTGAGAACGAAGTGCTGTTGTAGTGGTTAAAATAGCTGCTGCTCTCTGCTGTCAGGGAATGGGCACAAAAGAGGCATAAATGTGCACACAGAAATCTAAGTGATGATCCCATTTGCTAAACTTTACTCACATGCCTTTCCATAGTCATGATTTTTTGCTGGTTTTTTACAAGACCTGATTTTATTCCACATTTCAACAAAATGTCTATTCTAGCCTCTTTTGACACACCTTGAAAAAAAAGAGAGGGGAGGATCTAACCCTTTAGATGCGTAGCTGGTTGGAAACAGTACAGTCTTCAGTGAATAACGGCTGAGCTGGAAATTGGTATCAGAGGGCTCTTTTCTGGGTCAGGTGGTATTTGGTATTTTCCCTAGCAAAAAGGAGTGACAGAGTAGAAAGTGTACTGATCAGTATGGAACTGAGAATGGCTGCAGACATACTGGAGAAAGGACTTGATGGAAATGAAAGTGTAACCTACCTCGAAGTGAAGCTCTAGAAAATGTCATCTTTCTTTACAGGTCCAGCTTCCCTTTGAGAGATGCCTGTTTGTTGCCATCTGCACGTCCTTTGCCTTGCATTCTTTGTGCCTCTGGTTGGTCTGCCCATGGAGCTCAGCACTCCACCTCCCAACTTCAGTCACTCTCTTGGGTGTCCCAAAGGCTCTTCTTTTTCCCCTGGTGGACTGATTTTAACTAAGTGGATGCTAGCAGGAATGCAAACATTCCATCCTTACAGGGGAGATCTCTTTTCTGCCTGTTGAGGCAATTGGAGAGCAAGGACAGTGGGTGGGCAGGTGGTATAGGGGTTAAAACAGCTCCTTTGCTTGCATGAAGCCATATGCAAGTATGAGTCAGTGCAAAACTTTTCCAATTGCCCTAAGATATACATCACCAAAGATAAATAGAGTGGATTTCTTTGAAGGGCTTTCTGCAGGGAGCTCAGTGGAAGCCTGGACAACTGCTCTGGGCAGGACACAACTCCTAGGTAGTTAAAATTAACAGCAACATATCTCACCCTGTATGTATACACAAAAAGAACAGCCCTCGTCTGGGAGAGCTTACAGTCCACATCTAACTGGTTGCAGTATGTTTTTCATTAAGACTTATTGTTAAAACAGAAAAAGGAACAGTTCAGTAGCAACCAAGTGATTTCAGATAGGATTCAAAATACTTTTACCTAGCTTTTGTCTTCAGATACAGTCGGCCAGGGAGAGCGGTGGAACCAAACTGTCCTCTGCTATACAAGGCTCCTGACAACTTGCATGCAGGATCCTCCTACCTAGCCCTCCCACGCCATCCAGCTCCCACTGAAGTCAGTAGCCATTTCATGAGGGTCATTGTTTGGTATCTCTTTGTGTGATATCTGAAACAGATGGAAGCCATAAATTGCAAGGCACACCCACTGTTCTTTTCAGCATAGAACTTGAGACTATCTAGGCCAGGGGAAATCTTTTCTGCCCACGAAAGTCCTAGTTTCCTACATTATGACCTGTATCAACAATATCAAAGCTTAAAGCTATACTGTTACACTGATGACTTGGTTCCATTGACTGTACAGCTAAGTCAGTACATATAAAATGGCAGGATGCATTTAATGTAATTCGATTAGATTTAATCGAATTAAAACTATTATTAAATTCAGCCAAAGGTAAGTCTATGGAATTTTTTTCTAATAACTCAAAAAGCTCAAGTCTGGATGAGTTTAAAATAATAATCCTACGAGAGAGCATGATTGAATAAGTAAGAACATACAAACATTTAGAAGTCCAGTTAGATACGAAGCTGAACTTTATATATCACATAAATCAGTCATTACAGAAATGGAAATCAATTTGGGAGGGTTCTCTCAACCTAATTTTTGCTCTGCTTTTAAGTATTTAAAGAAAGATTGATTTCGTGCCATTTTAATTGGCTTAATTTAGCTAAGTATGGAGGCCCCTGTGTTAATGTTACAAAACATCCTTTATCATCTGGCCATGGGGAAACTCTTAGAGCTGTTTCCCTAAGTTGCAACAGCTCCTGGTATTGAAGACCTGTCTTTTATTTCCTAAGGTGGATTTTAAGCAGCTACTCCACTACAGTTTCTTAATACATTAAGATACACTGGTCAAAATAATCCCAGTTTTCAGTCAAATGTTCTTTTCCTTCCTTTCTGGCTTCTTTAGTTTCTTCTCACTTGAAGACATATAATGGAACACTCGAACAATAGGAAAATGAATTAATGAGACTGCAATCTTGAGGTTTTTCAGTGGAGGCAGAGGGGCAGTTAGGAGTTATTCCTACTGCCCTTGCTGAGACTGCAGATTTTCAGTCACCAGAGGAGAAGTAAATATCAGAAATGCCTGACATTGCCCTTACAGAAGTACTTGCACTGTTCAGTAGGTCGCCAGCTGTACTAGATACAACTTGTGTGTCACCAGGAAACCATGGGCATAGCCAGGTACCCAGGGGACAGAGGACAGATGGAAGGGACTCATGTGAGCAGAAGCTGTATGCTGAGTCCGTGACCCTGAGTACCAGTCAATACAAGTGCCTTCCAGCACTTGCTCATAGCTCATGTGAGGATGTAGTTCATGGCAAACTAAAGGCTTTTTTGCTGTTACTTTAGTTGAAAGTTGATGGAAAAATCTGTCAAAACTGGAAGAGTCTGAGAGATTCTGATTCACAGAACTTCTGTCATACAGAATAATTTGTTTAACTCCCATCCTAACACTGGCAACATAGTGTTTGCCTGCTCCTGCCCTTGTGCTGCTGGATGGCACAGCATCATGCATTGCTTACTCCCATCCGTGTCCTTACCAAGCTGAATAGTTTTCCCTGTAGGTGGCTCTGTTTTCCTACACAATTTCGGGAGTGCTGTTGCTTTAGAAACAGCATATAAACAAGACCACGCTGGGGTTTCCTTTCCTCCTTCCAGTGGATGTGATATTCAGAAAGTGATGGTTGAAATTCAATGCTCTTTAACACTCCAGCTCTGAAAGTAGCTGCACTTCTACTAGTCAGCCAATTTCCACAAAAAAAAAAAAAAAAAGTTCTTTTGGTGATTGGTTTTGAGCAAAAAATTCAGAGAAAACGCTCAGCCCAAGAATGTAAGAACCCCTGTTTGAGATGATCTGAAGTGCAGCAGCTGGTATCAAGGTACTGACCTTTTCTCTCATCTCTCCTGGCCTGCTCTGGGGTTCTCTGCTGCCTGTGGCTTCTGCAGTGGTATGAGGTGCCTGGCTTTAGGCAATTGTAGTGAACCCAAACTTTGTGCATGTGTATATCTATGAAAATGATGTCTTTCTGCTTAAGAAAAAGAAAAGGAGAGTCTTCTGGCTGCCAGCTTTCAGCTGAAACTTGATTTGCTGATTTCAGGTTCAAAACCTCCATCAAAAGAGTGGCCAGCAGGGACAGGGAGGTGATTGTCCCCCTCTACTCTGCTCTTGTGAGGCCCCATCTGGAGTACTGCGCTCAAGTGTGGAGCCCCTGGTACAAAAAAGACAGGGAGCTGTTGGAGAGGGTCCAGAGGAGAGCCACGAAGATGATCAGGGGACTGGAGCACCTCCCCTATGAGGACAGGCTGAGGGAGCTGGGCTTGTTCAGCTTGGAGAGAAGAAGGCTGCGGGGTGACCTCATTGCAGCCTTCCTTAAATTGTGTTTGGAAATGAAGTTTGAACCCCAAAAGAAATAGGAAGGCAGAAGCAGGTTCTTTCTGGAATGCGAAACAGTGTCTGGGTAAGGAGCTTGAGCTGATTCCTTCAGAAACAAGGAGAATTACATCAGGAGAAGTAGTGTAAGTCCCCCCACTCCAAGGACAAGCGCACAGTGGGTGTTTGATCTGCTAGTTCCAGAGATGTTCTACTCTCCCTCCCTCCCTCCCTCCCCAACCCCCCAGGATCTTCGTTCAAATAATGCTGGTCCCCATTAATGGAAATGAAGTAGCTTCAGTTTGAGGGACTGAAGGCCACAACTCCAGCAGAGGTATGGAGCACCATGAGCATCTCAGATCCTTGCCATAGAGCAAGGAAAGAGCAGCTTTCACAGATCATAGAAGCATAGAATTGCTTGAGTTGGAAGGGACTCAAGGATCATAAAGTTCAGCCCTCTGCTTGAGTTACATCAGGAGAACATCTTCATTTTGTGCTTCTGTGAGATGGTGGCAGAAAATATCATATGCTAGGACTGGCAACCCACCTGAGTTCATCTAGCCCCCATCTGCTAAAACATAACCCATCTTGTGAACCCAAAAATAGCTGGGAGAGACGATAAAGCTCTGACAACTCCCAGGCTCACAAACTGCATTTTGGCACTGATGCCACACCAAGCTCTATCTATCTTTTCATTGCTTGCATGAATTTGTATCAGTCCAGCAAATGTGATAACTCAGATACTGAAACTGGAGATTATTTCTTCTAATTTCCATTAATAGTAAGAGAAGCAGGTGAGAATGAGGTACTGGCTGGGACCCACCTCCATGAGAAGGAGATGAAATCACTACCCACAGTCATTGGGAGGAAACATTGGAATAGCTTTGACTGCAGATTGGAGCTAATTGCGAATGTAAACCCTGCCTTGAGCTGTCCTAGAGTTTTACCCCAAATATAGCCTGTATTTGAGGTTGAACTTGATCACTCTTCTTTGCAAACACCAAAGTTAATTCACAGAGGCATTGTTTTCTTGATGAATCTTACCAGCTTAGAAAGGATAGGTAGCAGAAGGAACCTAGTTGTCTAAACAGTCCCAGACTTTCTAAAAATTACATTACTGTAAATTTTATGTTACTTCTAAGTGGATTCCTAGAGAGACCTGAATACCCAAGGACTTTTTAGAAAAGGCAAAGCAGATGATTAAAGGTTGGAGAGTATTCCATGATAGGAGAGATTAAAAAGATTACAGCTATTTAGTTTAGTAAAGAGTCTAATAAGAAGTGACATGACAGAGGTATATAAAATAATGTATGGCACAAAGAAGGTCAGCAGGTGCTCCTATTTATCCTGTCTTGTGAAAGAGGCACAGGAGGATACCTAATTAAATTAAAAGGCAATAAATTTAAAACTAGCAAAGAAAATGCCCTTTTATGTCACATATAGTTAATCTGTGGAACTCACTGCCACAATAAATTATGGAAGTAAAGACTTATAGTTGAATTAAAAAATGGATTAGCTAGATAAAAAAGACAGAATTGTCAAAAATATTCAAGTTGTGTATTCAGAAGTAACTTAGAGTCTTATGCAGCAAGATACGTGAGGTCTCTGGTGAACTCTTTACATTGAATACCTGCTGGGTAATACATAAAACTCTCCTCACAGCAAGACCAGACTGTCAAGTTCTTGGTCTTGCATTTTTCAATTAAAAAGCTTTCTTCCCCCTAAGTAGAGTAGCAGAAGCAATAAAATGTCCTCTCTTGAGGCAACCAGGAAGTTGTAGGGTGTGTGTCTTGGAGGGGCACAGGATTGCCTCAGTCAGAGGGATTTGGGCTGCCCTCTGTAAAGACTTCACTATGATGTTGAGTCACCACGCTGCATGTTGTGAGCTCTCAGCTTGCACAGGGCTTCTTTGTTTCTTGGAGAGCCTCATCTGGCTGGTGTGTGCAGGTGTGACTTGAGCATCTCTACTAAGTTCTCATCTTGTCAAAGCTCTGAGGATTGAACACTGATTTCTGAGGCCAAACTTAGCATAGGCATGAAGTGAACGTCAGCTGAAGTTGTAATGCTTCCACATGGGTGCATGCCACCAGGGGCACTGATAATCATCCACAGGTGTTCAAGGAAGGCATATTAGGAGCTTCTTAGGAAACGAGGGCAAGAGTGTGGAGGAATAGTTGAACTGTGATTATTGTATTGTATTTTTGCTATCTGTAATTCTAGTTTTGGTGTCTTGATTCTTTACAGGAGTCAGTCATGTATGTCTTCTGAAAAAAAAAAGATTTCAGCACTTAAGCAAACATTTCAGAAAATGTTATATAAAATGAGACACTGTCGTCTTCATGCTATTCTAATGGAACAGTGAGACTGTGTAGGAATAGCAGGAAGCATGGGAAAACAGGAGACAACTTCCCCAGGGGTGTGTGACTTCTTGGTGTCTGCTTTATGCAGTGGAGACTGCCTTGGAGCCACACGGCTTCAGACCTGAATGGGAAGTGTGCTTCCTGCTTCAGCCTCCTCTGACTCATTCAACTGTAGAATCACAACGCAGGAAGGGAGATGCTCACACAAATTAGGCGATGTGGGGAGAATTGGGAGAGGTGAGATCAGTTTCTGGCTTCTGCAACCACACAGATTTACTAATCTCTCCTTTGTTTTTCATTTCTGTATGTTTGAAACATGCGTGCTCCTTTTGTTAAGCAGCCTCATGCTCATTCAGTATACTAACATGAGGAAATGAGAACTTAATACATGAACGTAGTTCTGTAGTCCTGGATGGAAACAAGTGTAAAAATAGTGTTTGGGATTTTAGTCAACTAATTCCTACCCTTTGAAATTCCAGATAAAATATTACTGTCACATGAGCAATTAGTTAGATACGATTAGTAACTATCGTATATTATATTTAGTAGTTTTGGACTCAGGATAGTGAATCATGGGGTCCAGACTCCTGATATTTCAGGCAGTCACATCATATATTCCTCTTCATTTATCAGACTCAGTTTTAAAACTAGTTAGGATTTTTGCTCTCTGCCCCGTCAGAGCAGGTGAGTCTGTTCCAGAATCTGGCTCTTCTAGCGGCTGGAAACTCTCTTGAAACATGATGTAGAGGTCAAATAATGGTAACAATTAATGACTGACAGAATTACTTATGAATTGTTTCTTATGTGACATCCTGTAAAAAGGGAAAATGGAAGGGTAATGTAGCTTAGCATTACATCAGCTGATTCATTTCCAGCAGAGGAGAGAATACCACTGGCTCTGTGCAGAGCATCAGTGCAACCTCATAGAAAATACTACGCATGGTCCTAGACCCCACTCCGCATGAAAGGACCAGATAGAGTGAGTGTGTTCCCAGTGCAATGAAAACCCTTTGCCAAAACTGAAAAAGCAAGATGTACTTGGCCTAGCAAAAAGACAGTTATGAAGAGGCTGTAAATAAGATCGGTGTATGTGAGGGGAGCAGCAATCAAAGAGGAAAAAAATGTGGTTTAGCCTAAAATAAAATGTTGGCACGAGAGCAACGGACAACAAACAAGTTTGGTTGGAAGTCTGAAGAAGGGGTATTGAAAGCAAGGGTCATGATTTATCAGTACGACTAGGGACATCAGCAGGCTTACCTCCTAAAATTGCCCTTGATCAGGCTCCACAAGTTTGAATTCTCAACTTCTGACGATGGCAGCCTCAGTTATGTGAAAGATTTCTACTGATCTTACTTTTAAAATACATGTATGTACATTCCACAGAAACTTTTTGCAAAGCTGGTTTTAAGTATTGTACAAACACTTCAGCATCCTCTCTTCTAGCACATTGTGTTTTGCTACAGCTGCAGAGGGAGCAGTCACCTCCTCTCTTTGTTTTTGTACATTTTCAAAACAAAGTAAGCACTATTTATATGGTACATTTGCTATACCAAAGTCATTGGTTCTGTGAACCAGGCTAGTTTGAATGGCTGTTTCATGGCCATGAGAATAGTCAGAACAAATATTTTGGCTCATATTTTGGCACAGTTTATTGTTACCCACCCTCATTTCAATTTTCAGAATTTTAGTAAATTTAGTGATTTAAATTAAACATATAACTAATGCATGTGAGTTGACACTTTGTTTGCTGAAGCTGGTGTTAACAGCAGACAATAACAGCCTAATTCTAGCTTATTTTCAGTACGCTGGTTTGTAAGGGAATAGACAGACCTCTGGCAGTGCTGATGGGTGCATAGCAATATATATTTCACCAATTATCTCTTTAAAATAAGAAACTTTCACATGTAGGAGAACCTTCTGATTTTATATGAAGATTTGCCACTTCTGAGATACTTCTGGATTTGGGGAAGCAAATAGATGCGTTTAGAATTTGAAGGCAGCAAAAAATATATATATTAATTCACTTCAGTAGGTGTAAAAAATTCATCTTTGTCACAGAGGGATGCTTTCTATGATCTGCAGCATGCAGTGCTGACTTATGAGCCTTAGTGACCAGCACTGGTGAAATGTCCCTATGCCAGGAAAACAACCTGTGAACCCAGGTGTCCTGAGACAGAAACCTCATTACTGAGAGGAAAGAGGTTAAACTTCAACTCCTCCTTTACAAGGTCTTGGGTTCTACAGGGGCATGTCATGAAAATATGTATACAGTTATATAGTCTTTATAACTTTTGTGGATAACACATGGCTAGCCCATATGGGATTACGTCTGCCAAGGCCTATCTATTTCATTTGTGGTAAATCTGGGTGTTGTTTGCTAAAGGATGTCAGTGCTGCTTTAATGAGACACATGGAAAAGTTGATGAACATTGGAAATACGTGATTTTGCTCTGTATGGCCATGGCCTCTCCATATATATATCCATATGGTCCTGACCTCCGCTTCCTTTTGAGGTCTATATGATTTCAAATTCAGTTCTACAGCTTGGATGTAGAGACAGGAGAGAAGGCAAAGGAAAGCCACACATGAGAGTTTAGGATCTCTATTTCTCATGAGTTTCCCAGCAAGCAAAAGAGAGGAATGATGCTTTTGTACTGTGGCAAAGTTCCTTCAAAACCGAGTACAAAGTAAGGACTGTTCCTCTGGAAAAATCCCATCCCCACATCTTGCTTACATTCTTGATAGAACCTTGTTGCTTACATTCTTGATAGAATTGCAAAGCTCTCCTTGGAACACTGTGCAGTTTGAGTAAAATCAGAGTTTCTCTCTGTACACTTGTGAAAGGTTGTAGGCAGACGAAAGGCATGTAGGGGCAGAAATGGGCACACTGAAGTTCCTGACCTTGGGGAGGGGGATGAAATGCTGCTGTCGGTTACAGAGCTTCCTTAGAGCCTGATGCCCACCCAAGCACTTACACTCCTGTGATGGTCCTTAAAATCAAGGTCCCAGATTGACCTCACTGCAACAGTTCTAGAGCATTTGCTCTCTAGTGTGCTGCACCAGCCTGTAGAGGCAGGATTGACAGCGGGATGGTGTGGAAGACACATTTCTGGTGACCATCAGGAAAGATCTTTGGTGCATACAGGGAAGTGGTGTATTCCCAAACTTTCCAAGCCCCTGGGATGTGCAGAATTTATACTTACAGAACCTAAGAGTGGAGATTGCTGGTGTGGCCTTTGGGCTGTATTACATTTCTGGGAGCCTCTCTCTTTCTGCATTTGCAGAGTGATTTCCAGACATCATTTTTCACTTTTTTTTTTAAGTAGGAAAAGACACAAAACCCTTTCTCACCACGTGGCCTCTGAAGAAGCAGTGAGGGCCGTGTGGGGCTGAGGACACTGGAGTCCCATCAGCATAGGAACAGGAGGAAGGCACAGCAAGCTTATGGCTGCCTGTGAGGGGAAGCACTGACCTGTTCCTTGTGTGGTTTACAGAAATCTTTCCTAGCTTCCCAGCCCATAGGGAGGTTTTCAGCCTGCAAGGGTTCCCACTGACAGCCCTAAAGGCACCACAGACCCACAGAGAGAAATTACAATTCTCTTTCCTCTTTTGTCTCTTTTGTGAGAAAAAATTTTTCTCTTTTTTTCTTGCTGATTTGTTCTCATCAGGAAGACTTTTTTCCCCACAATTCTGAAAGGTGATCTTTCTTCATGCAGGAAGAGCAAAGGGTCAAATCCTTGCCTTATTGTTGTTTTCCTCTCTGTATGTTGGATGTGTTTGCTGGCTCCTATTCCAGAGTTGTGATTGACATCAAAACTGGCAGTGACAATTGTCTCTACCGATCTCTAGACTTCATTAAATTAGGTAGTTAACATTCAGAAAAAGCTTTGCTGGTTTCTGCCAAAGTGGATTTCCTTGACTTGCACTGCAGCCTTCCCCCCACTGCCTGGCTCCGTTATGGTTTTCTGAGCTGACACAGAACAGCAATGGCCTTTTTTCTGGATTTCCTATGGGTCACCTTCCAGCTCTGAGCTGGTGCAGAAGATGGAGGAGCGGTGCAGAAGGCGGGTGGGACTGGAGACCCTGCAGGTAAATACACAGCAAAAAAATGGCAGCATTAGTAGGGAGTGAGAGACGATGCTGCTTTGCTCTCTGCAGGCACTTGTTGCTTTTGTGGTAAAATTCTTAAAAGCTCACACTGATATCTTTTTTCCTTAGTATCTCATTAAATCTCTCATACAGTCCCAGTGCGTCACGAAGCACCTGGCAGGTGGCAGGTTTCCCTTGATGCTGGGATGGACAGTATTCCTTTGGTGAAATATTGAGAATTGGCAATGATGTGGAGGGTTTCATTCTTGTCACCCCAAAACAAGTTCATGGAGCTGACCCACAGGAAATTTATTTTACCACTTTAATACTCTGTGAGTGCATTTGGGAAATCCATTGAGAAGTGTGTAACTTTTGTTATGAAAGCAAAGTTATTGTGATGCTTTTTCTGAAGGATGTGGAAAAGCTGTCAAAGGAAAACTATCCCTGAGCTTTAAATTTGTGAGTGACACCTTCACACTTCAGCCCAGTCAGTAGTGCTGCTGGGCCTGCAGACAGGTCACACTGATGTTTAACTTCAGCCTGTATTACTGCTTTAGAGCTCTTTGTTTCCTCCCATCTAGATAACCTCATTCTTTCCATTTCCCAGTAATGAATGCACTGACCCCATCTCCTTTCTGTCTCCCAACAAGTCCATTCCTTCCTTCGTCCTTCTCAGATCCTTTTCTTGAGGCCTCTCTTCCTCTCACTTGCTATCTCCTCTCTAAAGCAATCACATAATATTGGACCAGACAAACTAGCATTTGAAACTTCCGCAGCAGAGCTGTTGCATATATAGGGGGATAGAAGTTGGATCTCAGTCTTGAGTCTTACTTTAGCAGTGCAAATCAAAGTAATAAGTAGTAAAAACACTTACTGAAATATATGCAGGGCTTGTGGCACACAAACATGGTAACTAAAATACGCTGGTTTTGCTGATACACTATTATTGTGTGAATCTGAATATTGACAGACAAGCAATGGAAATGCTTAGAGATGGGGAAACAGGAGATGTGGATCTTCCACACAGAAGGTCCATCATCTATCATCACCTTCTGTTTGCAAGATTGTGGTTATTTATGCTTATGATGGGGGAAGTTTTAAACATGATTGGTGAGTATTCTATGCTAATTATTGTTTTAATAAAGATGACCTTTTACCAGACAGAAACCTTCCTACCCAGCAAGGTGAGCTGTTGTTGGAGATACTGACTATCCTGCAAATCCTCTCTGCAAATGCTGTGTGGGCTCTGGGTTGTTTTTGCTTAACCTCTGTTTAAAACTATAAATGCTTAACAAAGGTATACATGTATACTGACTGGGTTACATAAAGGTGACCTCCAAATTATAGCTGCTCTTTCTGGGCTGCCAAAATGTAGGCTGATCTTTATATATGATTTGGCATCTTGGCTATGGCTGTGTTTTCTCTAGCATTGTGCGAGTAGCCTGGAACACATTAGGCAAGGATTATGTCTAGTGCAGATGTGCCAGAGGGCCAAAATGTGTGTGAAACTGGGATGGTAACTGAATTAGGCTTTATGATTATTTTTAGCCTGATTTCCTATGGAAATAAAGCATAAGCCATCCCACTTCCTTTGGGTATACATGTTTGTCTGGCTTCCTGCTTCTCAGCTGCTTTCTGAACCCGCTGTCCTTGTCTGATGGTGAAGTGGTGTTATCTCCAATTTAATTAATAAACATAATTAATGAACGTGGCCAGAGAGGAAGGGGGCCATGCTGGGCCCCTAAGAGTAGAGGCTAAAAGAGTGAGCATGGCTCTTGCTTAGCATGGGATGTACCTGACCTGGGGCACAGAGCCCTCAGGGACCCTACTTCTGTGCTTCTGCCATGCCCCTTCAATATTTATGCATTTATGCAACAAGAATCATGGTGCTTACTTTCTTAAGTGTTCTGATAGTCATTCTGATGGAACAGCTTATTCTGGATGTCACCTCTGAGCAGTTGGAAGAAAAGAAGGTTATCAGGAGTAATCAACCTGGATTCATCAATGGCAAATCATGCTTGACCAATATGGTAGACTTCTGTGATGTTGTAACCAGCTGGGTGGATGAGGAGAGAGCAGTGAATGTTGCACACCTTAACTTCAGCAAGACTTTTGAGGCTACCTCCCATAACATGAGTGAGTGGGATAGACAAGAGGGCAGTGAGGTGGACTGAAAACTGGCTGACTGGCAGAGCTCAGAGAGTTGTGATCACAGGTGCAGAGTCTATTTGGAGGCCAGTAGCTAGTGGTATTCTCCACGGTTTGTGCTGGGTCCAGTCTTGTTCAGCATACACATCGATGACAGGCACAGAGTGCACCCTCAGTAAGTTTGCTGATGATATGGGAAGGGTGGCTGACACACGTGAAGGCTGTGCTGCCATTCAGTCTGCACAGATTAAAATTTTGGGCAGAGATGAAATCCAACGCAGGCAAGCGTAGAGTCCTACACCTGGGGAAGAATATCTGCATTCATCAGAACAGGTTAGAGGCTGACCTGTTGAAAATGAGCTCTTGGAGAAGGACCTGGGTGTCCTGGTGGACAGCAGGTGGGCCATGAGACAGCAGTGTGCCCTTGTGATCAAGAAGGCCAATGGTATCCTGAGGTGCATTCAAAAGAGCTTGGCCAGCGGGTTGAGGGAAGTTGTGTTCCTTCTTCTCTGCCTGGTGGAGCCATATTTGGAATACTATGTCCTGTTCTTGGCTCCCCAGTTCAAGAAATGCAGGCACTCTTCTGGAGTGCCAGCAGAAGGCTACAGAAATAACTGGGGGCCTGGAGCATCTCCCATATGAGGAAGGGCTGAGAGACCTGGCACTGTCAGCCTGGAGAAGACTGAAGGGAGATCTTATCAGTGTTTATGCAAGTAAATATCTAAAGGGTGGGAGTCAAGAGGATGGTTCCAGGCTCTTTTCAGTGGTGCACAGCAGTAGAACAAGGGGCAATGGACACAAACTGGAATGTAGAAAGTTCCACACGAATATGACAAAAAGCTTCTTTACTCTGAGAGTTACAGAGCAATGGAACATGCTGTCTGGTGAGGTTGTGGAGTTTCCTTCGCTGGAGGTATTCAAAACCCGCCTGGACGCTTTTTTGTGTAACCTACTGTAGGAAACTGCCTTAGCAGGGATGTTGTACAAGATGACCTCCAGGGGTCCCTTCGAACCCCTGCAGTTCTGTGATTTTATCCTGGGACTGGGGACAGGCACACTGAGCCCAGCTCGTCTTCAAAAAGGAATGGTTTGGGTGAGGCTGATGCTGAATGTGCTGACAGTTGCCATTCCAGCAAAGCTGTGGTAACCTTCTTCCTTTAGAAATGTCAAACGCTGTGCTCAGGAAGGAAGGTGAGGATGAGTGACACTGTGGAGCAGCAGCACATTTACAGGTTCACTCCGACTGTGGAATGACCAGTGCTGTGTTGCCCAATATAGGGTGCAGTTTTTAATCATGTTGACTTGTCCTGGTGGCTTTGAACTAGATTTTCTTCAGTATGAAATACATGGTGTGTCTCAAATATTACGCTGATCTATTTTTATTTTTCTCTCAAAGAGATTGAAGGTGTCTCTTTACCTAAAAAAATAAAATGAAATTTGTATCTCCCCAAGAGAGTATCAGAGGATCAATTTTTCAGCATGGGATTGTACAGTTTGGCTGTATAGGCTTAAGGTTTTTAATTTGCTTACACATAGATAGACTTACTTGAGCTCTATACATCACCAGATCAATGTAAATCTATTTACTAGAATCTTGGGTCAATATTAAAAGAATTCCATTAACCAGCAATAAGGACCCTGGATTAATATGATTACTATAGGTTTTGAAGCACACAGAAAGGATCAAGGATTTTTATTTCATAATAATCTTAAACAATACCACTGTGGAAATTCTTCCTCTGCTCTCTATCTCCTGGAAAGCGAGAAGGAAAAAAGGACAGAAGAGGCTGTGAAGATAGATTTGTTTCAGTAATGTTGTCTCTTTAGGTTAGCACCTCTGATGCACACTAACAGTGGATGCTTCTGCAGCTTCTGGTAGAAAAAAGGTGGATGGGCAGAAATGGTTGGTGCAATTACTCCAGGGGAGGAAGAGAGAAGAAATCAATGGACTCTGAAGGACAGAAAGCAAACGTGACATTTCCAGAAGATAAAACAGATAAAGTTGATTTTTACTTCTTTTTTTTTTTTAATACCATGGTGACTAGGGAAAGTAAGACGTAATTTTTCTGTTCTCTTGAATAGGAAGTCCTGCATTGTGGTCGAGGTGGATTTACTTTTGAAGGATAATTTTTCTGTGACTGCTGGTCACAAATATGAAACCTGCAATGCAGAATATTATTTGGAGAGCCACGGTTTGGTAGTAGAAAATCAAGATCACTCCAGGGAAAGTTACCACTGTGACAGAATGGAGAGCAGGTTCTTCATCAAAAACCCCCATGAGCTCATTTGGCCTTATAGGTTTCTTAAAAACTTGTAAAAGGCAAAGAGATCAGCAGCTAATGTGGCCCTTTTATAGTTAAATAAAGTCTTGGTGTTTCTAAATGAATTGGAACCAGGGTGCATTAATTGACTGAAATACAGATTTGGGTAACTGCAAGGTGGAGAAGGACTGGGGAGAGAAACAGAGTGATTTGCACCAGGATTCTCTTCTGATGGCCTTCATACCCTTCTATAGTAATGGACGAAGGGCCACAGCCTCTATTTTCCCCCATTTCCCTGGAATTTCTGCCTTTCTCTGGATATTAAGCCATGAACTGTTACTATGAGTCAGTTTTCTTTCTCAACTTTTGAGGGTTTTTTTTTTGTTTAAAGCAGACTGTGTAGAAATCCTGATTGCTGCCTCGCAGGACATTGCATAGTTTCAAAACACTTATGAAACTGCATCACTGGGCTTCTGTGCAAGAATGCCAAGAATAGTATCAAATACTGAGATTTTAATTGCCACCAGCAAATCCAACACACTTTCCTATCAGGTGCATGTACGTGACATGGCATCAGCTTCCCTCTCACACCTTGGCTTTTTTGCCTGAATGAACTGCGTTGTGCTATATGGGCCCCGAAGATCCTTATGCCTAATGTAAGGTTGGGTTTCCAGCAGAGCAATTGTCTGGTAGGTCTGCAGTTTTCACTTCTTCAGCAAGCCCTTTCTAGTATAGGCAAGGCTGAGATAGATGGAGTTCTCCATGCTAATTTAAGCATTTTTCTCTTTTTGCACTTCAATTTTCAGTCTGTATTTTTCTACTTGGCCCATGCTTCTTTAAAGAGAAACCTACTACTTTAGCCTTGTCCCCAACCACTGCTCACTCAAAGCATCTCGGATTTGACTTTATGGAATAAAGTGACTTCCTTTGCATTAACTCTTTCCTTTTTGAAAGCAGTATTTTTATTTCATGGAATTTCTATCCTTCCACCTCTGTGGTACACGATCCCATTCTTCTCCTACCCACAGCTCTTAAAAGGAAGGTCTATGGAATGAGAAGAGGTAGTAAACATTCCTCTTTCTGCTCTGTTTTTCAAACCAGCAGCTGAGTTGTGTTGTTGCAGAGAAAGCTGAAAGAGCTGGATTTCATGTAGACTTAGGGAGCGGGCTGTCTGAGAAGTGTATTTCTAACAAAAAGTAACTCTTACTAGTGTATTAAGGATTATGTGTGTATGTATGCTGCGTCTTGTAAATTACAATGTGGGCTAGTATGTCCTGGATGATGGGACTCTCTTTGGGTTTCGTGGCAAGATACTTGTCAGGCTGAGAGAAACCATATTCTGGAGGTTTTTCACACCCCCCAGCCCTGATGGTGCTGGGAATCAGGGTCTCCTCATGTGAAGTGCTAATGCAAAATGCATTGGCACTTGCTGGTGAGAGAGTTGGGTCTGCTGGTACGGGTCACTCGGTCCTTTTCATCCTGTGGGACACAGACCAAACCTCTCATTACACTGAGAGAGAAGGGCAGTTATCTACATGCTTGCGTTCGTGATGCTTGACAAAAACAGCATTATTTTAAGCTATTTCTCAGTTGTTTTCTCTATCCTTTGCTTGTCAGTATGGATATCTTTCTAGTCCCAATTCAGAAACTGATCTCTATAAATAAGTAGAGTTTGTCTCTGCTGTGCAGTGTTGTAAAACTCTACTATTGAAAACTGGTGTCTATCAATAACGTTAAGCACAAAGATTTTAACAGCTCGTGCACAGCAGGGACTGTCTTCCTAACGTGTTCAGGCCCTGGTGTAGCGGTGTAGTTGTTTGCTCACAGTGACAATTAAGGCTTTTTTCCTTGCCCTCTAACACATGTTGTGAACAGCTAAAAGGCTGATTTAGGTCTTCCTTTCATCTCTTGTTCCTAAGTGTTATGCCTTAAGCAGGCCCTCCGAAAGGGTCTTGTTTTTTCTGTGTTTATTTTTAAATCAAGCTACTTTCTTTCAGGTTCCTCAACAAGAGTCTAGCTCAGTGGGTAGCTTCGCATCCCTGCCCTTATTCTCCTTATCTTGCATTCACCTGTTGAATCACATCCTCCCTGACTTGTGGGAAGAGAGACAACCCAAATCTGCGAGTGATGATCTGCAGTGTAGGTCCTGTCACATCTAGGGTACAGGGCATGCACTCACCTCATAGGCAGGTCGTCCACTTGCACCCATGGGGTGTTACCTGGGAAGGGCATGGTTGAATTTAGGCTACTATTACTGAATACATATATTGGAAATATCAAGTGACTTTCTATAAAGGAAGTTTTTTTAAGGGCATGGCTAAAAGCTAGCTGCTTTTTTTTTGTATTTAGACACCTAAGTAGAAATGACCTGGATGAATAGCATCAGATGTGGACTGGGAATCTGCCCCCCCCCCCCCCCAGCCAAACTGCTCTTGACTGCTTGTACTGCTAGAGCATCTTCAAAGCCCAGCCAAGACTGGAACTGTGGACTGGGCAGGTGCAGGTCATTTATCATGGGGCCCATGATCTAAATCCAAGAGGGCACTGTTGGTCCAAAATGCCTAGGCAAGGTGTTGTCTGCTTCTTATACTGGTTAAATACAATCTAATTTTACACTGCTCTCCAGGAATTAACCTAAAAAAGTCAGATTTAAAGGCATTTTTTGAAACTTTTCTGCCCTGTGGAGACGCTGCTATTTTGTTCTGTAAAATAAATCGGAGTATTTGAAAACTTCAAGTCATAGCACAGCCTGCTTTATCTAATGTAACCTTCAATGAAGCTCCCACTGGTTCCTTGACAAACTTCCTCACATCAGCTGTGTCTCATTGCTTGAGAATTTGTCCTGATAAACAAATGTTACTATGCTTAATTTCACTCCTGTATTCATAATGATGTCCCTTTGGACCACCTACACCCTCTCCACAGAGCCCCAGAAGGCTGTGGGAGATGAAGACTGTTTTGTGAGCGCGTTATTCCAGATGTCCTCTCTGCCTGGTGCAGTGTCAGAGCTCTTCAATGCAGCTCTGTGGATGTTCACCTCTCAGTTCACAGATTTTCAGGTGACTCTAAGATTAATTGCTATTTTGACATCACCCATCTGGGAATGCTGGTACTTCAATGCTGGCATTGTTGACTTCACTCCTTTCAGCAGCTTTCTACCTCAAAATGCTTTGCTTTGTATATGTCTCAGAGGGTATGCTGCTTAAAAATGTTTTCTCATTTATTAAAACCTCATGGTCTCTTGTGGCAAGAGGAATATGAAAATATACTATTTCAGAAAACAGGCTGACAATGTGTGGGAATGACTCCTTATGGTGATAAGTGTTCTGGGTTGATTTAATGGCATTTTCTCACCTGGGAAAAACAGCTATTGCCTTAAGATAGAATTTAGCTACACAAATGATTTTCATTTTTAATGAAAGGGGACACTGTTCAGATTTCAAAGGAATACCTTGCCAAAGCGTGGTGAAGTATAGCATTTGAAAAGTCACGAATTGAGATGCAGCTAGAAGAGTGTCAACGACAGAGGCCTGTACACCTCTGCAGTGCTGGGCAGAAAAGAGAATATTCTGATTGCTATCAGTGCTGGCAATGCTTGTGATACTTGCTTTGGTTGTGTTGTTTTGTTTTGTTTTGTTTCTAATTCCTGAAAATGGGTAGCTTTTTTCACTCAAGTACTTTGTTAACAGGAGAATAATAATCTATGTGTCTTTTATGTGACAGGGTACCTGTGGGATTTGGCCAATATGGCTAGTATGTGCTCAGGCTCAACGTAAACACTGGTAAGGATAATGTTTATTGCTAAGTGCTCTGTGATTCTGGCTAAGCAGAAAGCACAGCTACTATTCTTTGTAGTTGTTGCAGAGAGGTTCAGGGCCAACAGGTTTTTATGCACAGTCTATAGATCTTGCACAGGTGAAATCCATGAATGCAGCAGGTGAAAGCTGATTAACAGATAACAATGACCTGTAGCTTACAGCCTGAGGAATTCAGTCATTTCTGATCACTTTTCATTACAAGACCCATTCGTTCAAGGAATGAACAGGTCTGCTTTCTTGTCTTTTACTTATCTGGTGGGGATAAGTGATTTAGGTAAGTGGTCTAGATGCCCCAAATAGTTGTGCTCCTGATGCCCCAGTGCACTCTCTTCCTTCTAATCCGTTGCCCTTGATCACTGGCAGATGAAGGGAGCTCTTAGTCCTCTCCGGAGCTGCTCTCTACCAGCATGTCCAGGCAGCCCATCAACACTCTTCTCCATCCTTTACCAGCAGGCTTCAGTAGTGAGCTACCTGCTAGTGGCAGGTGGCAACAGACTGTAACAGGGAAATACCTCCCATCTCTAACAGCACCTTTTCAGATTCTTGTTTGCTGTAATTTTGTCTCTCTGCTACTTCTTAGCCTATCTTTTTGCAGCAGAGTTCCTTGTCCTAAGGTTGGTCTTCAGTGACCATATGTTACTTTACTGTTCAGCCAAGACTACCAACCGAATGGCAGAAATCAAAGAATCGTGGTTTTTTGGATGAGGGCAGGGAAATACCATTTTCCTTTTATGACTTTGTGATGGCATCTGTTTTTACACCTGCTGACAGTACAGATGATTACATGATGTTGGTACTTGAAAGGCTTTGGATTTGAAGCTTCAGGCAACTGGCAGTGAACTTTTTGTGTCTCCTTTTTGGCATGTGCTACCACAAATGTCTCCATGAGATCTGATGTCTCACCCTTTGAACATCAGCCTTAAGGAAGATGTCAGCGTTATGTTCTGGGGTGGTAATCATCACAGCATGGTCATAATAGTGTCCTTTTTGGGTACATGCCACTCATTACTTCTATTTTACTGTTATTCTTTTTATGTGACTCATCAAATTACTCAAAGAATTTGGCTCTCCCTTTACACCCCAGTATTTTCCTAGCTTTTCTGCACAAAGTTTAGAACAGGGAAGAGAGATTCTGTAAGGGCAAAGCTTGCTCATGAGACTCCTGTTGTAAATCCAGGCTAGTTTAATTGAAGCTAGTGTTGTTCCAGACATGCCACAAGCAGAAGTGAGCCTCTGTTTTACAGATTTTTAGAGTCTGGAGTAAAAGAGCAATAGATCTTCTTTCTACATGCAAATAAATTACTACTACTGATAAAGTCTGTTAGAAGGCAAACATATGTGGTGGTTGGTTGGATTCTTCTTCATATCTGATACTGCAAGCTTATAGTAGATGGGTAGATTACTACGAAGTTACAGCAGTGTTGTCAATAAAATGAATCAAGTGGAAACTTCTTACATAGGAGAAATGAAGCACTGATGGTATATAAGTAAACAGCTGCACTGAGGTGCTGCTTGTAGGGACCTTCTGTTGGGAGCAGGTGTCCAGAGCTGTGTCTTTAGCTCTGACCCAGGACACATCCATCCTCTGTGAGAGCTCTCAGGCATTGGGCATTCTGCTGATTTATTTTACGGGACTCCAAGCCTCAGCAGATCTGCATGGTCCTGTTAGTGCCACTCTGTCACCAGCACCAGCAGTTTTATCACAGACAGAGAGCCTGATAATTACAACCAAAGCCTTTCTCTCTTCCTGCCAGATTTGGTAATAGCTCCTACTTGTTACCACATCTGCTTTTGTCTCCAGCTCCTGTACTGAGATGGAACAAAAAAGAAAGACTGAGTTTCTCCATAAATAATCTCTTTTTAGCCTATGCTAATCAGAGTGAGTTATTTTTCCTTCTGCTTTTCCCAGTGCCAGCAATCTCTCTGCATAACCTCAGGCCTTCCTCTCTCTCCAAATTTTTGTCACTGAGCCAACTTTCCACTCCTACTTTTCTCTTCTTTTCTAAAACTTCTCCTGGCTGGACTCCCACCTTACAAGGCCTCTTCATTCAACTGCTGTAAGTGGAGGCAGGCACTACATCTGGCTTGGAGTTTGGCACTGGGGCAGTTTGCTATGAGCTTGGACCAACTTTGGTGACCATCTCTGACCTCCACTGCCAGCAGGAACCTGCAGCAAAACCTGCTGGGGCCCAGGAGATCCTGGGACGAACTTCATGCCAAAAGCAAAATGGAGGAAGCACAGTGTGGATGATCTTGATGTCAGCTGTTGTAGGTTTTAGAGGCATAACTCTACTATAGGACTTCATCTGATCAACCCTGGGGAACAGCCCATCCTTCTCTTGCCTGCTGTCCTCATCACTCAACAGTCATGTCCTCTTCATACATGTGCTCTGGCTGACTGTCTCTGTGCTATGTGTGGTCATTCCAGTGGCTACACCGCCACTCTACATAACTTAGTAGGTGCAAAGTTCAGGTTTAAGATCAGCTTGGGGAGAGACTAACAATGCACAGACTGCAAAACACTGTATCTGCAGGTAAGCTACTGGCGGATGGCTTCCTATCTCACCGCTAGTTCTACCACCCATCTAATCCACTGAGATAGTTAACATGAAATACTTAATGGATTTAAAAATGAGCTCTGGGGAAAGGGTAGCCTTTGTTTCTTCATGCCTACCTCTCCAACACTAAAGTTTTCTATGGCAGCCTTAAAAAAGAGGCATCTAGCAGGTATGTCCTTGTGCCCAATCAATCAGAGTGCCCAGCAGAGGCGAGGAGCCAGGCAGGCGCAGAGGAGCTGTCTTGCTTCCTCCTCTCTTCTCCGCCCCCCCCCCCACTTCTCTTGATCTGCTGGTGGCTCCTAAAAGGATTAATTAGAAAGATGTGAGCAGGGGTTGGAACGTCAAAAAACAATCGTCACTTTCATATCTGACCCCTATCACCAGCTGCAGAATTAACAAATTGAATGTCGTCAGCAAACAGGAGTTGCAGATGATATGAAGTTCATTACTAGCAGCACAGGGCTTGTGTTCAAAGCCCAGTTTAAACAACTCTTGCTGATTAAATTCCTTGCAGGGGCTCCTGCCAGACACGTTTAGAAAATACGGACATCTAACAACTCTCTCTTGCTTTCTCTCCTTGCCTTTTCTTCCACCTCCTCCTTGTCCCTGCCTCGTATTTCATTTTATTTTCTATCTCATTCATTTCATTTTATTTCATTCTTTCTTTTTTGTTCCTTGTTTCTTAACATGTGCCAATTATGTCTCCTATCTGCAGGTACTGGCAAGTATCAGTGCTCTGGCCCCGCTGTCTACAGCCTTATCCATTTGGCGCCTGCTCCAGCCCTCTCACATTACCAGCAGTGGGGTCTGTTTTCAGCTGTGAAAAGCTGTGAGCACAACTCCCTCTTCCCATCCTCCCACTGCAGCCTCTCTCTGTTTTTTTTTTTTTTTCCCTTTTTCCCCCCCTCACTCTTCTGCTCTCACAGCTCCCTTCAAGGGCCAGGAAGCAAGAAGAAGAAACCCAACAAAACATGATAACCTCCTAGATGATGACACTAGGGGTTCACAGCCTCTTCCTCACTATGGTGATTGTGACAGCTTTTGCTGAAGAGCCCAGGTGTGACAGTTCTGATGGGGGGGCCTCTGACTTGAACCTCAGATCCAAAACACACAAGTTCTTATTGTCTTCCCTGTTTTTTTTTTCTATTGTATTTAGTCACTTTCTGTTCTTTCTTCTTATGCATATGGGACTTTTCTCCACCATTTCCCTAGGATGTGAGGATGGAGTGACCAATCTGCTTGTACATCCTAAACTAATTCCTGGACTTTGCAGATTGGGTGAAAACCCAGCTAGAAAAGTCAAGATTTTAGAGGTTGACTTTAGAGGTTGTCAAATTTGGGACACAAAATGGCCCTGGAGAGGGGATCAGCAGTTGTCTTACTAGGAAAAGTAGTCCAGCCCACACTGGAGAGCAGAGGAATGAGTCCCAGGCTGTGTTTGTTCTACTGATGCTACCTTTTAAGCTGAATATCACAGGTAAATACGCTGAGAAAACTGGCAGAGCTTTCAAAGGAGCCCAGGAGACTCTGTGGAAAATAACTGTCCTTTGCAGGTCACGTAGAACTAAGGGCGTGCTGCTTAAGCACCTTCCATCTGGCAGTCCTGCTCAGTGGACAAATGTCAGAGATTAGTCCAGAAAAGCAGACTCCAGCTCTCCCTTTCACAGTGAAATGCAGGTATCAGCAGTAGTTTGAATATATTCTTCAAAGAATTTGGTAACCTTTCTTGTGTGAGAAGTATCTTCCAGCCATCCTTTGCACTAGCCATAGCAGTTAATCCCTGCGACGACTGCTGACTTCTTTTCATGCAGGTGAAAATTTCAGATTCGCATACACTGCTGGTAGGAATTCTGGATTAGGGAATGTTTTATATGAGAAATGGCTCAGCAGGAAAGTTACTTTAATTTTTTTGTTGTCCTATGCAGGGAATCTTTCTAAGTTGTGGAATCACTGACAGTCATAAGACGCAGAACTGCCCAACATCTTCCCTCTGCAGAACCATCTCTAATGAAGGGGAGTTATTAGATGATGTCTGATCCATAGCAGCATGTGTACTTTCTGCATTCCCCATACCTAGGCCTGCTTCTTATACTGTTTTTGGTTTTTAAAAAAGAAAAAGCTGCTCCCAAAATGAATTAACACAAGGCATCTTTTTGTTCTATTGAATTAACTGATTTATAATAACAATGACACTTGACCAACATTTTTCACTTTCAAAGATCCCACTGATATATATATTTTTTTAATTCTAACTGTAGAAACAGGGTTTTGCAGATATCCGTCAGTGACTGAATCTCATTGTTTCTCTGGAAAAAAGCATTATGTACCTGCAGTGTGCTCACCCAAAGCCCACGCTTCAAGTTTGCTGCTGTACGCAGGTTGCATCCCTCCATTACTAGTGTTTGCCCTGATTACTGCTCAGCAGTTAAGCATGAAAATGCACTAGGTGGTTCTAGCAGGCAAGAAGTTGTTTATGTAAGTCTGCCATAGTATGTTTGCTGCACTGCTCAGCAATCAGCATGGGATGTCTGCAGTACTTGAGGAGAAACTGACTAATAACACACTTACACATACAATTGGAATATGAGCTAATGAGAAATCTTGCTTTTAAGTCTAGCTAAGCCTATAAAAGAATGTGTTTTCCAGATACTGGAAATTCTCGCAGGTCAGAATATTCTGTGCCTGCATTCAGTCACCTCCATTGAGATGAGAGGACAAGCTATGTGCAGAGTACCTGGGAGAAGAGAGGACTCCTATATTGGTAGAGAAAAGGATGCAACTTCCAGCAAGGATTACTGCTGGAGATGTGGTTCCCTGCTCAGTCTAGTTGGATCTAGGAGATGTTATTACCCTTAAGCAAAATGGCTGTTTTTCATCCTTTCATCCATTCTATCACTGTTTGGTGAAAGCATCTTTTGTTAGGCTGGCATGTTGAACCCAGGATGTGCCCTTGGGGCACTGCTTGAGGTGGTTTATCTGCATATTGCCCTATTTGTAGCCCTTGGAAGAGCTTGATTCAGCTGCTGCTGAAACAGAGCTCAGACAAATTGCAAGCTATCACCCACCTGAGGGACCAGACTATTTTTTTATTTGTTGTTGCTGCTCTTAATCACCTTCTTCACTCTTGATGGCACCCAGCACCGCTGGGTGTGAATTGGTCCCAGACCAATTAGCTGTTGGTGAGAAAGAGACTTGCAATCACTTGGTGCCAGAGAGCATTTTGGGCACTTGGAGGTCTCTGCAAAAACATTTGTTTCGACATGGCTTTTCTAACTGCTTTCGGTTGGCTTAGATCTTGCTCCTGAGTGCCTCATCTCATCTCTTACACCTTTTGCTTCAAGCACAATATTGTTTAGATATGGGTTATGAAACTGTTTTATTTATAGAGGGGCAGTCTGATGCAATTTTATTTGTGATAGCCAAGCCCTGCTGTGCTGAGGGAAAGAGGAATCAAATGCTATGATAGCATTTCTCTTGTACAGCCTGAAGACTCACTTAGCAGTGTTTGGTCCTACTTCTTTCTTGTAACGTTTTCCAGAATTTGGTGAAACTTGCCTTTCTTGTCCTTTAGTCTTTTTCTTTTTTTCATGATTTTTATTGTTTCCAACAAAATACCAGCAACATTTCTCTAGCCCTGAACTTCTGCTATTGTCTGTAGTAATCCAAGTCTCTGGCAGTGTTTGCTGGTCTCCAGCACACTGAAGAGCTAATTTCTGCTCTAATATTTTTCAGAGCAGAGGCTGAGGATTACATTCCAGGGAGTTATGTTGGAGGGTGGGTCAACACAAGTAGTATGGCTAGTCATAACACCTTGCACTACTGATGTTACAGAGCTTTTCAAGTCCTAAACAAATGCAGAGATGTAGTCAGGACATCTGGACTAAGCTATTCATGTCTCGTTTGTAGCCTATGTTAAAGGACCTTGCATTAAAAAAACAAGTTAATGAGAGTCCTCCTCCTCCCCACACCTCTAATCTGCTGTAAGTCGTAAAGAAAATTACTTGCAAGGAAATGCATTAAGCAGTCTTTACGAGCTGTGACACAGAGTGCAGTAGAACCAAGCCGTGGTTCGGCCCTGGGCCTCCAGCAGGACAGCTCTTTATGGGAGGGACACCACAGAAGCACCATGTTCTGTGGCTGTACAGAATACTGTAATAGGGTTAGCTCACAGTAAAAGTGTAATTAATGTCATGTAATACAAAGATTTACCATTTTCTCTAAGGCCTTATCCCCCAGGCAGCTCCCTTGCATCATTTGGTAATCTAAATTAAAATGACCTTGCCCGTTCCCCATTTCTTACCCATTTTCTGCCTGTATGCTTGCTCCCAAAGATGTTTATCATGGGGTGCCACTTCACCAGAGGGGAATTAGGAGAACATTGTGCAACAATGGTGGTGCTGCCTTCTTTGCCTGCTGGGTGAAAAATGAAATTATTTATAGCTTGTTTGGGGTTTTTCTTTCTCTTAAATCTTTTGCTGTGTGATTTCACACAAGACTACTATGTCTCCCATGTTCCTTATCCCCGTGAGATTGTTGCAGCTTGCTCTGGGGATTTCTGAGGCAACAGGCATTCATGCTACCTTTGTTTAATCCAAAAATAGGACTTCTGAAGGAGAAATGGGAGGATGGTTTTCTTGACCATCTAAAGGGTCCTCACTTGAGCTATGCCTATTCTTGTTCAACCCCTTGTACAGGAGGTGTTTGCCACAAGTGAAATCCAGTAACTCCAGTGGGGAAAAGCTGAAAGCACTGTATCACCAGCTGACATTTCCATCTCTCTCCTTTTCTCTCTTTCATCTCAAGAGCAAGTGCTTTGCTAGATTATTTATGCTCCATTGATGAGAACTCTCTCCAGAGCTCACTGCAGACAGTGAGAGGCTTTTCAGTGTCTTCCTTTTGGGACCAGTCCTGCATTTTGACCTACTTAACAGGTTGGGAGCTGCTCTTAACAGAAGTTTAGAGGGGCCGCCCTTATTTTGTATTGAAAGCTGAACTGCAAAACTCAGCTAACAGTTGGAGTCCTACTGTCTACAAGCGAGACCCCAGTGGAAATGTCCCACATGGGCAGCTGGAGATATCCTGTGCCCATGTGCTGAAATTTAAAATACTGTAGATCCTAGGTTGAGCCACGGAGGCCTTTTGAAGCCTCAAGTCAGGTAAAAGCCATGCACCACCACACAGAGAAATCAGGATGTGCTTTCCTTCACTCTCCTCACCACTATCCTTGAAGTCTGGCTTTGTGATGGATAGCTCTGTAGTGCTTCCTCCCACTTCCTTGCTTTCCCCACTGTTTGCCAACCAGGAAAAGGTTTTCCAGACTGAACTTTCCTTATGCTTTGATTCCCCGTGCTGGCCAGCATGAATTGCTTTAGAAGACATGCTTCACCACAGTGCAACTGGAGAATAAGGAGAGGCTGGTTTGCACCATCAGCCTTTCATGAGGCATTCAAACTCAGCTGATGACTGATTAAAACAGTGTGAGATCTTTGCCTTTGCTTTTGTCTGCTTTTCCCTCCTCTGCCCTCTTAAGACAACCAGGGTGCCCAGGGCAGTCATTTGCAGATGTTTTAGCTCTACCCCTTTGATTGCAGCTGCATGAACAGCAGTTGTACAGGTGGTCAAGTGGAGCATGCAAACCTCTCAGTAAATTCAGAAGTAGCATCTGGGCACGTGACACAGCCTGGCAATGCTGTGGCTCTGTTGCATGCTATCAAATTAATAATTCGTTTGATTTTTTCCATCTCACTGTGTGTTTCCTTGCACCGACCTGGCGAGAGACAGCTGCAAATGGCCATTTGCATCAAAAGCTCCCCAGTCACTCCTGATTATAGCGACCACATCTTTTCCCAGTTAATGAATTGCTCTCGTCTGTGAAAGTACAGCTACTCACTCTTGTTTTGCTGAAGTAAAACCTGCAGGGCTGCTGTGGTGGGCCGCCTGCAGCCTCCAGGTACCTGCACCAGTGGTGTGATGCTAAGCCAAGGGTGAGCATGATTGCTGTGCTGTCAGAAGGCAGTTTGTCTGACTTTGACAGGGAGTGTATGCAGAGCAGCCTTGGCCTTGCCTGAACTGTCCAGGCTCTGCACAGGCCTTGTGAAGACCCAGGACTGCAGTGAGGCTGCCGAGATGCTCCCTGCATAATGCTGCTCTAGGAGCCTGACCTATTGATTTCCAGGAGTCTCAATAAATTTAGATCGCTGGTTTGTAGCTGTGCTCTGTATGTGGGGTAGGAGGATGATGAGCTGCAAAGATCAATATAGGGGAGTCTTTTAATCGACCATGTAAAACATGTTCTTCATCACTGATGGTGTGTTAATTGGGATTTAATTCTTGAGGGGGCATTCACCTGTCCTTCCCAGCGGCGTTCAGCCTGCTCTTGTTAAGAAATTCAGGATAGCTTGAATTATCAGAAGGACAGAAAAATATGAATCAAGTTTTCATTGTTCCTGTAACACTATTTCTAGTGTACTGCCACTCTTCAAGCTGGTGAAATACACATCTTTCTCAAAAAGGCAGCAGTGTTCATTCACAAGTGAATCTACTGTCTTACCAAGCTCCTGCTTTTATCAGCCTGGGGCTCGAGAGGAGGGCAGTGTCAGCCTCTGGCTCCTTGCTGGCAGCCCTCAGGTGCCCAGAAAGATAGCAGCCCAGGTCACCAGTGTGCCCCAGCTCTCCAACTGGCCATGCATCCCACAGAGAGGCTTACAGCCATTCCCACAACTGATCTGTTGTCTCTTGCTGATACAACCTGCCTTTGCATCCCTGGCTTTCAGCTGCTGCTCTGCTTTTGAGTGAAGAAGGGGTTACAAAGCTCTACTTTTGCTGCTTTTTTTTTTTGTAATGAAGTACCATGGGAACAGGCTTTCTTGCGTCATTCGTAATCCAGAAGGAAAGGTCTCTAACTCCAATGTGGTGTTAGAACTTGCTCCCAGTTTCTTCAGGAGTGCCCCCCCGGCCTCTACCTTCTCCTTCAGTTTTGCAGAGAGCACCACGGCCAGGCACAGGCTGCCTTTTGTGGCTCATCCTGGCAATCACATGGCTCTTCCAGGACAAATTTTATTGAGGCTGATCGGTAGGAATGAAGCCACGTGTGAGAAAAGGATATTCTGACACACACAAAAAGGTGGGTATTCAGTTTTACCCTAAGTCCCATCATGTTGTAGTAGTTGTCAACGAAGTTTTACTGTGTTGACCACAGAATCAAAGAACATACTGATTTGCAAGGGGCCCATAGGCACCATCAAGTACAACTCCTATCTCCACACAGGACCACCTAAAATTCCAACCCTATCTCTGAGAGCGTCGTCCAAACGTTCCTTGAACTCAGGTTGCTTGGGGCTCTGCTCACGGCCCTGGGGAGCCTGTTCCATGCCCACAGCCCTCTCATGAAGGACCTGTTCCTCACCCCAATCTGAGCCTCCCCTGACACAGCTCCATGCTGTTACCTTGGGCCCTGTTGCTCTCTCCAGAGAGCAGAGCTCAGCGTTGCTCCTCCACTCCTCTTGTGCTCTGAAGCCTCCCCTCAGCCTCTTCTCCTCTGGGCTGAACAAAGCAAGTGAACAAACTAAGCTCTGCACGTGCCCGTTCATTGTGAACAAATTTGGGATTGTTGCCTGTCCTTGCAATTACCCGCCTTCATGGGAAAAAGTCTTTTTAATTCTTTGGTTTCCTCTGGGACTTTTCAGTTCAAGTCTTGGTAAAACAAATTGTGTACCTGGCTGGAAAATGGAAGCAGCAACATCCCAGCTAAAAGCTCGGACATTTTTTCTTATTGTAAATGCTTTAATCTCTTTTAATGGATGACCTCTCGAGGGCTATTGTATTACCTTCCTGCTAGTCTTCTGGCAGGTCTTCTATTTAACTAAACCAATAAATATGTATATTTGCAGCATGTATTTCAGTTAGCCAGTGTAACTGTACAGGGTATTCATTACTCACTAACCGGCCTATATTTAATATTGAAAGGTTATTGCAAACTATATGACTGTATGCATGAATACAATTCGTGGATATGACATCCATAAAATTTCCCTGGCTAATTGATAAGTACTGAAACACAAATTCCTACATGCTGCAAAGTATTTTTGGGGGCAGAGGAGTAAAGCAAAGCAGCAAAAGGAATCTTTGCCAGCGCAGATGCTGTTACATCATCTGTGAGCTCGAGGAGGGATTTTTAGCACCAAGTGATCTTGCGGAAAGTGGCCCTGTGGAACCATTAGAGATGGCAGCTGTAAGGCAAAGGAAGGAGGCTGCACCGGTGGTGCCACGAGTAGACCAGAAGCTCAGGGTGAGATGTTTGCTGTAGAGGAGGTATCTCCTCGTTTCTAGTGGGAGCTGAGTGTGGAAAAGCAGCAGAAAGATGAAGAAAAAGGAAAGAACTGAAGAACGTTGGGTGACTGTGTGGGATGGAGGGAGCAGGCTGTCCTCATCTTTGTGTGCCTCCTGTGTAAGATGTCTGTCATCTTGACATTGCTTTTGTGTCCTCTGCTTTGAAGTGGGGTGACTGGTGTGGCCCTTGGACTTGCCTGCTCACTACACGGCTGTTGCTTGTCATCCACCAGGTCTCTTCCTACCCCTTTCCCTAAGTGTGAGGAGGGGGCTGGGGGAAAGCAGTTGAATCCTCTAATGCTTTCTTCCATGATGGGATTAAGCAGGACCTGCTCCTTTAAAAAGTGTCCCCTTCCCCATCATCCTCCCTCCTTCCAATTACAGCACTAATTTCAGTAATGGAGCATTAATGGAGTAATGGACTGCTGAAGCTGGCCTGAAGGAACTGTAGTGCTCAGCACAAATTGAGTAAATAAACCATATATTAGATTTCTAAACAATACTTTTAGTCTAGTCCCCAGGGAAAGAGAGTTGTCAAGACTTACTTAAGTCAACCCAGCAAAATGTATGCAAAAGATCCATCCATTCATACCCTGGAAAATGGCACTGGTGGCCCAAAGTGTCAGAGAAAATCTGTCACATAAATCTCTGTAATCCTGATGGAAAATGCTTTTTTGTTGTTTTTTATTCCAGTTCCCCTTTTTGACTTATTTACCAATAAGCAGCATTGTGTCTGTTTCTATTTGTGTCTTGCTAGAAAGCTGTGTGGAGGGGAGCTGCGTGCTGATAGAGGACGACTTCCAATTGCAAGGAAGGAGTTATCACAGAGCCAAACAAAGTGATGGATGAGAGTAGTGCTCTAAACAGTTTTCAGCCTGGGAAAGTCCTGATTATTTTCTTCTTCCAAAATCAGCAGCCCTCTGTCAACATTTTTGTTACCGTAAATTAAAAATAGGCTTTGCAACTACCACAGCCAAATAAATAGAAACGAGTAATGAAATACTGGCTCTCCAAAACTACTCCATTGGCATCAGGGTGACTAATTGTAATTTAGTTACTCTTGAGTGCACGGGCTGTGGTTGAGGTTTTCCTAAGCAATGTACAGGCAGGGTGCGAGCCAATTGCAGAAGATGGGGACAGTAAAGTGAGGCAGAGGCACCGAGTAGCAAAATGAGCAAACCTTTTGTCTCCTTAAGAGGCAATCATGAAAAGCCATAATTCCTAGAAGGCAGCAACTTGTGGGTGTTCAATATACCACAAGATGATTATTTACTTTTTATGAACTTCAGTGTGATCTGAGAGAAATCTTTTGAGCCTCTGTGGCAGAAATAAGTAGAGTTTTTTCTTCTTCTTTTCCTTCCTCTTAGCCCTGATGCACGCAAGAAAGAGTGAAGAGTGGTGAATTTCATTCAGCACCCCACGAAGGCACATAACTTTTAACCTAACTTACTTTCCTTAATTAGTTCATTACTAAGAATGAACTGAAGATCTTGTTAACCTTGAATTGAAAGCACAGAGATTGCTTTAGTCTCGTGATCAGCTCCGGACCATCATGTTTTAACAGACTGAGTTTTATGCAGATGTTTTAGCAGTCTGACACCTAGAATTTGGCTTCTCTGGAATAACTCCCTCACTTGACCTCTGGATATAGCACGTGAAAGAATCAAATACCACTGGTTGATACCAGACCAAGGTGCTGTAATGTCTCTCAGGGTGTAATGCACTGTTGCTTGCATTTCTTATTTTTACTAGGCTAATTTTGAAATATGTGTATATATGAAGCGTTTCTACTAGTTAAAGTGGTTATAATTAGAGTTATAATCTAGAGTACTTAAACATTAGCTCCTGGAATCTGTTTTTACAACTGACTGGAACAGGTAATTTGGGCTTGTTCTGTCTCTATGCATGTCAAGGAACTGCAGCACTTCTTAATCTGTGTGGGAAGATTAATGTATTGCTGTATTAGTATTTTTTTGGGCATAAGAACAGGTAAGTCTCTAAGAGTGATGAGCTCATCATAGAACACTCACATCTGGGAAGATGAGTGGAAAATCTGGGAAGGAGTCTGTGCATCATTTGAAATAGCACACTGGACTCGTTGTAAGAAATTAATTTTTTTAATAATGTTTCCAATGAACTTGTGAATTTACTCTTTTCACAGAATTAACGGTCTTCAATCTAATGTTCAGGCTGCCGAGCTCCTCCTTTCATACAGTCCTTTTCCAGGAGCACACCTCTGATTTATCCAGCTTGGCAAAATCCCGCAGTCGTCTTGTCCTCCTGTTAAATGGCTTGCATGCATCTCCATCCTCACCATGCCTCTCAGAGCACTGGTGCAGCACATCTCTCCACCCCTTCGAGGTGCAGTTGGCCTTCTCTGTGATTCCACTCCTTCCCTTCCTCCTGACACAGACTCAAGTTTTAAAAATCCGTTTTCCTTCTCCGAGCCACCACTGTGCACCAATATTTCTCTGCTCTTCTTCACATGCCACCACTTTCCTCCAGAGCCTGTCACTCTCATCTGGCTGCTTAATTGTGTAATCGTATGAAATATTCACTCTAATGAGCCCCTGCTGTGGATACCACTTGATCCTGCCTTGTTTTCCTTCTTTTTAACTCCGACCTCACTAAATGTTCTACTTAGACTTGCCTTCTCCCAAATTTCAAACTGCTGCTTGAAGCTGCACCATGCTTGTGTATGCATAGCGCATACAACATATATCTTTTCTGCTAATTCAGAAGGAACAAGGACCATCTTGATGGGAATTTTCAGCAAACACCATGTGATCAGTCTCGGACAGCTGCCATGGAAACTTCATCCTGAAGTTTTGCAAAGTAGATGAAAATAAAATTTTGTAATGAAAAATGTCAGGGAACCTAAATAGCAGACTGTTGCTTGGTGGTTAGTCCTTTGGCAATTGGAAAGCACAGGGCTGCCAGCCCTCCAGCCTCGTGCACAGAAATCAGCGTATGCGGGATGAACAACCTGATTAAATGAGAATGATTTAAGTTTTCGAGTGAAAGGGAATCCAGAAAAACTATCCTACTTGTGGCTTTAAATACTGAACTTCTAAATAACACCTCTGTTTCCTATACCTTTGTGATGCACCTACACAAACCGACAGATGAAATGATAGCCCTGGTGCCTGGAGATTGCTGCATTCACTCTTTGTTTGCGTTGCTCAGGACAGAAAGGCAGCAGGGTTGGGAAGAGCCAGCTGCAGAGGATGCTTTTCTGACATGGTGGTTTGTTTGATGGGCCTGATCTAGAGCTGTCTGGTGTAATTAAGATCTGAGAAAAGACAGCCTTCTGTCCCTTCCCCATGAATCTGTGCTTGCATTCAAATGGTGAGTTGAAATATTGGAGTATGTCTTCTTTTTTTTTCTTTTCCTTTGGGATATGAGAAATTTTGCAATTGCCAGAATAAATACAGATTTATCTTAAGGGTGGTTGTTCATTTTTTCCATTTTGTTTTTTATTTTTTTTCTTTTTCTGAGAATTTCTAGCAGTTTTGAGAAGCTCAGGGTGCTGTGGGAGTCTCTCCACCACTCCATTGCTCAATGTTCTCACAGTCTTGCCCATTCCTTTTGGCCTATCTAACTGCTGTTTGGGATAATCAGTGTTTCCTATCCGAAGCCATGTTATCAGGTCATTCTGCTCTGAAATACTGCTGTTCTCCAAGACAAAAACATCTGTGTATCAGGGATTTTTATCTTCCTTCTGCTGAGAGTTTCCAGTGATGAATGTAAGAAAATGAATCATTTCTATGCAAGGTGAGCACTTTTTAATTGACCCGTGGCATATCTGGAACAGGACACTAAGATTTAGATACCTAATATGCCTGACACGGTGTAAACAAGCTATTCATGCATGAAATGCATCATCCTACAGACACCTCATGGGACCTGTTCTGCTTGAACTCTTGGAGGCAATGTATTTATTATTCCTGTGGACAAGCTTGGATGAAAAAAAGTGGTTCATAGATATGTGCGTAAATTCATATTCATATTCACCCTTCTCCTATCCCCAAAGCCTGAACATTTGTTCAGAAATACGTATTCCCCTAGGAAAAAAAAAGTCTACAATAAGCACACAGAAATCCCAACAAAATTTTAAGCAAAAACTTTAATAGGATCAAATCCAAACTAGGTAGGCTGCTGTAACAGGGAGAGCCCTTGGAGTTTTATCTGACCCTGGGACTTATTCTAGATTTAATTATTTTTAATTATTTTTTTTTCTTGTTCTATCAGTATTTTGGGGGCAGGACATTTGTTTCTCCAGTGCAACATGGCCCAAGTGGGAGCACTCATCAGTGCTGGCTGCCGACCTGAGAAACAATGTGGTCCTGGTCAACCCCATCTGCTCTTCTCCATCCCTCTGGCCCCTGCCAGACAGGCTGTTAAGACGAGGGAGAAAACTGGGTGAGATGACAAGAACCAAAGGATTTGCTGAACGTGGCTGGCTCAGTAGTGGCACTGCTGGCAGCTGATACTGCTCTGTCCAGGGTGGGTGCACAGAATATATCCTTCATGTGGGAGAAAAGCCCGGGAGGAGCCATGGTGCTGTGGGTGTTTTTTCCTCCTATGTGGTGTGAAATTGGCTCTGCCCATGATTGCAGGAAGCTTATGTAATTTATTTTATTTTATTTTATTTTATTTCATTTCATTTCATTTCATTTCATTTCATTTCATTTTATTATTTTGCTTGTTTAATATTAAAGCCTGTTCCATCAGCTTGCATTTAGGCTTGGTTGCCTTGCAGGTAGCAGAGACCTGCACGGCTGTTACCACTTGTCTGGATCCACCACTGAGATACAGGGCAGAAAACTGGCTGGTGGCAAAGGAAAAGTGGGGCATTGAGGAACACAGTCCTGTAGAGGGTGTCGTGCAGCTCTCCCACCCCAGATGGCTGCATGGCACGGAGCCAGGCTAGGTGCAAGGCCGGGAGGGGAAAGGCGATGCTGAGGAATGTGCTGCCGCGCATTTCCGCAAGTTCCCCCTCCCTGGCAGAGCTGCGCTAGGACCGCAGACTTGGCAGGCGTGACGGAAAGCTGTCTGCCCTCGCAGATCCCCAGGGACCTGCCCTGGCGCTTTGCCTGGCTCTGGGCACCGGGCACTGCGGTGGGTAGCACAGCTCGTGCAAAGAAACGCTGGGTGAATGTGCACGCATCTACGGAGGGCAACGCGAATTTCCCCAAACATCCCTCGCTGCGCTGGAACTGAAGGCAAGAAGAAACTCTGGATAACATGGCTAATGAGCCCGAATACAGCATTGCACCCAGGTATCGCTGCTTCCAGCGCAGCGAGGGCCCCAGTGCACTGCAGATTCTCCAAATAGGCAGGACAGCTCTGCTTTGTGCTGTGGAGACTCTCAGGCTTTGCACAAAGTGAACAGGCTTGAGGCCCAAATTAAAGTCATAGCAAGAACTTGCCATTGTGCTAGAAAACTGTTTCTAGAATCACTGTGATGGAGATTGGATGAAACTGCGGGCATTGTTTATAATTTGTGGGAAAATAACTATAAACATCTCTACAGAGTGAGTTTCCAGAATAGCACAAACTAGAAGAAATCTTAAAATCCCTCTCAGTTACTGCTACACTTTCCAATGCAAAATGTTTTAAACCAGACTCCCAAAGGAAACGACACAGGGAGTCCCATGGTGCATCTTGCACACTTGTGCATATGACTACCTTTGTCTCAAAATCATAGGGCAATATCAGCCAAACTGCTGTAGGATGTTCATCTGTACAGGCTACGTGGCAATAAATATCTGATTAGAGGATGGACAGGAGTGCACAATCAGCAAAGAAGGAAGTGGGGACCACAACTGTTTGTAGATGGCAGAGAATGCAGAAGTGCACATCCCTCTCAACTTCAGGATCAGTTCTACTATAGATTTTAATTTACTAAATACCAAAAAAATGCAACCACAAGATGCAAGTCATAGGAAACCAATCCTCATTACTTCCTGCACTTGCAGAGCTATACTTTCATAAGAGACTATGACTTCCAGAAACACTTGCACACTTTGATCCTGTGGTAGCACTTATGAATCCCTATCTCCTTTTTGGATTCTGTAATGAATGGGGCAGTGCACTGAGGAAACGGTTGTACAAGTGGATGCCTCTTCCTTTACTTTCCCCTTTCTTGTGCTCTTGGGTGAAACATAAGCAACCAGTTAAATGTGCTCTTCAGTCACAGTAATTATTTCCCTGCAATCTCTCCCAGACAAGATGCCTTTCATTCAGTATAGTGAATTTTATGTCGTTCTGTTCAGTCAATCGGGAGAAGTTGACAGTTGTCATTGCCAGTGTTGTGCTCTGGGGTTGGGGTGAGAGAATGAGCCAGCAGCCTCTGTGGTCTGAGAGGTAATGTTATGAGGACACCACATAAGCTCTCACTTCTCAGCTTTCTCACTTACTCTCCACATTTCCTCTTCCAGCATGTGTAGTCTATGTCAGAGTCTGGAAGAAATTCTTCATCCTTCTCCCATTGGTATTTTATCTGCATATGGGTCAGCTTTTGGAAGCCCTCTGTTTGCTCTCTGCATCTGTTATGCTTATGTTTTATGAGGTGCTATTGAACTGCTAGCACTCCTGTGCACCACCACAGAAGCAGCAAGACCTCATCTTGCTGGATGGAGCATGTCCCTACCACACTGCCAGCCACACAGGTCCAGTTCTTTTAAATCTTGTTTGCTGAGATTTCTCTTTCTCCATTGAGAATCTGGCCAGAATTTGTTTCTGAAGGCATTCTGCTCTTGTATGAAGTCGCGTTTTGTGAATATCTGTGAGCTGTGCTGATGGACTCAAAACATTTTCTTGATGTATCACACCCTTCAGCATCACGTAAGCGAGGAGGCCTGTGGTTTTTTTATTTTTGAATTTTTTTATTTTTATAGAGGTCCATGTGTTGGTCACATGTTGAATATAACTTAGGTGTGTGGATTGTTGCAGTCTGGAAAAACAGGCCAAGACTTAGCTGGAAAAGTTGGGTACTTGGAAAGCAGGAGTGGAAACTTTAGTGGTGAGAGGAGGTAACCAAGGCAGAAGGAGCCCTCAAACAAAAGAGGAGACCCCAAACCACGGTGTGTATTTGTCTTTGATGCTGGCAGAGTTATACAGGCCCTAAAGGAAGCCTTGCACTGCTGGAGGGCTGCTTTCATATTAGACACTGGACCCAGGTCCTATTTTTTCTGGCTCTGGTGGCTTTCCAGGAGGAAGTGAGAGATCCTATGACACTTGTTGGAAGACAAGGACACGATCCCAGTGCTGTGGATAAAGTTTCCATCTGGCAATAAAATACTTTGAGCTCTGTGGATCGTGTTAACAGGTGCCAACATCAGGCTTCACAGGCTGTTTGTTAAGGTTGCACAGTGCTCAGCTGGTGTAAGACTGAGATGGTGGAGCTGCAGGGATTTTTCCTTGTTCCTTTACTGGAGAACTATTTCTTTTCTCTCTGTTTCTAACATAAATTTGGCTGAGAGTGGAAAATGAATTATATCATCATCATCCAAACCTGCCTTTTAAGGGTAATGATCTGAATGGAATTTGGTACAAAAAAAGCCTCATGATGTACAAGCAATTGAGCATGGGCTGTCTAGCAGCATATATTTCTAGGAAGATGGTGTAGAGTACCGAAAGCAGAGAGATTTCCTGGTGCATCAATGAAGTCCTGTGAGCTGTCAGAAATGAGTACCTTGAGAATCCATAGTTGGCCTTGAAAGGAACAGCAGCATGAAAGAAGGGTCTGTGCCTGTGAAGATGATTTGCTGATTATCATTTAAAGCATTTTGATGTCTAAGGTGAAGGTCAGTCCATTGCTGTGTTTCTCTCTCTCTCTCTCTCTCTCTCTTTCTCTTTTTCTTTTTTTTTGCAATTAGCTGTGGCATTTTGTATGGAGTAAAAACATAAATAGCATCTCTTAAAATTAATTCTGAGATGGGTGGAAAGGAAGAACATGAGAAACAAGCAGAAGCTTATTTAACAGACAGGTTGCTGAATGCCTTGACTCAAAGCGCTATGGCTCTTAGCGTATGATTTATTGCTAATGCCCCTTCCTCTGGCTGGCCTTCAGCCTTTGATGTCAGTCAGCTCCCAGTCCATTACTTTGCAATGCAAAGTGAAAGTGCTGCAGGTTCGGTTTGTTCCCTGTTCCTTCCTGAAATTGCTGTGTTATTTGCCTCTTGGTGTTGGTTTGCTGTCTCGCCCTCCCCACGTTGCACCTTCTTGTCCATGAAGCTGCAGAGCTGGAGTCGCGTGCACTTTGCATTGTCTGGCAGTCAATGGAGCCTTTTAGCCAGGGCAAGCAAGACTGATGTAGGAATGTAAGAGATCGTATCTGGGGGAAAAATCAATATTAAGATGTACAATTGCTCCCATGGTATTGAAAGAATTAGTTGATCTACATGCCAAATGACAGCCCCCTTGATAACAGGGATTATGTAGCCTGTCTTTCCAGGCTGTGCTCTGTTGGGACTGCTCTCTGGGTCCCTGAGGCAGAGATAATCTAATTAGTGCAACAAAGACCAGGGCGAGGGAAAAAAAGGGGGGGTACTGGTGAGAGGGGTTGTGGGGAGGTGGATTGCGGAGTCTTAACAGCCAGAAAAAAAGTTGCAGGGGAGGAGAAAGAAGGAGTGCAGTGTAATTGTGGCTTTGGCTCCACAAACATTGGAAATGCGGGACCACCGGGCTATTGCCAGACAAGCCCAGATTAGGAAGTGCTTGCAGCCTTCACACGCACTTGTTCAGTCTCACCCTCAGGTAAGAGGGAGCTGAGAAATAGGACGGTGGTGTTGGTCTGGGTTGAACAGGGATGCGCTCATGCATTGCAAAGTCACGGGCACCTGCTGTAAAAAAGTGCTTGCAAACAATTCAAAATAGTTGCCAGCATCCCCCACTGACCCCCATCTCTAGCAAGTGGTAGCTGCAGTGAGAGCCAGCATCCCCCCATGCTCTGCGGGAGGTTTTGCAGGCACGGTGTCTGCTCTGTTGGTGCACGCTCAGCCCCATCAGCACCGAGTTCCCCTGACTGCTGTGACTGTTTTCAGCCAGATCTGGATGCATGGAGCAGGGGGAACATCCTCAGTGGGTGCACAGTGAACCGAGTGCCAAACAGACTGAATCAATGATAACGACACAGAAAATAATCATGGAAGCCCCTCTCTGGGCTTGTTTTTGTCTGGCTTCCTGGCAGCATGCACTAGTACCTGAAAATTTTCGGTCTTGCTTTCACTGCCATTTTTCCCTGAGCAATTTGTACACCACAGCCTTAGGCTTTTGCAGTCCATTCCCAGCCTTTTCTTAAGTGTAGTTCCTGGATTTATCCATTGCTTTATGAACAATTCCCTGAAGTTTAAATCTGAACTTAAGTTCAACTTCAATTCAATACCAACCTGCTTGAGCGCTTTGGTGGTTGTGTCTAGGATTTTGGTCCAGTTCTCTCTCCAAGGCAAATATTGCAATTGCTCTACCATGCTAATGAGCGCAGGCATTTTTTCAGGCTATGTAATCTTGCAGATTGAGGAGACTGAGTGGCTGAAGGAAGGATCTCTCACATCTGGAATCTGCTTTTTTTTCCTAAGGATCACGAGCACAAGGAGTTCAGGCATTTTTGCACAGCTCCCCGCTGACCCTCGAGTTCATGTCATCAGACCCAATCTTGTTGTGTTGGCAAGTACTCACACAAATAACAGTGTACAACAATGGGGTCTTTCTTCTAGCAGCTTTCCTCTCCCTCTCCCCTTGTCCCTTGCTGCTTCTCTCTCCTACACTGGAGATACAACAGTTGGAGACAACAAGGATGAGATCATTGCCTTGCAAGGAGTGACAAGAAAACTGGCTGCACTGTGCTGGGCTCTGTGGAGCCTTTTCCCAGGGAGGAGATCTGATGTTATTTCCCTATGCGCACATGCACAGAGACATCAGCACTCAGGAGATGGTGCTTGCCAGCCGCTCTGGTAGGAGAGCAGATAAGGCACAGAGACGAGGAGCCATCGAAACACAAACGTCTAGCCCAGACTTCACATTCCTGGCTTTGCTGTATTTACTTACTGCAGTCACACGAGCTTATAAAATGTCATTAGCAAGGCGTGGAGTCCTGACTTTGGAGATGTCTGTGCTGGGGATACTATGTGAGTCCACATAGTTCTTCAGGTGTGAATATAGATGAATGAATTTATAAGCAGTTGTTAGATTTGCACTGCCCTTTAGAAATAAAGAAAACAAATTTATTCCACAAGGAGCGGAACTGAGGACATCGGATTTCATGTGGATTTCTATGCCAAAACTGCCTCAAAGCTGTAACTACAGGTTATTCCCCAGACACGTTTGTAGAGTCCTCCCCGTCCCAGCACCGTGCTGCTGCATTCACCTGAGCTGTAAGGCAAAAGCCCGTGTCCCAGCCCTCATCTCAGCTGGTGGCATAGACCCAAACTGGCCAAGGGTCTCTTGGATTTGAGGCTGTCCTTCAGCAGAGGCATTGTGTATGTTCCCTCTCCCCTCTCCAGTCCCAGTTTTCACCAGAACTGTAGGAATTTCCAGCGCTGATCATCTGGACTCACATGTGTTTTTTCAACTGTGTGCTCTCTGTTTTCTCTGAAATAGAATAAAAACAAACCAGCAGAAGGAAATTCAATAAAAATAGTATTTGATAGACCCAGAAAATTATTTTTTAGAGAAAGACTACAGTTTAAAAGCTCAGATGCAGATATTCCTTGCCATCCCGCTCCCATTGAAAGTTCAGATTTAAGTCACCTACCTTTCACTTCATTATGTTCAGCAAAAAGAAATTCGACAGGGATTTTCTCAAGCTCAACTTCTTCACTGTTTACTTTCTGGTACTGTGCTTTTATGTGACTATAAACGTCTGGGAGACACTGAGACTTCTATTTTTTTTCCACTGTGAGCACTAGACTGCTGCTCTTTAGCTGAGGATTCAATTACCATTGCTAAAACCCAAGAAGTTGCCTTGCTATGGGATGCTATGACACACGAATATCTGTTGGAGAGCCAATGCCTTTTGTACAACCATCTCAGCAAGATGTGGGCTGCTGCATGTTCTAGTAAGCCTTTCTATCAGTCAGGAAACTGCCATTCTCCTTCCTGTAGGGCCTTGCACTTTGTTATACTTCTGTAATGAAGAGTTTTGCGTCAAGTGACAAATCGTTGCAACTGCTCTGGCTGACTGTAAGCAGCATGTTCCAAGTGCAGCTCCTTCCTTTGGCAGACAGCACAACTCTTGATAGAAACCATAGTAAATTACCACATTATTTAACAATTACTTACAGTGCATTCCCTGATCATTCAGTGCCTTGGGATATTGTGCATTCTGACTAATTGCAGTTTAAACAAAAATGTATTGCAGTCATTATGCCATTATGTGCGCAGAGTATAAGGAATAGAATGGAGCAAATCAGATAAAGCTGGGTGAGACTTCACTGTCTGCATGGGAATGTTAGGAACTGGGTCTCTCACCCTTGCAGGCTACAAAGATAATTTCTCAGCTACAAGCAGTAGCTGTTTTTTAAAAAAAATAATCTATTAGCTTCTCTAAGGAAACCTCTATCAGCAAAACTGATTAGAGATAAGGGTAAGCAGATGTTGAAACAGAAGACCACTGAAGACTTGGTTCCATAGTGAGTGGGGAGAGATGCAGCGGGTGGTAAAAGTGGGGTGAATTGTTATGACCCGATCTTGTGCCAGTCTTGCTCTCCTTTCAGCTCCAAGGAGGATTTTGTTTGTTTTGTTAAGATGGTCTCATATCACAGAATCACAGAATGGCCTGGGTTGCAAAGGAGCACAATGCTCACCCAGTTCCAACCCCCTGCTGTGTGCAGGTCGCCAACCAGCAGCCCAGGCTGCCCAGAGCCACATCCAGCCTGGCCTTGAATGCCTGCAGGGATGGGGCATCCACAGCCTCCTTGGGCAACCTGTTCCAGTGCCTCACCACCCTCTGGGTGAAAAACTTCCTCTTAATATCCAACCTAAACCTCCCCTGTCTCAATTTAAAACCATTCCCCCTTGTCCTATCACTATCTACCCTCATAAACAGCCGCTCCCCCTCCTGTTTATGTATATAGGTGAGAAGAAGTCTGCCTTCCACAATATTTTGGAGAGATTTGTGTGTGCGTGCATGTTTTGCTTTGCTTCACAAGCTCTTTCTTTAACCTAAACAATTGAATAGAAATTAAAGTGAGAACAAAGAACCCTATGAGGATATCCCACAGAATTTCTTCCTTCTGTAATCAAAGGGGAGCAGAATGCAAACAACCTTCCTCTGTGGAAAGAAGTTCTCTGTAGGATTCTTTTTTGTCACAGGCTTCAGCTAAACAAAACAAGGTCTCTGATAATGGGATGACAGAAGGTTTAAAAAAGGAACTGACAGTTTGGTTAAACTTCCATTGCAGGAGGTGATCCCTGAATTTCAATATGTTGGAAGAATACGTAGTCTTTACCAATATTCTTTATCAATGTTTTACAGAGAAAGTCACGAGGATAAATCATTTTATTATGCAAGGGATTCCTACTGATCTGGAATGAAGTTTTTTCACCCACTCATCCTTATGATCCTATCTAAAGATGTTAAACCCCAGGTTTCATGCTTGCTCCCATTCACTTGCCCTCCTTTGCCAGCCACAGCCAGCCGGTGAGGTGTGCTGGCACTGTTTCCAGAGAGATGCCCACATGCCATGGAAAGAAGCTGCAGGCCTGTGTGAGAGGTGTTCACTCACATTCTCCTGAAGTTTTTCCACTTGGCTTTGCTCTTTGGCCAAGGAGATGAGAGCTGGTGGCCCGGAGATGCAGAGAGCAGGATGTATCTCCCCAGCCCTCCCTGTGTCAGCCTGCGGTCATGGCAGAGCACGAGGCAGCTCACAGCCCAGCCTCTCCCTGGCTTTTTCTCCACCTGAATCCTGGGACTCTCATGTGAGGATGCAAGGGGGAGCTTTTCCAGGTGCAAAGTGTTTTTGGCACTGGCTCTGCCTAAACAAACCGCACGTTGTCAGTGAAGCTCTGAGCCTACAGCCCATCACTCCTGAGGAGCACTGAAATGTGGAACCAGAAAATCTGGCCACACACTGCTGGCAGGTGAGCTCCTGCAAGAGACGGTAACCGAATCCGTGCAGGCTTTTCCACTCAGCCTCTGCATGAAAGGAGCTGGAAAGGCCAGACAAATCCCAGGCAGATGCTCTGTGTGTTTTGACAGCAGCTTCTAGCCTCCAACAGGAAAATCTACTTTGTTTTGCTGAAAGTGAAGCTAGATCAAAACTGCAGATTTTTAGATTCTGAGATGTGTTTGTCTTCTCTACAGCACTGCACCAAAGTGGGACAAGGCAAACTACAGTGACACCTCCTCTTGGCTTAGCTTGTACCTGCATTTTGCAGCAGTTGTGCCTTGCACCTGCTTGCAGCTGCGACATATCAAGTCTTTGGTGGCCATCCAGGAGCAACGCCTGCATTTCAGCGTGCCCACAGCAACCAGATTCCTCCAGCCCTCCCACCTCAGAGCTTCTAGGCAGCCACACAGCCATCAGAGACGATTCACCTGGTCTTCACAAGCACTTGGAGGAAAATGCTGTTCTGAGCACGGGTGTCAGCACCCCTGTGCTTCTGATGCAGAGGTGAGGGGAAGATGCCCTGTGCCCTGGCACAACCTTTGTCCTTGGCTATCACCATTTCTTTGAAGGAAAAATAGGAATACTGACAACAAGGAAAAAAAAAGTGCAAATCACTATTTTTAAATATTCCTTGATGTTTTTCCTTAAAACAAACAAGCAAAACAAACAAACAAACAAAAACCAATGCAGAGTTTCGGCCTGACTGCTGCTAGTATGAAAAAGAGAAACTGATGAAAACCACAGTAGATTTGCTTCATTGGATAACATAATACATCATTCAAAAGGTAAGTTGCAAACAGTAGTCCTAATTTAATAACATTAACCATAACCTCTGCTCCTCCCCCCAAATCCCAGCCACTCTGAAAAAAATCTGTCTTCTTGTCCAGTGATAAGTGATTTTTTTATTGATGTGATATATGCAATAGTGAAATGGATTTCCCTTTTTACAAGGTATGACACTTTTTGCTCCGGAATATTTCCATTACAAGAGGTTTTGATTGATTCAAGAAGAGTCCTAGATAATAGCAGGCTGATCAAGAATAAATCGGCCTGAATGTTGATGTAGAGTACTGTTTCTAAGTGGGTTAATACCATTCTTACTAAGAACATGTAGTGTTTGGAAAGGTTGCTTCTTGTAAAACAACTGCAGCCTTATATCATTTGCTATCCCCTCAGCTTGGCAAATATTCCTATTTTTCATTTTCCCTTCAGGGAGAAATTGTCTGTATGACCTGAAAAACTTTGGTCTTTCTTAATGACTAAAGTTGAAAGCAAACAGTAGTGGCCTATGCCAAATATTGATCTGATCCTGAAAAGGGCTGGCCAGCTGCAAGCTGCTTTAAATGGAAGCTGTATGTGGTTCAAGCTGCCTTTTGATCAGACTGCATCGCTTCCTGTCTTATTTCTGCATCAAAAAAACAGAGATCTGTCTTTTGCAGGGAAAGCTGAACCATTCCTCCCTGCTTCTCTTTCCTCTCAGCCTGGAAATTGCCCTTAATTCTTCTCTATTTACCTGCTCCCTCACCAGTTGCTGGATAACAAACACATGGCTTATTCTGCCTTATTTTTTGTTGCTCAGGCAGAGAAAGACATGCATTTCTGAAGACAGCTTCTGTGAATGGCATGATTCAGGGAACTTTACTGCTTTGCTCCGCAGTGATGTACCCCTTTTCTTGGTGCAATGTGTGCTCAGGTAGAGCACAGACTGAGTGGGAAGGTCTGCCAGAGCAGTCATCACAAAGACACTATCACCTATTAGAGAGCCTTGCACATCTAGAAATAGCGAATGAATTTATTTTTCTGTCTCGTGCTGTTGATAGAAAGCTATGCATCTCTTTACAAACTTTGTAAAGGAGGCTGGGAACACTTCTCTCTGTGTTTTTGCCCAGAATGGGAAGTTACGGCGACTGAGCCACCACAATTGCAGTTGCAGTAGTGATTTTAACTTGTCCACACGTCGAGGCAAGTCCCGTGCAGACCTGGTACACTTCCTCAAGTCCAGACTAAAATTTGGGATGGCAGTGGCACTTTTTTGGGTCTCTCATACCCCTGAGGAGCACTGTTCATTCACCATTAAACCAAAGGAGACAGACCCACCCGGAGCTGGTATGGGATCAAAGGGCTCTGCTTCCCCACCTGCTTGGCGCTGACGAGGAGCACAGGGGCTGTGAGCCGCAGGAACCCATCCACCTCTTGGTGCCACCAGGAGTGCTCATCACCTCCTCTGTGTTTTGGAGAACAGCCCTGGGTGGGGGCAACCCATGAGGGGCTGAGCAGGAATTGGTGCATGCAGCCCAGCGCCAAGCACAGCTCTGCCTATAACCGCGCCGTGACCACAGGCTGGGACCAGCATCACTCCAGAACTTCTTGTCTTAATTTTAGTGGAAAATACAGCTCCCGTGGGAGTAAATAGTCAGGAGTTGGGAAACGCCAGACAGAATCAACTGAAAAAGTGAAAATCTTTCTGTTGGCATCTCCAAGGCATGATTTTAATTGTTGAGAAGCCATTTCTCTTCGCTTACACCCAAGGACAGTCGATGCATGGAAGTACAGCTTTGCTCCCAAACGGTGCGTTCTGGATTTGCATAGTACTTTATTACTTTTAAGACAAACTGGCCTACTTCCAAACTCATATGCCAGAGGCAGAATGAGCTAAATTTAAATACCAGAGTATTTCAAATGGATATTTTACATTAACAGCAATCTCATTTATTTTAGTTCAGCGATTTCACGTAGTCTTTCAAAGTTAAGCTAGGCACACTGTGTAAGAATGAGTGTTTCATTAATTTTTATAAGAGTTATAAGAAGCATATGTTTTAGAGCTCTAGCTTGTAACATAGCAAAGTATATTTTAGAGATATTTATTTACATAATGGCCACATTAAAAGAAGTTTTCATATGGAAGAATGTAGCAATACCAAGCAGCGGTTACCACAAAAATATTAATGATATGGAATGAAAAGAAAGAGGAAAAATCTTAAAAATGAAATGAGAGGATGTGATTTTTTTTTCATAGTGAGCACATTTCCACTCCTATCACAAAGCCAGGGGAAGCAAAGCATCTACAGCAAGCTTTCATGAGAAATCATGGAAAAAAGCCCTCCTTTGAAAGAACTGAAATTTCTCACTTGGAAATGAGATTTTCATCTTGAAAATGTGAGAAATATTGGTTTTGACATTGCTACTCTGATCAGTTTCAGTTCTGCTTACGTTTTGTTAAATGTGCTATGCAATATACACACATATATATATACAGCAGTAACTGAAAAATAAACAAAATTAAATATTTTCACAGTATCAACATAAAAGTGGATACAACATGACCAGGCCTCTTCTGATGAACAATTCTGTGAAACAATGTTTTGACAAAAAAAAACATTTTTCTATGGAAAAAAAAAAAAACAACCCACAAACAACACACCAGCCTTCCCAGCATTTTATGAGCTCAAAGTTACCACAGATATCACTGAAAAGTGTTGTATCTAATGAAGGTATTACATTATCACATCATCTTACAGATAATTAAACCAGCAGTTACTGTAACCTCCAGGAAAATTTTGAAGAAATCATCAAACCAGTGTAGTTTTACAGGCTCTCAGAGTTTAGAAACTGTAAGCCTTGCTTTAATAAGAATTCAAATTATCATCTAGAATTATTTATACAAAATGCTGGGAGAGCATCACTAAAATCAACCAGAATTCTGCTTACAAAAAAACCTACAAGATTGGTCTTATTGTGCCCAAGACCTATTGAATCTGTTAGAGAGCCTGAACCCATCGGGCTCATAAACTACTAAGCATGAGCAAAACCCCCCAGTGACTGGATAGTGTATAAGGAAAGCAATAGAATTGTCGTTGCCCTACTATTCTAGGGGTTTATTTTTTCATCAAGTAACAACACTCTTGACTCGTCCCTGCAGAGAGTTGAATAACGTCCTGCTCCATGAAGGCACGCATTCCTGGAGGAGCGGAGGTCCTGAGAATGTCAAAAGCTCTTGAAAACAGGTCCAGCTACCACTTTGCCAGACACCATGACAAAGACTTCTCTGGGAGCTAATTTTGGATAATGAGCAATCAGCAGGGGCAGAACATCCTGTAAGTATCTACAGCTGAACCCTCTTAAACAAGATTGGGATCACCCAAAGCTTTTCTCATGGGTGTTAATATGGTGATTAAAGTTTACAAGAGGCTTGTGGTTTTATTTTTGTCTTGTCACAAGCAGTGGCAACTAGGCAGGAAAGCTGTCTTAATGCATAGATGTTTGAGGGTCAGATGAGCAGAATACAAGATTTGCCTTTGTTGCAATAACTGCTCTGCAAGTTTAGCCATGATTATTGTATAAATAGGGTTGGGCAAAGTTGTGGCAGCATCTGAAAAGTGTTTTTGAATAAGCTTACTTTCACTGGAACGTCTGCTGTAGTTTACCAGCATGTCTCAAAGTAAAAACTGAACGTGAATCAGAAAGACTCACAGCCATTTGGAAACTGCAAATGTGTGCTCTGTCACTAGGAGATACACCTCTTCAGAGTTGGCAGTGAGTGCTGATAACATTATATACTAGCAGATTCTCTCACCTTTAGTTATGCAGACTTTTCCACACAAAAGCCAACATGAGACTTTCTGCTCTTCCTTTTATGCAATGTTTTCACGGAGGGAAGGAGGCAGCAGGAATCGCCGAGGTTTGGAAGGTTATCTGGTCAATAAAATATGTAGGGTTGTTTCTCCCACCTTCTGTTTCTGTTCTTTCTCACCTTTGTATTTAAAAGACAGTCTTGAACAGATAGGATCCTAAGTAAATCTTATCAAGGTCAGAGTTTGTTCTGGCACAGATTTGCATATGAAACCTTGTAGATATCTGATTCCCAAACATGTTTGAAAACCATTTTCACTGCTGCCAGCTTGCCTGTAATTGTGGTCAAATCCTGACTTCCTTTATTTCATTTCCATTTTTAGAACAGGCATACAATTTAGTTTAATCTAATCAAAAGCTAATTTAATTTATTCAAATCTAAATTTAAGAGAGTCGCATGAACAATTTTTGGTTTTGTTTCAGATTCTGTTTTTTGGCTACTGAGCAGGATGCTAAGAATAACTTTCGTTTTTAAGATGATGAATTTAAATATTTTCATATTTTCCTCTCTTGAAAGTGCTTGAAAATAAGTTACTTTCACTTGTTTCAAAAGAATTGAGCTTTTTTTGTTTGTTTGCTTATTTGTTTTCAGGCAGAAGCAAATGCAATCTTACGGTAGTTTTTGTCTCAAGGCCAGCTACAGTGTTCACTGTAACCAAAAGGCATTCAGGCACACAGAGCCTCAGGTACAGGGATATGGTACAGCTGGGAAAAGTTTTCCCTAGTTCTGCCTCTTGATTGCATTTCACTATTTGTAAGGCACCTACATTTTTCAGGAACTGGCACTCACCTACATGTGGAGTGGTTTAGGAGAGGCGGTCATTTGCTGCCGGTCTCATTCACCATATAACTTTCATACAGTGTGGAAAGAAAATGCAGAAACTACTGGAAAATAATCTTTGCCTTACATCAACATATAATTTGTTAATTTGCACTTAAATCAGTCAAATGTGCTCAAGTGACAGGATAGAGACTAAAGAGTGCTTTATTGAAAACCACTTGGTGAATTGCAGCAATGATTTCCTTGCGCACGTTGCCTGGCTTTATACAGCTGTGAGGTGACACGTTTGATTGAGTTGCTCAGCCATAGATATCTACATGCTGTTTGACATGCCATGCCTGCGGTGTTCCACACCGAGTTTCAGCTGCTGAGCACTTAGCCTGTGTCTCCCATACATTTATGTTGCACCTACCAGCCTTGTGCTAATGCCCCAGGTGCTCTGGAGCATGACGAGTGGGCTCCTAAGCAATGGCAGTTGCTTTGACCTACTTCTGTCCATTGAGTCTTGAAAACAGCTACATCCAAGTAGCATTAGGTAGCTGAGCATTAGGTCTTGGCAGCCTTGTTCTCCTTCTCACTGTCTTTTATCTTTAGTCTAAATTATTTTTACCGTTATTTTTATGAACGCAGAGAATAAGTAAAGAGATGAGATACGTATTTGAGGCAAGAATTCTTTGGGTAGGATTGCACATAAAAAGAGAATGGCAAGCCAGAAGTGATTTGTTATGCAATTTGTCCCAAAAGTAGTTTACAGTTGTTAATGCAGAGGTTTTATATACTAACTGCTCGAATTCTTTGTGTAAATATAGGGTGATGTGAGAGAGGAGAAAAGCAGTAAAGAAACTAAGCCTTGTAAACATTTTCAGCAGATGTTCTTGAAGAAACATTGAGGCAGTTCTCATGCTCAAATCTGTGCTGAATCAGTGGGATGTCGTCATGCTCACCTGGGTAATTTGAACATGCTGTGAAAGCAAACATTTATGAGATGCCAGCTCAAACGCTCGATTTTTGTCTGCTTTGATTTGTTGGTAAAACTTGAGGAGAGAGGCAAAGCCCTTCCTGCTTTGTGCCTGCAGTGCCAGTCCTTATCTTAGCCCGCAGCTCACCCCATCTGTTAAGGGGGTAAGCTATGTTAACTTCTACGGGGTTGTATAAGCATGAGTTTTCAAATACTTAAATGTGTGCAAATGGGTGAATGTAATAGCAGGGTGCTACTGCTGGCAATTAGTATTTGTTGAAGCAGTAGTCCTGCACAGGGATAGCTAGCAGTAGCTACCCAGGCACACAATGAAATGCCTTCAGTTTTTGGTTCATGGACGCACCCCACTCTGCCACCACTTCTTTTGTCCGAGCTTTTTGACCCAAACTGGGCATACCCACTCTGTCTAAAAGGTGCTTTCAGGGTTGATCCCTTTCACATCATCTCATTTGCCTTTGTCCTTTCGCTGCTCCGTGTCAAAGACCAATCAATCGTGAAAGGAAGAGTGTGGTCCATTTCCAGGATGAATTTACTTCTGATTAACTTGTGGTATAAATGAGCAGGATCTTGCATGCTATGTTCAGTGTGGCAAGGTGACCCCTGTATCTAATGCCTCTCATCATTATTCTCAGCACTGCACTGTAGTCAATGAAGCAAGCTGCTACCATGCTTCCTGCCACAGAAGGTGGCTTCTGATCTAATCCATCTGTAACTGAGAAAGGTTATGTCCCTGTATGTGTGGGGGATAACTGGCTGGAAAGTAGCTCTGACTCTACAGAGGAGGATCATGAGATAAACAACAAGCTGATGATGAACCAGCAAGGCATCTTCATGGCCAACAGCATCCATTAGGAGTTGTGGCAAATAGGTTGAGAGAGGTGATCCTTCCCCTGGATTCCTTACTGGTGAGTCTGCATCAGGAGATCTGGATCCAGTTCTGAGCTCCCTAATACAAGAGGAATATGAACATCCTGGAAGGAGTTCAGCAAAGGGCCACAGAAGTGATGAAGAGACTGGAGCATCTCTCCTATAAGGAAAGGCAGAGAGCTGGAACAGCCTGAGAAGGAAAAGCTCAGGAGGATCTCATCAATGTCTTCAAATATCTCACGGGATGGAATAAAGAAGACAGAGCCAGGCTCTTCTCAGTAGTACCAGTTGTCAGGACAAGAGGTGACATACTCAGATTAAAACAACAAAATTCCAATTTAATATGGGGAAACACCTGGAGCAGGGTGCAAGGTGAGGTTGTGGAGTCTCTACCTTTGGAGATCTTCAAAATCCAAGTGAACACAGCCTTGGGCAACCTGCTTTATGTGACCCTGCTTGAGCTGCAGGGGCAGATTAGGTGATGTCAAGAGGTTCCTGCCAAGCTCAGTGTTTCTGTGATTGTGTGATAAGGTCATGCTTTGTACTCTGTAGCTCTAAAGTGGAATACTTGTTTAGGACTACCCTTATAACTTAGAAATCCAAAAAATATATTGCTTTCTTCAGTGAGGATATATTTGTTCTTTTAAAATTATTGCTGATATTATTTGTTATAAACTTGATACCAAGATGAATGAGTTATAAACAGTGGGCTGTGTTATGCCTTGCCATGAAAATATCTTCTGGACAGGATAATCTTTTAACATCATCCCCTATGGTCTCTGAAATCTTCCCTGCCTACCTTCTTCTTTAACCACAAAGACTTTTTTGTATGTACTGAAAAAAAAGATGTTGCTGGTGGCTGTTGCTTCATTTCAAGAAGGATATTAATGTCCCATTGAGTGGAGAGCAGACCTTCTCACAAGGGTCCACTGGATCCCACAGGGTTAACCCCAGATCTCAAACACCAAAGTGACAATTAGGATCCGACAGGAGTTGATTACAACAGATTCTGGGTGTATTTGTCTCATAGTAAATATCCAGAAACATCCAGAAGTCTCCAACAGTTCTTGGAAAAAAAAAAAGTCTTGTGCATCTTCTAATTCTGAGAGTGTTTTTATAACATAAAACCTTCGCTGTGAAACCCTTGTTTGGTCTTCTCCTGTGAACACATTTCTGAACTGCAATTCTTAACCATGAGGAATGTTCATGTGTTTTTAAGTCCTTATATGATAGCCACAAACACCAAAAGTTATTAATGGAATGGCATATATTAAAAGCATGAAAAGTGAACCCAGAGGGTTCACAACTGTTCACTTCGGAAGCAGAAAAGCTTTTGAAGTTGAAAATTTGCTAGCTATGGAAGCTTCATCAACCACTTAGCATTTATAGTTCTTTAAATGTGATGCTGGTGAAAGGACTGAACAGCTGAAAAGATAGTTATTTTCTTGCCAGCTCCATGGACTCTGATTACAAACACATGACTGCATGGCACGCTCAAGTGACAGGTTAGACCTACAAATATGCTCTACTGAAGGTATATCACCAGTCATGTGCTTCTATGGGATGAGAACACTTGCAAATAACAAGCACTACAACAAAGTTAAAAAAAAATCAGCATTTGTAGCTTATTTTGCTCAGAAAGGAAACAGCATGTCACATCCTTCCCTCTTATTATTATGAATACAATGTTTTGGTACTGCAAAATAAGATGTGTGATGCGTATGGGTTAGTGTATATGCACACTGTAGGTCTGTATGCACACAAATACAAAATATATGTATATACCCATGCACACATGTGCATATATTTCTGTGGTCCCACAGAAGACTATAGCCAAGCTGTACTGGACTTGTCCCAAACTGTCCTGCCTGTATGAAGTAAATCTTTTAGAATATATCAAAGAAATAATGTGAAAAAGAAGCTAGAGCACTGAAATCCCAGGAAATGTGGCAAGTTTTACACACTTGATTGCTGGATAGCTTGCATCTCTTTTTCAGAAAGTGCAGCTTTAATAACTGTTAGCTATCTGTCATTTTTTTGTATATAAAAGTAAAACCCATGTAATTCAGACCACATTGTTTTCATGTTTGCCTTTTAAAAAAGCAGCAGAATAACAATAAGCAAGTAACAGTTTGCTGTTTGACACTGTAACAGTTATTGTGGTTTGTCTTGCATCAAGGTGTGCAGTACAGCAAAGCCTGACACCCAGTACCATGCTGCCTCACAAAGCCACACAGACATTTGGGCTTGCAATGGCTGCACAGCAGCATCTCTGCAACTGACCTGCTGAACAAATGATAAGTATTTTTCATCAATTTCATGCATCAGAACAACTGTTTCAGATTCTCTCACTCTCCATTGTCTAATCTTCAGAATTTGAAGGCAGAGAAGTTTGTGCTTGATTTTCACGCTGAATCTTGTGTAAAACCGAACTGGAATCAACTGTGCCTTCAGTCATTTCAGAAAATGCAGCTATAGCTGATGAAGATGTATTAATGAATTGGTGTTTAGTTCAACAGCAATTTTAGCAATAACACAAAGTTGCTTTTGTGGTTCTGTTAGTCAGAGAGCAAACAGGGGTAGCAGAGTTGCCTCTTTAGGGCATAAATACACATAGAAAAATTACTGACAAGCCAATGGGATAGCAAAAAAGCAATCAAGAGTCTGTGGCATCAGATATAGAAAATCCTACTTTCATATCCTTCTGAGCCTCACTGATTGTTACTTCTCTCCATCTTTCCACCTTTCCTGCATGTTCAGCAAGTGCCAGGACAGCATTAGCCAAAGGATTTTTCTGCTTATGTCTATTCTAGCCAACAGGGATGATGACAACCCCTTATCTTGGTTGCCACAACCTCAGAGGAGCCTTGGACAAGGATCCTGTGATGTTCAGATTGGTACAAAATATAGACTGTCACTTGGTCTGCCTCAAAGCAACCTCAGCCCAAATACATTTCTCAGATCTCACCTTGCAGACACCTGCAGTGAGTGGATCACCCCAGCACTCTCATACTCAGCGCTGCTATCAGCACTGGTAGTGCCACAGGCACTGGGTGCAATGAAATGTCTGCCCAAATGAAAGTTGATTTCTTGCTCCTAAAGCAACACTAGGGATACTGCACCACCAATATTACATTTTAGCCAGAATTTAAGTTAAAAGATCTGGTTTTGGCATCAGAGACATCTCCTAATCAAACTTTTTATACCATTAATTACATATACTTCAACATACAAGCTCAGGTAATACTAGTTGCACATTTACAACTGATTTCTTTATTTGTGGCTATGTTGATATTTCAAGGAAATTAAGCTGCCCATATCCAACCCTCAGGCTTTAGGCTTTACTATTAATTGCTTTTTTTTCCTGAGTTCTGGGATACTGTCTGAGTTGTTGTTGTTCTTTATGTTTTGGGGTTTATATTGCCACATCCTCAAAAACCTATACAACAGACAAAACACCCAAGCCATTATATTTTTTTTCCATACGGACATCCCACACTTACTCACCCATCCATTTAATGTAAATAGAATAGGTAGGGAGATAGCTGTCAGGGAGAATGTTGTGTTTTAAAATCATTGGAGACAGCAAAGTTATGCTCCCTCTCTTTAATAATAACAAACCAGTGCTTATAACTCTTATCAAGCAGTCTGTGCAACGTCTGCATCCTTTCACTAATTTCAACAAACCGTCCTCGTGAGTGGGGAGATTAGCTGTGGGGTTGTTTATTCTCAGTGGAATTATGGCTATGTTCTCCTCAAGTGAGAGAGATAGGGAAATAAAATCGTGTTTGTATCTCATCTTTCCTGTGTTCCCGCAGCGGGAGAAAAAAATGCCGAGTGAGTTAAAATGCAGGCAGACACGGGGCTCTTCCCTGTTAGAGGGCTCTGCAGCCATGTGGGCCTGGGATTTCATGGAATATTTCTGGAATAACCCATATTTTATCAACAGCTGAAACTTTTCTCTCTTGCTAAAACAAACAAACAAACAAAAAAAGAGAGAAATTAATGTATAAGACATTGTCGCTCACTTCCGTATTGCCTACAGCAGCCCAAGCCTGAGCTCACTCCATTTCTCACTCTTCTAACATGGCAAGAGAAATATGGTGGCAGTGAAATCGTGGAGTCCTGGGTCCAAAACTGCTTCATTCTTTGCATCCAAGGAAATTTTGTGGGATGAAGAAAGTTACAATGACTGAACACTCAATTACTCCATAGCATGTTGGTGGGGCAATTACATGATTGGCATTAATAGAAGACCTCTGTTATTCTTTTTTTTAAGGGTATTTTTATTTGGTTTGGTTTGGTTTGGTTTTTTCTGGCTCAAAAGTTAGCTGTTTCCTCAGCTTCATAAATGCAGCTTTAGACCTCAGGGCTTGAATGTTCATTGTGGGTTACTTCAGCAAGGGAGGAAGTAAAGGATATTGCAAGTATTATGAGTCAATAGCTGACCTTTTTTTTTTTGGTTTGATGTCTGAAGTAAGAAGGAAAAATTGCTCAGGGTTAGCTCTGATCTAAATAAAAAGGAGATAATTGTCTTTGTGGGTTCTCCCTCACTTTCTCTGTTTTTCTCTTTGCATGTGTGTATATGTCTGTACGTACATTCAAAGAAACATATCTTCAGGTTGTATTGTGTAAATTGTTTAGGCAGTTCTTTCATAATTTAAAAAATGTGTTTGGTTCTGAAGCAAATGGTATTTTGGATGAAACTTCTTTGAAAATCTTTTTGAAAAATGTGTCATTTAAGAAAGGTTTTTAGATATTGAAATTCACTTCTGTCTCTCTTTACTAAGTTACACAGGATTTTAGACAGAAATTTGGTTTTAGCTTATACAACCACATGTTTCAGTAATTACATTAGTGTGAAAATGTTGTTGAGCCCCTCTGGGGTCTGTAGTGATAGTAAGGAGTTCACAGTTATCTTTTTGTTTCTGACAAATCTATGGAGTGGGTAGAGAAGAGTAACTTTGACTTCAGCTTCCATATCACGGGGGAGGCTACACTCCGTAGTGTAAACTCTGCACTGAGAGGGACAGCGTTGGAAGGCAGTAAACCAAAAGGAACTGTGAAGAAAGTAAGAACTTGGCTTTATTGATGCCAATAAATCCACGTGTTTTTCTTTGCGTGCAACCTTGTCCTCCATTTCAGCATTTGGTGCAGCATGCTGCAAGCATCAGTTTGAAACCTGTAGCCCTGCAAACCAAGTGATGCCAAATGGTTGCCTGCAAAAGCTGTGCTGTTATTTTTCTCCAGCATTGCTGAGGGAGTTCGCCTCCGCCACGTTTATCTAGGGTGGAAGAGGAAGCCTGCAGGCAGCTTGATGCATGGGCAGCAAAGGCCGGCATGATGTCATAGCGAAGGGGAACAGAGCCCGGCTGTGTCGCACGCTCTGGGCAGGGAGCAGCCACCTTATCAATTAGGTAATGTCTGGGGAAGATTGGGGGGAATTTAGCTGCAGTGCCCTGGGCTGTGTTGCTGATGGGACCTCGCAGTTTCTCGGCAAGCGCCAAGATCACGCCGACGTGACTGAGCAGGGGGAAAAGACAGGGAAAGGGTAGGAGTGAGAGATGACTTCCTTCCAAAAAAACCTCCATGAGGGCTTTGCAATCTGTGGGCTTCTCATTGAGATGTGGTGGAGATGCTGCTGGGTGTGCTGCTCGATGGGGGTAGTGGGATGAAACACTGGGTTTGCCCAGCTAGCCCGGGTCTGGTGGCAGAGCTGCAAAGGGCTGAGTGCTGCTGAGGGGCTGTCCTGGGGAAACCTGCAGGGACCCCGTGCAGGGAATTTTTCCCTCCCCTCTTCCTGATAGAGAAAGAACAGAAAATAAAGGACTGTGAGAAGAACAGCAAGGAAACACTAGTGACAACCTCCCCTTCGTAAAGGGAAGACTTGAAAACAACTGTGTTCCTAAGGAACACATTGATGCTCTATTCTCTCTTCTACAAGAACCTCAAAGCTGCCATAAATGAACTGCCTCTTTCTTCCAGTACCGTGTCAGGAAGGTGTGTGAGCATCAGCTGGCTTGCTCTACAAAAAGCCACGTGTCTCATTGCTGCCAGAGAGAGCACGTCCTGCAGGCGTTTGAAGCCAGGGTTGCTTCGTGGTGGGGATACCTCAAAATGGCTGCTGGTTTGGGGTGAGGTGCTTTAAAATGGCGGCTGTTTTTTTTGTGGCCTAACCTCAGCGCATGTGACAGAGGAGCTGAGTGCAGTGAGCACTGCTACATCTTGCAATTAATCCTCCTTCCCCTAGCTCCCAACAGCACTTACTGAGCCCCGGTAGTATTCAGTGATGCTTTGGAAAGGTAGAGAGAAGCTTGCCCCAAGGCAAGAGTCTAGGTGACAGCCTTGAGCTTTGCACCCAGCAGTGTGAGGAGGCTGCGACCTTCCTCCTCATAAGCTCTGTCCCCGTGACTGCGGGGCTTCACAGAGGCTGCTCCCAACAAAACCCAGCATAAATCAGGATTAGTGCACGGCATCTGGGGAGCTGCGCCAGCGGCGCGTCGACGCGAGAGGGAAATCAGGCCTCACTGAGCAGGCTCCCCAAGTGACATGTTTATTCCTGCCAAACTCCCATTCTTTATCCCCGGCACAGAGCAGCCCTATAAGCCCCTCTAAGTCCCTGGTATGTTAAACTGATAGGGCAGCTCTGCTCTCGCCGTGCTGGGAGGGAAGGTGGCAGGAAGAAGCCGGTGCTGCTTCCTTCAGCCTCACTGGCCCAGGCCATCACCTCCTGCCCTGCCGTGGGACCGATCCTTGTTTGTGGCCAAGGTGCAGCCTGCAACCTGCTCATGGAGTGGGAGGGAGCAACAGGAAAATGCTGAACAGAGCAAAATCATTCCCCCTCGTCCTCCCTCCTCCCTCCCTTGCCTGGCAGCAATTGATTTAGGAGCTTTTCTTAAGTAAAATATTTCATCACGAAAGAGCTTTTTCCCCAGAGCTGCTGAGAAATTGTCTCCCTCCATCCCTCTTATTTATGTGTACATATGTGTGTATACAGGAGCATGCAGCTTCTCTGACCTGGGTTGCCGGTACTCGAAATAATGGGTTGATTTTCTCTCCCTGCCTGAAAAATCATAGGTAGCTGTAGGGCATAAGGTGGCACAAAAAATGGCCGTTGTTGCTCCAAAAAATGGAGCATTGTTGCTGAATGTTTAAAAATTTCTCTTGATGGATCACAAGGGATAATAACCTTGACCTTTCCTTTAATGCTGGGAGGAGAGCTTAGGAGATGGCAAGTAGGTTTCCTAATGTATTTAACATTAGGATTTCAATAAAAATCAAGTAAATCCACAGTCTAGGAGATACTCTTAAAATCCATGGCATTACGGAGATAGGTTTTGGGTTGCTTCTGATCCCTCACTTATCTTTCCAGAGTTTGAACACAGGATATAAGTGCTGTGATGTGAGACTTGCTCTTATGTGCCAACACCTGAGCAGGGCCCTTCTGAAGCACCCAGATGTCCCACCAACGTATTGGGGACTCTACCCCCTCTCCTACTGAGTGCTTCGTAACGTGAAGGCTTTGATGCTCTGTGTTCATGATATTAAAAGATATTTTTTAAAAGCCCTTAGAAACAACATGAATTCTATTTGTGTGGAACATATCATACCTATAAGTGTATCCAGATTTGCAAAATATGAAAATGTCTGAACTTTCTTCAGTGATTTGGGAAGTCTGGTGACATAGAAAACTACCATCGGGGACATTAGGAGGCACTCAGTATTTAAAATCATAATAACACATGACTGGCATCCAACCCTGGACTGGACCCAGTAGAGCTTACTGGAAAAACAGGAATTTTCATTAGGAAAATTCCCCTGTTAGAATGCTTGAAAAACAAACATTTTTCTCTGTGACCATACAGGAAAATTAAGACAGTTTAGATAGTGGAAAATTCTGCTTTCTCTTACCTTGCAACTGCTTTCCAACACTTGCCTATCAGACAATAACAAAAATGCACAAAAATATCACTTCAGCTGTTCAAAGAAGCTGTTTAAACTGGAGATGTTAGTCTCTTTATTAAAATGTTAGATTAGTAATGCACATAATTTTTCTGCCCTGAAAGAGTTCAAAGTCACTTAAGCCAGACTTGCAGTGAAAGAATGTCATTAGAAGTTACTCACCTCCAAGGTCTGTGCACAGAACACAGAAATAATATGCACTACTTTTAAGGTAATTCTAGTTTAAGACCAAATAACAGCACCTAATTTATTCAAATTATTCTGCCTTTGCAGAGAATTTTTAGGAAGATGGAATTTAAATTAACTGGTAGCATTAAGAAATAATATCCAACCAACAGCTGTACCAGGGAATGAACTATTAATAGCTCTTTCCAGACTTAGGTATTGATTGATACCCAAAGGTAACTGGGCCTGAAATGGAGCATTCTTGAATAGCAGGTGGAGATTTTCTGGTGCTCTCAGCTCTCCTTTCACACCACAAAAAAAAATATAGAGGCAGCAATACTGCAGAGCTTGTGGCCACCTCCTACAAAACTCTGGGGTGAACATGTGCAAAGTTTGAGTACACTTAGTAACTACTTTGTGAATATTTCTTTAAATCAACTGCTTTTGTAAACTTTCCTGGCAGTAAATTCCTTATCTTAACTAATTGAGGAGATCGAGCGTGAAAAGACAATGATGCAGTAATTCACTAATGAAAACTTGCATTCAGGAAAGAAACCGATCTTCTTTAATGGTGAAGTATCAGTTCTGCAGGATATCAGCTTATACCAAGCAAATCAAGAGGGACTGAATTGCAGCTCACATAGCCAGATGGTGACTGAGACCCCAGAGACCAGCAGGACCCCAAGCAGGCATGTTAGAGGGCAGAAATAATATTTGGGAATGGCAGTTCATGAAGTATCGCGGAAGAGATGGATGATAATCTGAGAGACTGCCAAAAAATCCAGGAGTGAAAATGTGTGACCCTGGCATGGCTGCATGGACAAGGAAAGGGAATGAGCCAAAGAGAAAACTGTAATGATCTTTTCCCCAAAGAACTGCCTGCAGTCTACCATTAGTATTGACCCTTGGATTCAAATTCTGGGCTCAAAACTTGAAATTAATGTAAATGTGCAAAAATGCTGAAGATTTTTAAAGCTGTAGAAAGAAAAAAAATGATAAAGCAGAGAAATCAGAAGATTTGTACATATTCCAACTGATGGAACTGGAGTCTTTTGGGACTCACAATAAAACTACTTCCATTTGATTCTTTGCTCTCTAAAGAACCCTGTCATTAAACCAGAATCAGTAAGATTCCCCCTTTGTTTACTCTCCTGGAGCCTGGGTTTCTGAATGAATGTGTTCCACTTGCAAGGTTAAAAGTTGCCACTGCAAACTCTCGTGTTCATGCCTTCCTCAAAGACCACAAGAGCTGTGCTGACTTCAGGATCGCTGCTCACGATAATGAAGCTGAGCCACAGTGGAGTTTCCAGAATCTGGGTAACTATTCACTGTGCTCTTAGTCTAAAAAGCAGTTTATATAGACATCTCAAAATAAATACTTTGTAATCTTATTGCACAATATTCATTTGTAAACAGCTTGCACACATATAGTGAGAGATAAAGGAGCAGTTGATAACAATCCCTTCCTGCTCATAGTGAGGGAAGAGTTTGCATGAGACCCAAAGTGCTTCCCAGCACTGCTTTCTTGATGTGATTGCTCATTAGGGAGCAACTTGAGATCCACCTCTGGCTGGGGACATGAACCTTGAGCCAGAAGATATTGAAACTCCACCTCAAATCCCTGTCCCACCTGATGCAGGAGAAAGAACATTTGCTCTGGATGTCTGGTTGCATTGTTGCACATCACCTGTGAGAAAAACAACCACCCACATAGGAAGAGAGGGAGCCTTTTTCCTCAGATCTGGTGAGGAATGAAGCAAGGCAGTAAGAAACGTGGGGTGACAAGTGTTCATTGTGGCCTTCACTCAGGAAGGCTTTGAGGAGATACACACTGACGTGAAAAGTATTACCTACTGTGTGCAGGGTGCCTGTGTGGTGGGGTCACTTGCCACTTTCAGGTGTTAGTGTAATGAAGGATAGCAGTGTGTAGGAACTCTTTCTTCTGTAGGATGCTTATGGCATGTGGCATGAGTGTCTGGTGTGCATCTTTCTACGGTGGTGTTACTATGACTGAACACCACTGGCAGTAGCAACGTATGATCTTCCCTGGCCCTGACTTCAGTGCAGGCTTCATGCCTAAGGAGTGGAGAAGTGATGACTGAACTATGAAACGCTACTTTCCTGGCACTTTAGTGGATGGGGAGCTTTCATGCTTCTGTTTAATCAATATACTCTTCAGTACTTGGGTTTTACTGGTCCTTCCATCAGTCAAAACTAGGTTTTCTTCATTTAAATTATATTCTAGGCAATGTGGCTTTGCAAGTGTGTCTGGTCACTTGTAATTTGTGTGCAGTCCATTGATTCCAGTAGAATAACTATTCATTTTCCAAGTTTTGTTTTGTTGTTGTTTTTTTTTTTAACCTTTAGAAAGCTAGGTTTAATGAAAAGAAATGTCTCCTTTATGTTCCTCCTCTTCCTGAAATTTCCAAGTCCTTTGCCTTCCTGGCCGTATCTGCCTTGAAATGCTTTTGCCTGTTGGTTTGTGTGTGTGCGTGCACACATGCCTGCTGCAAATTTTTGTGTGTGCATATTTATATCTTGGTGGCTGTGTTGCCAAGGAGCTCTGAAAGAAAGCAGAGCTGAGATAACTTCTAATCCACCTTTCTGTGATAATGTGGCGCAAGTGAAAAAAGCCAGGGGTCTCTCTTCTCTTTAGCTATGCTCTAGGCTTGGTAGACTGGGGCCTTTAACAGGCACTTGGGACTTTGCTCTCTCTGTCTCAGGCTGGTGCGTGGCGGAAAACAAATACCAGGGTGATTGGAAACTAGAGGTCTTTGCTTGAGGGAGACTCAGAAGTTGGATGAATGTCTTTGGTTGGATGCGGACAGGCTGGAGCACCTCTCCTATGAAGATAGGTTGAGGGAGTTGGGCTTGTTTAACTTGGAGAAAAGAAGTCTCTGGGGAGACATCCTTGCAGCCTTCCAGTACTTGAAAGGAGCTTCCCAGCTGGAGAGGCACTGACTTTTTACACCTTGTGACAGTGACAGGACAAGGAGGAATTTCTTTAAACTAAAAGAGGGGAGATTTAGGTTATATGTCAGGCTTTTTTTTTTTACTTAGAGGTGGTACGAGGCACTGGAACAGGCTGCCCAGAAAAGCTATAGATGCCCCATCTCTGGAGGCATTCAAGGCCAGGTTGGATGGAATCCTGGGCAGCCCAATACAGAGGCTGGCAACCCTATCCTTGGCAAGGCAGTTTAACTAGGTAATCTTTAAAGTCCTCGCCAACATAAGGCATTCTATGATAATGTGATTCCGTTGTGACCCTTTCTGCCTCAGAAAATTTCCTTTTACATCAAGATATCAGCCACGCTTCAAGCATGGCTGCTTTTACCATACTCTCTCAGAATAATTTTGGTTTTGGAGTAGCCATTTTCCAACAAGTGTTCTTCATCATGCAGTTCCTGACTTGGCTCCTTTTGCATTCTTTACATGTACATAATATATTTGCTGGTAGTAGGGATTTGCAGAGCTATTTGCTGATGTTGCCCCTGTCTAGCAAATAGAAAGAGACAGTTTGACAGAGAATCTTTGGAGGATAATTAATTTTTCAGTTTTACAAGGATTCCAATTAAGTGTGTTACTCTTCTTCTGCTGAGTATTATGAATAATGGGCCAAATGTTCCCATGGTGTAAGTGCATTAATGATTTCAATCATGATGTAAACATATGCAATATCTTTTGAAGTTTTGTCATATGTAGACTTTCCAGCATGTTCAGTGCTTTTTCTTCATCTGCATTCCTTACCCAACGGAGTTGGCTTGGCTTTTTAGTCTTATGGATGCATTAAATTTCAAAGGTTGACTCTATCCATCTGGAGCACTTGGCATCTAACTAGTGGCATTACTGACAGGCTGATACTATTCTGTAATTTGACTTCTTGGAATGTTTTTGAACGGATGGGTGCCAATACAAAGGCAAAGCATCTATTACTGGTCAGGTCATCAGAAAAAAAAAAATCAAAAACCAATAAACAAGAACAGGTGATAGTTTTATTGCAAGAGCTGCTGTGAGACTTAGACCAAAAAAGATCCCACCAAGCCATGAAAGAGATTTCCTATTTTGCTGTTGTGTAGTATTATGCTAGGTGAAACAACGGAGATGACTTTAGTGAAAACATGACTGTTTCAGATTGAGAGAGCATGGATTATTTGTTGTAAGTATGGGTGACTTTAATTCTACCCGTTTTTAACATTTTTTAATGTTAAAACTTGGCTTTGCAGCCTTTTCTTTCTACCAATATGTCAAATGAGTGGTAATTTCCTTCCAATATAGCTTATAAAGCATGTTGAGAATGATGAAATGTGGTTGTTTGGAATTATACAGATTTCCCCACCTGTTCCTGATAGCAGCAGTGGGACCTGTGAGCTGATGCACTGTCTGGCAGGGGAGGAAAGGCAGTATTTTGAGATGCTGACTCTAGGCTCTAGCTGGCCAGGGTGGTCTCTCTTTATTCCCTCTGTTCAATGTCATTCCTCATAGTTGCTGCCATTACTGTCCCTATGTCCAAATCTGCTGTTATCTTTCTTGTATCTCCGTTTCTGTGTACTTTCCTCACTCATCTGAGCTTCATCTTTCCTTCTCCTTCTTCCCCTCTTCTTATTCACCCCTCTGCACCTTTGTCAGGCTGCTCTCATTCTTCTCTGCCAGAACATTAACAAGGAAAGTGGAGAGCACAGCTAAGGCAGCTTCCCTGCTGTCAGCTCTGCTGTCTGGCTCCACAGAGGCCCCAGATAGGAGAAAAGACTACAGGAAGAATAATTGCAAAAAACATTTTGCTTGGCCCTTTAGCCCTGGGATGTTCTGTGGAGACAGCATAATCCGGTTGAATGCAGGAGCTGAGAGAGGTTAGAGCAAGGGACCGTCAGGGATCTTTGCAGACAAACTAATAAGTTCCAGCTGAGCATTTGTGAGCGCTAATTTATTTTTGCTTCAAAGTTGAGCCTTCAAACTTGACCAGAAGCAGAAAGCAATCAGGGATGACAACGAGCTACTTCCTAAACGCTAAGCTCTGTTCCCAAGCACAGGAGATCCTGGAACTCCACATATAGTTGAGAGATACATCCCTCATCCCCTTCTCTGTCAATGAAATTTCTAGGCTTAGGTAATCTTACCTGAGGTGTGTGTCCAGAAATGCCTCGGGGTGACAGAAGTAGTCAAAAATGCCAGCAAAATGAGCTTCCCAACTGTAAGGTACCTTATGCACACCTTCCCCTGTTGCCATTGGAAAAATGAGGATTACTATCCCCTTTGTATTAACTGTCTATGTGGTTTTAGCAGCAGTTCTTTCTCCTTCACACATACTTCTCATGCTTTCTGCTTGTTTTTTTTTCTTGTTTTGCAGCACTTTTGTAAGTCACCTAATGAAGTCGTTTTCATTAGGGTGAAATCACTCATTTTCAGGCCTTTAGAGACAAAGTCAACAATACAACTGCTTCCCTGCTCCTTGACAAGACTTTAGTATTGCTCACTTGGAGGACGTTGGGCTCCCTTTCTCCTGTGGCTGCCATGTTGCTCTTGGTGTATGACCAGTTCCCTGTTGGTTGTTTTGTGCTACTCCACGCTCTCAGGTGCAGTGACTCTGCCAGCAGTGTTTTGAGTCCTACCCTGATGCTCTTTTAGGCTGTGGTCAAGTCTGATAAACAAAGTTTTTTGCTCATGCTGCTTATTGCTCTGCCAACTTGATGTGTTCACAGGAAGTGGTACAAATTCTGTGGTAGATCCTATAAGGTAATAATGGGAAAGGTTTGTGTTATCTGCACTATGAACTGGATCTTTGGATAACCATGGCCTTTGGAAGGGTCAGCAGACTTAACTCTCTGGATGAGAAAGAATTTTGTCCCTGTAAAAGGTGGCCTTATCTGGAGTTCCCATGAATAGCTAAAGTCATCATGGTCTTTCTAGGGTTGTGTATCACATGAATGTCACACAAACATCCAAGCAGATGAAGCTGTGACACTGCAGGGTTAGGTCTGGAACCACAGTTTTCCCCCAGCATCTTTCTTCAAATCTACTCATTTTGCTCATATTTTGTGGGACTCTACACCACAACTTTCTGAATGGAAATCCCAAGTGCATGGATGCTGATTGTTTTCCTTTGTTATGAAGCCTTTTGGACTGGATTTGTGTCAGAGCCTGCTCTGTGAAGGTGGGGGCGTATGGAGTTCAACAAGGACTTAAATAATTGTCTCGAAGATCTGTCTTAAGCAAGTAGGAATAAACACATATCTGCATTGAATGTGCCATGCTGGATATTGCTAGAGGAAGAGCAAAGTCTTCAGGACGGCGTAGCTCAGCTATCTTCCTCCAGGCTGATGTATTGGTGATGAAAAATTTAAATAAAGAATAAATAAGTGAGCAACAGTAGAAGGTGATTTAAAAATCCTATAACAGGGAGAGAGTGTTACTAGATTTTATCATAACTGTACTGTGGAGCAAAGCAAGTAAAATGCCTTCCTCGAATATACAAGCTTTAATGTGGAGAGCAAAGCGATGCTCAAGTGAGGCAAACTCTCAGACATTTGGGAATGAAAAATTAATGTGTCTTTATAACGAGCTTTTGCTGTAGCTGAGTAAGAGTATCATGAAGTAGCAAATGGAGCATTCCATGTTTTAGAATAGAACGGAACGGTGTAGCATTTACTAGAAAGGTTGGACACTGAGTCTACTTAGAAAAAAAGAAAAGGCTCTCATTGGAGTTTGTTTGACATCTGCCCTGGTAGCTGGATCCATTCCTCCTCTAGCAGCCCACACAGAGTGACACTCTGCAAACACAACATTGTCACCTGAACAATTCACTCAACAGCTCACTGTGCTGTCAATCAGAATAGACTCATTTCTTCTAAAAAAAATTTTTTTATACCCTCTTATTTTTTTCCTTTTGTCTCCGAGCCTTTGTTGATGTTGACAGCTCATCCTCTGGCCATCATTCATCCTGGCTACTGCAAACTTTGGAGAAAATAAAAACCCTGCTCCCCTAATCAGATTACAGGGCCTGCAAATTGAATTCAGCCCCTCTCAGTGTCCCCTCAGCTGGCTGTCATTAGGAGCAAAGGCTGGCCTTTGGCAGAGGTCCAAACACCAGCTAACTGAATTTGAGATGCTAGAGTCTTGACAGGCCAACGAAGGTAATTGAAGAGCCGTGGGGATCTTGTAAAATTGCAGGCATTGGGGATTACACTTGGGGGGATCTTTGGGACTCCTCTGTAGAAGGGACAGTGCACTGGAAAGCTGTTCTGTGCTCTTGCTTCCTTTCACTGTTAAGACTGGTTCAGATGAACAGAGGAAAAATACTGAAATGCAGAAATGAAATTTTTAGCATACTGACTTCTCTGCCTTGACTGAAACCCCAAATCTGAATGTTATCCAGTGGCTGTAGTTCAGAAATATCCAGAGGCCTCAGGCATAGCGTAAACATGCTGAATTAGTAAATTCTATGTTTGAATAATGTCAGTTCTTAAAATATTAAGAACTAAATACAAGCCTAAAATGAGCCTACAAACTCATGTTTGGGTTTGTTTTCTGAAGTATCTTATACCAGAGTCCTTGTAACTCTTCCATCTGTATGACTTAATGTTTTAGTTCCAGTTTTGCTGTGTTTAGGACCAACTATCTTGCAGTGAAACTGTACTGGCTTTTTTGGTGGCTGATGTCTCCTACCGACACAATTTACTAAATGCACCAAGGCAGAGGGAACTCTTTTTTTTTGCCACTCTTCCAGCACTTGTAAATACTTAGATGGGTAAAAATGCTTTGGTTTTATTCACACGTGAAGAGGTTTTTAGAAAAACATCAATATTCAGGTCTGTCATTACTTATGGATTTGGGGTGCTGTCACAAATTGCCCTTCCAGAAGATAGATACCTAAACTCCTGAAGACAGGTCCATGAAATAAGCATGTTGAAACTGAGCTTGAACTGAGGAAATCATACACAGGGTTGGAACTGTCATAACAGGCAAATCATTGTAAAGGAACCTCTGAGACAACTGATTCAAGCTCTGAGAAAGATGGGCTGGTTTCACAAAAGTAAAGCTGAACCTAAATGGGCTCCTGCACCTCTTCCATGTAGCTGCACCATGTAGAACATGGTAGAGAATAATCCTGTTGTAGAAAGCTCACAGCTCTTTTTTAGAAAGACTTAAATTTCTGCTGGTAGGTGTTGGCGAGCATGGCCTTAGCATAACAAGGTGCTGTGAAGTGTGGAAGCAGATGGCCAGCAGGCTGATCTGGTTCCAAGCACCTCTGATCTCTTTGGTATCACTTCAGTTATTGATATATTAATCGCATCCTTCATTAAATCATAATGTTCATTGGTTTTTAAAAGTCATTATTTCTTCCCCTACTGCATAAAAAGTTGTTTCGCAACTGGATAAAAAGTTGTTTCACAAAAGAAAACTGTTTCTGGGATTCTGGGCCTGACGCACTCTTGGGACACTTCATCTGTTTTTCAGTCTGAACCCAGCTCCATGCCAGCTACATGGCTTCATCTGAGCTACTGGTGCATATTTGCTCTCTCACCATTTAGCATCGTTATCAGCTGCTTCAGCCTCTCATCCATCATTCAAAGTACAGTTTAGGAAAGCAGAATAACACAACATACATTACAGGCAGTCCTCTGCTTCTGTAGAATTGTATAGCCCTGGAGAGGGCAAAGGAACGATGCTGGCTTTCTATATTTTTCTCTAAAATCTTGTACTATTCAAGCAGCAGCAGCAGTGTTATAAGTCAGACCAAAAGTCTAACCTTTTCCTGAAGTTCTTGAGTGAGGTCCAATCCTCAGTTCTCATTATTTTCTCAGATAATATCCCCTTTCAGTACTAAATGTTTGCTTTGGATAGATTTAATATGATAATGGGGCTCTAAAACCTTTAGCTCTTCTGACTATCTGTGTAGAGGACTGCCTGCTGCCACATGATATTCCCTTGTTCAGTTCTCCCTGCAATTTGTAAAAATGCAGTAGTGTTCTTCCCTATATCTGAGCAAATACTCCAGGTACTAAACGGGTTCTACTCACTTGCAGTGTTGAAGGTGATGTAATGTATTATCACCTATGGGCCAATCTAAGGGTTGCACATCAGTCAAGGTTCTGGTGCTTCCCATCTTGTGAATGCTTAACACATGATCCTTCTTGTGTGGGTTTTTGTTTTGTTTGGTGTTTTGTTTTGTTTTGTTTTTTTCCTTTGCTTGTCATCTTTTCACTTTAGGGCATAAGGTTACCAATCACAGTGAGGGGCTGAAGGGAGAAAAGAAACATGGTGGTGGTCAGAGGAGTTAGCCACCTGCAAACAACTGAAACTGCTGAGTTTGCTTCCTTTGCCCATAGGTGCAAATCCATCTTTCTGGAACATCATCTACTGTAGGACCTCTGAATATTCTAGGTAAAATTAGAGGTCTCTCCCTCAGAGAGAAAATAATTAAAAATAATAATGAAGTGCAGATTTTTATCAGGGGCAGTGCAGAAGGCTGTGGCTCTTTTCCAGAGGTTTTGCTCTGGGAGCAACAGCTCTGACATTGTATATCCAGAAGCCTTTTGACCTTCATCAGTAGAAGAAAACAAGGAGGATTTCAGACACCTTATAGCAACCTGTCAGATCATAAAAGTTAAGTCCTTAAAGCCTACATATTTGCTTCTATGAATCACTGCATTATGTGGAAGATGAGTTCTGCATCTTTGGTGTAGATGCAGAAGAATTGAAACAGTCCCAGAAGCACATTGATCTCTCTTTGTTTTGATGGGTCTGAAATCACTTCAAGGTGACCACAAAGGTCTCGAAGTAAGGTCAGGCAATCCTTTCTGGTGAAGGACAGCAATGTCTTTATATATACTAGACCTGTAATCTAAAGATAGAGCTGCACTGAATGCTTTCAATAGTCAAATAACAGAACTGGCTCCCAGATAGCAACAGACAATATCTCAGATCTTATTCCTGTACTTGAATGTGCTATATTTACAAAAAGCAAAAAAAAATATGGTTTAAAAACCTCCCGTGTTCACTTGAACAAAAGACTTCTGATAAACTGAATGTGGTTGCAGCACCCTTTTGTGCTAGCAAGGCTGGGTGACTTCAAACTATTGAACTGTCTGCTTTTATGTTCCCCATAACCCTTCCTCCTGCAGACTGCTCTCCAACTGGATGAGCATTGTTTTCTCTGTTATGCTATGTAGTTTGTGTTTCCTTAAAAGCCATCTTTCAGTCACTATCAAGGGTGGTTTTTAAAACATAATAGGCTGCCATATTCCAGTAAGATTAGTATTTGGGAAATTTTGTGCTCAGAGTACAGAGTAAAAGAACTTTTTTTTTCTTAAACCTCAGTGTTTTCTTCTTTTAACCCTTTTCAGCCTCCTACATTTAGGACTACAGTGAGCAGCAGCCCTTGACGTGATGTGAAGCTCTCTACTCATCTGCTCTACAGAAACAAAATTAAAGCTGCAGTGGAAATTCTAAGCCATGTCCTGAAGCAGTGATTGAGCACCTGGTGGAAAGGCAGGGCCAACCTAGTGGATCTCAGGTGCATACAATGTTCTTGAGTGACCAGAAGCGATGGAGGCAGGATCCACCCTTCCCAGACTTCATTTAAGAGTTGGCAGTGGAGGTGAGGGTACCTTGCTGGAGATCTCTGCCTGGCTGTGGTCTTCTATAGGTAAGCAGCTCTTTTCCTTTATTTCTGTGTCTATGGCTCCTGCATTTGGGGTTATTCTCATTTGTTGTAAAGACTGTGCTGCTCTGCTATTATTACTGTACTTTCCATCACGTTATAGCATTACAAAAGCTTTCTAAGATGGAACTGTTGGCCAATAATGAACAAACTTGAAGAGTTGTGCAGAAAGGCACTAAACCTGTAGAACCATAGAATATCCCAAGTAGAAAGAGACTTAAAACAATCTTTGAGTCTGACTCCTGGTTCCATATGTGATGACTTGAGATTGTAACCCTGTGTCTGAGGGTGTTGACCTTACTCTCTGGCAGCTTGAGGCTCTGACTGCTGCCCTGGGAAGCCTGTATTGATTTTGGCAAAACTTAAAAATAGGTTTTAACAGAACAGATCGTATTAGTCTTTTTCTATGCTAGTTAAATGCAGAACTCCTTGACTATCTGGAGGCTATGCATTTCAACCACTCAGCCAGCTCCTCTGGTTACTAAATTTATGACAAAGCTGCATGATAAAAATCAGACATGAGCAGATTGTGAAACTCTTTCAGCTGCTTAGAAAGCAGTTGAGGAAAATATGCAGTTTTCAAATGTTCACATAGTGCTCTTTTTACATTTTTATCTGTGCTCGTTATATGCTAAAGATAAGTGTTTCTTGTAGTGTTAATCTGTTATAGGTAATTTCTATTTGAATGATAGAATCATGGAACTGGAAGGGACTCACAAGGACTGCCCAGTCAAGTTCCTGGCTCCATGCAGAAACACCTAAAATTCCAGCCGTGTCTTTGAGCATTGTCCAAAAGCTTCTTGTATTTTGGCAGCTTAGGGCTGTGACCACTACCCTGGGCAGCCTCTTCCTTGCCCTCTGGTGCAGGACCTGTTCCTCAGTCTGACCCTCCCTTGGCGTAGCTCCATGCTGTTCCATCAGATCCTGCCTCTGTCACTAGATAGAAGGAATGGATAAATGAACTCTGGGTGGCTTTTGGCTTAGGTGTATTGTGATATTCCAGAGGGGATCTGCTGAACACACTGCAGATAAAGTACCTGACTATTCATACCTGGCACTGTTCATCATGGCCAACACACTGATATCTACCAATTATTGCATATATATGTGTCATTTTTTTCCTTTAGACTTGTTATGATGTATGTGGTCTCCAGCTCAGGTGAGGTGAATGCAGAGAGGTTGGAGAATTCTGTGCTTTTGACTGCTCGAGGAGCGGCCGGCTGCTTTTACGTTCTCCTTCTCCAAAAGTCTTATTGTGAAACAAAATTGGTATGAATTTCTTTAGGATAACTTGTCACAAAGGTGGGAAAGCAGAGTCTCCTTCAGGGGTTTTTATTTTTCAATCCTTCTTCACGTTTGCTTCTTCTGTCTGCACTAGTTCATTATTTTTGTCTCCTAAAACTTAGGAGATACTCGTCTTATAATACTGAATTTCTAATAGGCAGCCTTTCCAAAGTAGCCCTGTTTGCTATACAGCTGAGAGGGAGGCCTCGCTTTGTGTAATGGTTTAATTATAATGTCAATGTGGATTCATTAGCATGACAGCTGTCACTGTAAATGGCTGCCTGGGAAGGCTTTTGGACCCCACGGGGTCAGGGTAATTGATGTAGTGAGCAGAATACTGTATTCTCTGAACAATGGGATGGGTCCCCATTCTGACCTGGGAAGGGCAATCAGTGTAAGCAGGGAATCGATAGCAGCTGAGTTTTCATCCATGATCAGATTGATTCAACCACGTTAACCTCCTGTGCAGATTATGTTCTGCTGGAGCCTGGACGAGTCTCTCACACCCAGAAGGTGACCAGGCAAATCCTCATGCTCTAATTTTTGACATAAATCTTGAGCAAACACAAGAACAGCTGCAGTTCTGCTCTGCAACTGTTTGGAGGATGAGGGGATCTGCCTGAACATCTGGAGGCAGTTCTTGAAATCTGTTCTGCCGTTGCTTCCACAGCTCTTACTCTTCTTGACATCTACTGTACAGCTTGTCTTCTCTTGCCAAGCTTCCCTCTGGAAAATGAGCTAATAGCCTAGTACTGCTTGATTTCCTTGGCCCCATGGGAGTAGCACAGTATTTGAACTTCCCTTATAGGAGTCCTGTTAAATGTTTGTGATCTATGTTATCTATTACTGGCTTGTTCCTCAGCTGGCCCATCACAGATCCTTCTGTTGATGCTTCTCCAATTGCAGTGTCTCAAGCTGATGATTGCTTCCTGTAACGCATGCTCATCTGATTTGTTCTTGTCTATTCAGTGTGCTCATCTTTTCAACCTATGCAAAATACATGAGTAGAGGTATATTTTTGGGAACTACCTAGATTACCTAGAAAAATAAGGTGTTACTGTAGACAAAGTAGATGCTGAGTCTGTAAAATATGGAAGATAAATTGAATACTAAATTAACTCCTCTCTGGTAATGGGAAGTTTTTTGGGGGATCAGGAAAAAAATAATTTGAAATTATTTCATGTTTAAAGCCTGTAGTGATATAACTGATCTGCTGCAACTTGTTTTTCTCTTCTGTTAGGGTAAGTATTCTCTACGTTCCCTTTTGTCTCTGAGAGCAGTTAGAATAGTATGCATGAGAAGAGTACAGAGATTTTTCTATCTCTTTAGTGGGATGTATGGATTTATATTTTAAAAGGAAATTGTAGTTTTAAATTCTGTTGAGAAATAACAATAGAAGTTAGGAGAACCATGGCAGGACTCAAACAGCTTACCCTTCTCCTATGCCATCCTTCAACCACAGCTCTGGGAAGCTGTGTTCATTCTGGGGATAAGCACACCCAGATGTGTGCAACTCACCTCTGCTGCTGTGTGCCAAACCTGCCTGCAATCCCAGCTGAGTTCTGCTCTACCAAGGCTCACTTTTCTGCAACTAACCAGGAGCCTGGTGCTGCCCAGCCTTGTCATTGCTGCTCTGAGCATCACTCCCTGCCTCTGTATGTGCTCTGGAGCCCAGGAAGCTCAGGTGCAGTGAAGGATAGCTCAGACCACTTTTGTGGAAATATTGCACACTAATGCTGAAAGGAGGAAGCCCAAATAGTTGGGGTTACAAGCAGATAATTAATACAGGTACTGGGGAGGAGTAGTGGAGGGAAAAATGCTGAGACCAGTAAAGCAGAGTGACACAGGACTCAAAGTGCATAATGTAAAAGGAAGTATATAACACTAGGATCTGATAAATGACAGCTGTGTTGCTGGTTCCTCTCTTGCACTCAGGATTGCCACAAGCACTGGCTCGACAAAGGCTCTTGGCAAACCATTGCATCACCTCAATAGGGATCAGCTCCCCATGCAGTGCAGAGGCCAAGAGCCCTGTCCCAGAGCTGTGAAATGGGGTGTAGGAAGGAGAGATTTGTTATATTGCATCTATAGAGCCCTTTCAGCAAATTCCAAATGCATCCAAAGGCAGGAATTGCACAAGGAGTCAGAATACTCAAAAGTAACACTTTCCTGTGTTAACTGCAAGTGATGAGACACTTGTAACAACCTCAAACATCTTAGCTTTTCTATCTGTGGAATTTTCAAGCTGGCTCAATTTTTTTAGCCTGAAGAAGCTCATGCATCACCAGATACTGAGGTGCACAATACAGCTCTTTGCTCTCTTTGTTAGCACTAGGTGTCAAGATCTCTCTTCTGCAGGGACATTAAGGGTTTTGATTGGTGGACTTGCTCATCTGGTAAAAGGAGGAGGATGATAAGAGTTCTTCCTCCCCATTGCCCATCCAACAAAGTTGGGATTGCCGAATGTGACAATTTGCTATTCTGCCTGTCAAACTGTTCCTGCCAAGCTTGTACATTTGAGTACAGCTGTTTCTAACACAAAAAGCTGTCTGGGTATGTAGAACTGTTCCCTTCCCAGAGCTGGGCTTTTGCTTGACAAAAGTTACCAAGGAGGGCCAAAAAAACTCCAACACCTGCCTTAGTCATGGAACGCTTAACTTTTCAGAAGATTGTTGAGAAAATGGACTGAGATAATTATGTACTATGTCTAGAATGATAATCTCAGTCCTGTCTGTCTCTGACTCAGTGATATAGGGGGTTCCACTTTGTTTCTGTCAGTGCTGTCTCTACTTCTTATGCTGACTTTCAGGGCAAATATGGAGCAGGTAGCTGCATTTGTTAGCTGGAAGCTTGCTACTGGATTTTAGAATGTCTCTTCTGAACAAGAAGATAAACATTTCCAGCAGAAAGCTCTGACATTTGAGAAGTGCTGAATGAAAACATAACAGCAAATAAGACCACCCTCTAATGGGGGTTGAGGGAACCCTCTCCCAAAACAAAATCAACAAACACCTTTTCTGAAAACTGGGAAGAAGTGTCACTGCAGAATTGGTTCCTTGCAGAGTAAGGGGAACCACTTAAACCTATAAGCCTGCGCAGGGGATGTGGATATGCAGGTTTAATCCAGCAGTCAAGGAACATTGATCTGTTACGACTTCCACGGTGAGTCTAGACTTGTATAAAGTCATCAAAAGGGCGTTCTCTGTGCTTTTTCCACCAGAGGTGGAAACTCACATTTGAGATAGATACTGTGGATGTAACCCTGCACCTCGTTAAAATGTAAAAGAAAATAATTAATACTGATAATGGATAGAGAAAGGAGAAAGTAGGGAGAGGGCACACTTGCTGCCTCTTGAGGAGGTTTGTGTATGCACGTGCACATGGTGTTGCCTCTGCTGGTTGCATAAGTGCTTTTAAAATAATGAAATTACTTCCATCAGAAAGAGGAGAGATGCTTGCAAGATATGGGTTTTGGGGAGGAGGGAGGGGGAGTAGGAAGGTTTGCTTTTGTGATTTTAAAAACATGTATGGTTGTATTTATACCAGCCAGGGAAGTTGTGTTGCCAAGTCTTTTAAGACTCGCAGAGGAAGTACACCACAAAGCAAGAAAAATATCTGTGGAAACACTTTGAGAATGAGCTCCAGAGGCAAAAAATATATAAAAATCCAAGTGCTTCATATTGTGTGGTCTGCAGAGGACTGTTTTTAGGGAAGGAAGAAGAAAGTCTGTGTAGAATAAGAACGTGTGTACATATGCTGTCTGGTAACCTGACCTGAAGGTTCTGACCAGAAGCAAGAGGCTTTTGAACTTTTTGTTTTGTTTTTGGAAAGAATGAAGGAGATCTGCTGCAGGAACCCTCTTCCTATGCCTCTGTTCTGAGTACTGTCAGGATTAAAGGGAGCACTGTAGCAGGAGGAGTTTCACTTGGCAGAACGGAGAGCCCTCCAGTGAATAATCTCAAATTCAATTAGGCTTTGATGAGCAAGGTACTGAAAAGCCTGGAGACAGGTGCAGAGGGGTTGGTGACAGATAGTTCTGACTGGAGCTCTTATAAACAGAAGTGGTAGGAGCAGCTGAGACTTGGGCTGGGGCGATCTACAAGTGAAGTGCTTGCCTGGTAGCGTGAGTCGGAAGAGACAGCAGCATTGTGCTCAGTGATAGCTGCCTTCACTTCCATGTACCAGCCTGGAAACGGGGGCCGTGCAGTTGGGTAGAGACTTGTGGGCACTGTGCTATACCAGGCAGGAGCCATGGGGGAAAGTGCCTACATCAGCCCTCCTGCCTTTTTCAGTCTCCACTGAGCCCACTTTGATTCCTAACCATTGTGCTGGGTTTGGTATTGTCCTAGTGAATGGTCTGGCTGTTAATGAGAGCAGTGTCTTACCTCAGGGAATCTTGGCAGTAGATTCATGTTTTTGTGATCAGAGACCATATAGCCACTCAGGAACTGAGCAAGTAAAACCGTGCTGGGCAATTCTAACTTACCTAAAACTTTTTTTCTCCACAGTGCATTAAGAATTCATCTCTAGTAACTAGATGTGAGCACGTATTTTATACCCTCCAGATAAACTGTAGTGAAACACTTCTATTTCTGTAATGACACATCCTTGCATATAAACTTGCACTGCAATAAACAAATACCTGAGCCCAGCCTTAGCTTACAACTATGCTTGGACCAGCACCTCTCTTCTCACCCTCCACCCAGCTAGCCATCCAAAATAGAGCTTACTGCAGCTGATAGCTAAAGGAGATGTGTTGTATCTGCAGCAGTGGTGGTGGCCTGTATTTGGCACTTGTTATCCAGGGTTCTGCTGTACCACTGAGCTCTTGGAGAGGTTGACATGGGCAGCTTCAAAACCTGAAAGCATTCCTAGCAAGCCAGCCCTGTGGACCAGCTACATTAGTGCTGCTGCTTTGTTATGTGAATGCTGAGCTCGATGTACAGCTGGCATTTACTTGGTGATCCGTTTTATTCTGACAAGCTGTAGATTTTAATGTAGTAAGTGACCTTTTTTCTACACAATGTATCTATGAACATCCTTCCATCAGTAAGATGGACAGTGTGATTATGTGTAATGCACAAGCAGATTCTTTCTGGTCAGGCTTCTTCTACCACTGACCTTTATTTAAAGGACTCTTGCAACAGAGAAATCTGTTAAAAATAAAGCGAAGGCCTTCATTCTTCTTTAAGAGTCCTGTTTTCATTTCCCTCTTTCCCCTGTGACTGCTCAGCAATCTCCCTGAAATCCTGGGGACTGTCAAGAGAAATGATGACATGCCTTCTCTTGCAAGTAGACCAGAAGTCTGCAGTGGCAGAGTCAGAGCTGATTGCCTATCTTATCTCAAGTCGCTAGTCTCTAATTCAGGCTTTTACAAACAACTACCAGTCCTGTGTCTTTCTGGGGCTACAGGTTAGTGTTTAATGTACTACTTTCCTGGGGCTTTGCCTATCAAGCTGGAGGAAAAATCCTTTTGCCTTTTTGATCCCAGTTGGGAAGGGACTGAAATCAAAATTCAAGGGCCAGAGAACCCTGAAGGGGAAAAGGTGAAGGACAAGGGGATATTGGCCATCACTCAGGACCACTTTTTCTTGAAATCATCCTGGAAGCACAACAGGCTGTGACTTACGAGCTCTACTTCAAATATGTATTTAAAAACAAAAATTGAACTAACTTGAGGAGTTCACTTTATTCTTGGTCAGTAAGCTGGTGATTGTTTTAAAATTTGTTCATTTTTGGACATGTGAAATTTGAAGTTGTATCTGTGAGGATGAGGACTGACTGAGATAACACTAAAGAAAAATTTCCACAGAAATGATCTGACTTGCCTTCATTATCAGGTCATGAAAAAGGTTTCCGAGCAGTTTATGAAGAGCTCTCTGTCTGTCTTTGGAGAGGCACAGGCTGCCCTCCAGAATGGCAGTTGCAAATAGGTATGTCTATATGCCAGTACTGCCATTCAGTTTAATTCAGTGTTATACCTTTTCTGTGCTATGGGACTAGCAAATCACTCTAAAATTTGTGAGAGAGCTCAGCATAGCATGCATGGTCTCTTTTTCCCAAGTTCTGGACTATGGGTTTATGCTTCTTGGTATGGTAACAGTCTGGTTGCTTAGGAAAAAATGGTGCAACTAGCTGCATTTTCTGATAGCAGCTTCTGTACTTCACATAGATACTATGAAATAACAGACTGCAATGATCCTATTAACAAACCTGTGGGGCTGCGAGGCTTAATTTGTTCCAGTGCATTTTTATATCTACTTCTTACTCAAAATGAAGTGTTGCTCCTCGGCGGGGGGAGGAAGGACAGAAAACTGCTGGTGGAGAATGGAATAATTTTACTTACCAGGAGGTGATCACAGGTATTTCCTGTTGCCGGTCCTAGATTATTTCCTTATGTGGTAGTTCAAAGATGCCATGAAAATGGTAAATCCAGTGTAAGCTTTCTGATTAGCATGATGAGCGAGCATCTCATGATTGCTGGGAAGAATACTCTGACCTCTGGATGTTGAATATTGAACATGTGCATTCATGCTGTGCAGCATCTCAGTTTGTCCTGCCTTGGTCATGGATCAGTCCAGCTCCTGAACATGATTAAATCACTTGCAGAAATAGTGATTCTTTCTTTTTTTGAAAGATGTAATTATAAAATCTGCTCTTTCCAGCTTGTTTGACTTGGACACGATTTAAAAGTCTAACATCAAGCTGATATATTTTTTTGTACTAGCTACTGCAGAATTCTGCAGTCCCCAGGAGAAGATCAGTTACATCCCCGAGAGAAGATCATTGCAGAATAAAAACCCATAATGTTTCAAAACATAATTTTTCTAACTTCTAGACAAGCTAGGCTGCATCTACAATAGCATATCAGTGCTTCTGGAGCCCATCTCCTACATCCCCACTTAGCATGCCTTGGTTAGTGTTGTGAGGCAGCCCTGAAGGTCGCAAGGCATCTTTTTGGATGGGAAGGAAGCAGAAGATGTGTTCCTGATGCACTGCAGCTAATGGCTGTTGATTCTGGGGCAAAGCAGATGAGAGTGGTGCTGAAGCTCCCTGCAAGCTGCATTCAGGGTGCAAGTTGGGCTCCCCCCACCACTTGCTGTACTTTACAGATCCCTCCTATTGCAGTGTCACTGCCTACTGCTGTAGAGCTGGCCTTAACATTCTGTTGGATTTTAACTTACAGCCTGTGTTCTTTTTACTTGCTTCCATTTTATTACTTTGATGATTTCACAGATCAGTGAAACTCAACTGTCCCAATCCAGTTGTTGGTTTTGGTTGGTTGGGTTAGGCTTTCAGTGAGTTCTGGTGGTTTGGCTGTCTTTCCTTCACCACGCTTTTACCAGAAACTGGACAACTAAAGTTTATTTTGGAAGTACATCAATCTGCTGTTTCTCCCACAGCTCAAACACTTTAGTAGCTGCATATATATTGTAGTGTATGTTAATCAGTCAAATCTGCTCTACATATCTAGAATAATGTTCTTGTCTGCAGGCCTGTCACACGCCTGATGGTGCAGGAAACTTGCCCAGGGCAAAACCTCTGAATGGGCAAAGCCACAAAGCATCTTAATGGCACACTTATCTGCTATTTTTTTCAGTTGGTATAGAAAAAAGCAAGGCCTGGTGGCTGTATACACAGACTGGCTTTCTAACACTAATAGCATCAGTTCTGCGGCTTCTGAGGGAAGCTCTACTGTGATCTCAATTAAGTACATTTTCTACTTAATGCCAGACTTAAAACTCATAATGATGCATAATACGAGATTTATTGCTGTTTGTGTCATTATTTGATTCATTGTGATTTTGCTGTAGCGTTTGCTAATTCACTATTGGTGTATGCATAATGGGTGGGGTTTTCAGTGGGGCTCTCTATCAACCTGAACCCTTTTCTGTCATGGCTTATGAAGGCTTAAATTGGCTCTTAGTCAGTAAGTCTCAGCACTGATGGCGAGAAATAATTGTAAACAACAGTGAACACTTCCTCAAAATCTTTCTCCATATACATATGGATTTCTCCTGTTCTCAGCCCCAAAGACAGCATGTCTGTGTTGGTTCTCCCTGGACAGCCTTCTATTCTTGTACTGATCTACTCTGCAGTGTGTACTTGCATATACTGCTTGAGTACACATAATTAATGCTTTGCATACATGCAGTTCTGGCTGTTTCATTTCAAGAAAACAAGCTAAAGTCTACACCTTTTGGTTTGAATGCTCTTTTGCCAAAGCTGCTGTATGTGCAATGTTTCAGAAGCATGCTGCTAATCAACTTCTCCTCTGATTTATGTCTCGCTATCAGGAAGGCTGAAACTGTTCAGGTAACTCACAAGTGAAATGCTTTCTGTTAGTGAAATAAAGAAAGTAATATCCATCAGCACGTAATGTGAATGTTAACTTGAGCGCAGCCACAGCATCACACACCAGAGTGACTGAATCATTGCAGAAGTGCATTCAGAACCAGCCTTCTGAAACCAGGTGATCTTTGAAGGCTTTTCCAAACCAAGCCATTCTATGATTCTTTTGCTTCTGGCTCTTGTGGTACCTCATGGAAACTTTCGACTGCTCTTGGTAACAGCAGTGTCAGCTCCTGCTGAATTGGAGGGGAGAAGGAGAGAGAGTCTTTATGTTTTTGTGGTGGTTAGACAGGAGAAACATGACTTTTTCTAAATAGAACTAGCTAGTGACTCTTGAGCTGTACCAGGACAGCTTTTGCCTGGGTTGTTTTTGACATCATAGCATTCCGTCCTTGCTGTGTGCTGCTGCTGACTGGTGTGCAAAGAGCTCCCCTTTAGACTTTGCCACTTTAACATTAGTGAGTGCTGTCATAAAACATAGAATATAAACTCAGAGAGACACCTACCCATGCCTGAAGTGCAAGCAGCTCGCTTCTTGCCTCTGCAGTAAGCCAAAGCATTCAGTGCAGCAATCAAGCCTTTCTGACCAAGCTGATCAGCACTTGCAACCACTCTGTCTCACAGCTGCTGTCAGGTGCCTGTCACACAGACTGCAGATAATGTTCTGGGGGTAACAGCTTGCTGTCCCTCTATTCTGAGCATGGCAGGATCACCCCTGGGGCTAGGCTCGCTGTATCTCTTGCCTGGCTCTGTCCCTCACTCTGGCACTGCTGCAGGGAGGCTGCTAAGCCTGGCTGTAAAATGGTATGACTACCGTGTTTCCCTCCTGCTTGTAAGCAATGAAAAATGCTGCCTTGTTACTTGGATAGTTCCACTCAGGTCTGAACTAGCAGAATCCTTCCAGTGACTGGGTTATCTTTATACTGACCTTATTAGTTGAACAATACATTGCTTCCCTATGGAGCTGAAGACTTGTTCATGTTTCAGTCTGCTAGAATGCAGGTCTTGATCCAATCCCAAGCAGTAGAAATTGTACTAATACCTGCAGGCTGAGACCTTGAGAATATCAGAGATTTAAGTACCAGTGTAAAACAAGTTATTCTGATTTTACTTCTTCTGCCCCCCCCAAAAAAACCCTCAAATTTTGCCCATCTTGCTTCATCTACTGAAACGTTTGAATGCTTTCCTCAAAAAAGGTGTAGATCTCAACTGTAATCTTATGGATCCTTCTACTGTAGTTATTAAAAAAAAAAATGTAGCTGGTTAATTTGTTATGCTTTGAGATCCCTGGAGTATAAAAGAGCTAGGGTTTAGATCTTGGGTGCTGTAAGTAGGTGACTAAAAATGAATGGGCTTGTCTTGGTGTGCTATGCTAAACATTTGAGACTGTTTGGTAAGCTTGGGGTAGAGCACAGGATACAAGGACCATGCACGGAATGAAGACTTCTTTCTGAAGCATCACAAGGTGTCCTTGTGGCACTGCAGATAATGCATTGAAAACCTGGGGACAATCTTCATGATTTCTCTTAAGAGTAAAAATCTTGCCATTTAAATAAAACATAACTACTAATACATGCTGATCTGAAGATGAATGATCACTCAGAATCTCATCTCTGTGTGGGATAAGTAGAAAGCTACCAGCCACCATGTGCTTCTAACTCAGAGGGTGATATACAAACTCAAGCTAAACAAATGAAGACATGGAAAGGTATGTTAATGCTAGGAAAATGGAAATTAGGAACTTGTAGGAAAGTACAGAGTTGTGTGTCCTCGCACTTGATGTGTATTCCTGATGGAAAGAGGTAGGAACTTTATTTTGGCTTGGAAGCAGTACATTCAAATGTAGACCTAAAATCTAACAGGCTCTTTAAGAGAAATTTGCTCATATATTTACTCATCTGTGTTTTCTTTCCTGGAGACTGGACAAACTCTGCTAGCAGATGCTAACAAATCAGGAGAAATCCTAGTGCCATCAATTCAGAATACAGACAATGCTACTGTAAGTACTCTGACAATATAAATATGTAGTGAAGCTGTAGTGGTGCTGAGGAGACTGAGGTGGTTCTGCCCTTGTAAATTAGTGTGCTTTTGAGATGATGGTGCGGTGATGGGATGGCGGTGTCAAGGAAACTTAGCCTTCCTGGTCAGGTTTGGATGTGGGCTGCTGAGGCAAATTCTCAAGAGGTGTATGGTCTTGGGCCTCAGTGTGCAAGAACACCTGGTCTAGATCTGTGCTTTCTCTGTTGGCTGTAAGAGGCAAACACAGGTTTTGAATGGTTTACCTCTGTACCTACCCTCAAAACCACCTACATCTTCACCAGTTCAGTTACTGTACGCTGGGTGATGGGGTGTAGTTCACTTACTTTGCATCCTCAGGCTGCTACAGCAGCACAGGTAGTCAGTCACTGCACGTGTAACTGAGTTCTGAGGCTTTTGAGCCCCAAACGCCTAGCTCCTTACATCGCTTGGTATGCTGTGATTCTTCTGACCGTACCAGCTCATGCAGTCCCTTAGATGAGTACATCTGTGTTTTTCTTCCCTTTTTTCCAGCTAAAAACAACTGAAAATACTTAGCTGCTTCCTCCTCTTCGGTGAGAATTTGGCTGGAATCTTCCTGGGAATAACTATCAGTCACTCGCAAAAGAGTCCTACCTCTCTGAGCCTGCTTGTGAGCCTAAGCTTTTATCAGGGCAAGTTTAATTCTCAGTGGCTTTGCTGTGAATCCTTTTCCCTCTCATTGCCTGCGATGGGCTACACAGTGTTATTTTGGCTGGGGAAGGTCAGAGTGAAAACATCTTCCCCGAGGGAGGTGGGCAGCTGAGTTTGCTGAAATTCTTTGTTAAATCTCTGCCTGTGAATATCTCTCCATGGGCAGCACCCCTTATGAAGTGCCTCTGGAGCGTGGCTCATGTGCAAAGCAGTTCTGCTCCCAGCAGCCTTAGGTGGGATGACCGTGGCATAGGAAAACAGCTCAGCATGGCTATTGTGACAAAGGCTGGATTAGAATCCAGACAGAGGCTTGAAAAACAAGCTGACCTTGAATGATGCTTTAATTTTTTTTTCAATGCAGAGAGAGTAGAGTACAGCAGATTTCTATTTTAAGTGTTGTGAAGACATACTGGAGAATGGTTTGCAGGGCAACCAATTCTGGCTGCTGGGGAAATAAAGCCAGGAGCTTGGAAGAATTGGGGTACCCATACAGCTGCCTGGCTAGCTATTGAGGAGCCCAGCCTCTGCCTCACCAGGGCTGCCCTTCCCCTAGACTTGGGCTCCAAGCTTCCCAAAACTCATCTTCAAAGTTCTTTGTCCAGTTGCAGACAGAAAGCTGTAAATCTGTACCTTTGTTTAGTGTGGCATGTACTCTGCCTCTAATCCAATTTCCCTTCTGTTTGTTCTCTGTGCAGCCTCATTCGGCCTGACAGCTATTTAATAAACCTATTTGCTTTTCTTTGACATGAGGCAGAAGTTGTGGGTGTTGAAGAGCCATAAGGCCCTAGTGGACAATGAAACCCTTTCCCACTCAACACTCTTCCAGCTCAGCACAGATAAATTGTGTAGAACTGGGGAATTAACCCATCCTATCTTTAAAAAAAAAAAAAAAAAAAAAAAAAAAAAAGCATTCACAGGCTGATCCACAATCGATTTGAGGTGGTTGCTTTGCCCTCTGTAGTGAGAAATTCTCTGACTGCTATGAAATGACTGGGGATCACTTCTGCAGCTTTTGGCGATGTCACCTACAAGAAGGCAAGCCATTCAGGATTAATTGCATTAAAGAAAAATACTACAATCCCTAAGGGAACAAAATTGCTCTGAAATTTGAGGGGAACTTACCTGTTCATTTATTGACTGGGAAAATGCGTAACAATTTCCAACTTAAAATCAATTCCATTTGGTTTTGATGCACACTGTTTGTGTGCTGATGTTTCTCTGCGTGCTTCTCTCTCAGTAATATTAGGTAGCATATGGTAGCAAATATCTTTCAAGTCTGTGCTCTAGGGAAAGGAGTAGGAAAAAGTAGTTGGGTCTCTTATGGCACAACTGGAAGACATGAAGACTGCAGTGGTGAAGGGGGTTAAAATGGTACTTAGTTATATTTAGGAATGAGAAGGAATTTGAATTTGCTGAGCTTCATATATACGTGCATGTGTACATATATGAATATTGTGTGTATACATATAAAAGTATGTATGTAAATAGCAAAAATGTTACTGCTTACTAGCAGTCCGTTAACTGAGGCTTTTTTTGGTAGATTTTTATCTCTTTGAATGATCTGGAATACATATACATATGAAGCTCAACTACTGCCTAAATTCCAGGGCAATGGAAAAAAGCAAGTGTGGGTTGTTGAGACTGCTTTTTATTTCTTTTGGGTCTTGAGTATTATGTAGGATTAGTGATGCTCGAATGACAGATTAAGCAAATAGAACGCTGCTGCTATTTATAACTAGCTAATTTTTCTTAAGTGAACCTTTGTATTTCTCCCTGAAGGCCTTTGTTTTGCATGAGGGTCTTACTGAATTTGATGCTGTATAGAGACATGGTAAAAGAAGATCTTTCCCAAAGAAACAATACTGAATATCCAGAAGGAGTCGTTCATTTGGCAACCCAACCCATAATCAATGAATGCTGTAGCCTCAAGGCTGTTGTGAATCTGAGTGGTATATGGATCTAGTTGCCATTCTCTTTTTTTTATTATTATTATTTTTGTATATTGCATTAATTCTGACAACCATTGAGAAAATTGATCTTTTCTGGGTCTCTCAATTTCTGCTGTGTTGGTTTTAGATTCCTTTGGACTTTCCTTAAAAGCCGTGTTTACTAGCCTCTGCTTGATACCTCTGTGCCCTCTTCTAGACTCTGCAGTCCATCTCTCTTCTTGCAACAGATCACTAGCCCCCGTGTAAATTGTAGTGGAGGTGTGTGTTGGTCTAGAAAAAGGGAAGATGCCCTAAGAAGAGAGGACATATGGAAGGGTTTAGAGGTAAAACAGCTTTAAAGGAATGACTTTCGGCTAACCTTTCCCCATCTTGGACCCATTTTCCCCTTCAATGAAGCTGTTCTGTAACTGTAAATGCATTTTGCCTGTAGAGCTGAGAAATCTTGAGGTAGCTTTGCCTTGTAGCAAGTACTGCACTTGATACCTAATGCAGCACTCCAGCTGTGTGCTGCCAGAGGTACAGACAGAGCTATGTGTTCCAAAGATGTCTCTGCAGGGCACACAGTGTGGCTTTCTGAGTGGCCTGTGGCCAACTGTAAGCCCCAGTTCCTTCTCCATCAGATTTCAACTGCCTCCCATCTTGTACTTGCTTGACAAGTGTGTGATGGGAATGGCTCCTACTGAGAGATTCGAACATCACTATTGATTTCAAGAAAACAGATATTTTTAAGAGTTAAAGTGTTGTAAACATACTTGGCAAATAGTAGAGGTGGCTTTGCAGAAATAATGACACTCTTCCATATCTCTGCTGCTTACTTTTTATAACTGTTCTCAATCCTTTAAGTATTTTTAAGTATTTATTTCTGAAGCTATGATTACTGTGGCAAGACACCATTATTTTTGAAGTTGCTGACTTGCTTCATTTTTATTGCGAAGGGGGAAGGTCAGCATCAGCTGAAAGAGACAGTGCTGCTCCCTGATGTCATGCGGGAGCTCTATCAGCTGTGGCAGCACCTATCCACAGTGAAAGGCCAAGTGGCAAGCTGAAATATGTTAGAGGAAAGACTTGCTGGCAGATTGATGGAGAATGCTGACATACTTCTGTAAACCACAATACAGAGGGAGTTAATCAAGATCAGGAAGAGTGTCCGTCTTCCTGAGAAGCCATTTCCCACCTCAATTAGCTGGTAGTTCTGGCAAACACACACAATGGTTAGGCCCCGTCAGTCTGAGTGATGCTTTCTTGAGCAATGCTTACACTACTGCCTATGCTGGTTCTCTGTGATTATGCTGCTGGCAATTGGCAGGCTTTGTCAGCAAGCCAATAAATCTTTATTGACAGGCTGAGCTCTATGTTTTGCTCAATGTCTCTGAAGACAGAGGAAGAAGAGGAAATACCCAGACCCAGCATGAGTGCATTGTCCATCAGAGGGTTGGCAGGAGTTTAATTTCTTTGTTACGTTAATTGTTGCATTTTATGAGGGATCCTGTGCATGTCTTTGTTGCTGGACTGGTCTCGTTGGGATTGTTTTCTGCTCATGCTGTTTGCATGCTCACTGGTGTTTCATCTCCTGGAATGACCAACGTCTTAATTCTGTGCTGAAGTCCACTTCAGCTCTTTGAAGAAAAACAACATCTTGTACTAAATGATGACAAATATTCCCCAAACTACTGATCAAGAGGAAAAATGAGCCCTTATGCTTTTAAGTCTAAGCAAAGGCAAGCCATAAACATGTGGTAGGAAGGGATGATTTCTTTTAACCTTTTTACTATGGTCTCTGATATTATCCAGTATAGGTTACAGTCCTTTTGTTTTTCACTCTGAAATTGGCAGAGCTGTGCTACAGAGCTGCATTAATGTGTTTTTCCACTGTCTGTTCTCCAGTTTTTTGGTGTCCCTCAGCATAATGGAACTCTGTGCATTTTCTTCCTGCCTGACAAGTACTCTGTTATTGTTTTGGACCACACTGGAGGCTCTTTATAGTGAAAGATCTGGGCAGCAGCGTGTGATGCACTGACAAATTCAATAGCATGTCTTGAGGCTGTTAGTTATTTATCCCTCCCACAACCCCTCCACTGAAGCCACCCTTTATTCTAGAAGTTAAATCAGAGCAGAATCGTATTTTTCTTCTTGTCTATCGATAATTAGAATCAATCTAGCTGTGGTAGGTGAATACCCTGGGCAAATGTTGCAGTTAGACATAAGTATTGGACTAGGTGATGACAGTAAGCACTGCAGCTGCTCTGCTGACCATGACGCATGAGAGGTCTGTCTGTCTTACCACCTGTGAAGTGAGATGCTTTAATTATTCAAGGTCCAAGTCAGGCAGCTATTGCAGTCCCACTCCCTATACTACTCATACAGCTACCTTTTATAATTGATAGGGTGCTCATCAAATTAAGAACTGTAGACAGTGCTGTGAATTCAGTCAGAGGCTTCCTCTTTGCTATGCTTTATGTTTTGAGCTATTTTATTATCAGATATAAGGTAGTATTTAGTAAAATCTCCCTGCTGGAATACTGGCCTGTAGGATAACATGCTATCCCTGCCTATAGAGGAGAGGTTGGAACTAGATGCTCTTACAGTGCCCCAAACCATTCTATGAATGTATTCTATGTTTTTTGCATTAGGGAGGGGGGTTGTAGATCTATTGCAGGAGAAGCTGGTGCTGATCTCTTACCTCTGTCATCAAAATAGTGCATGTGGCATCACCAAGGTACTGCAAAGAAACAAATGTTTTGCAGATGGAAGTGTATGAAAATACTGCTGTGGTTGTATGATCTCTTCCAAGATCCTAATGATGGAATCAGAGTTAATGGCATAAGGTTCTGCCTGGGGAGCTTCAGGTTGGATACCAGGAGAAACTTCTCAGAATCCTTGGGCGCTGGCACAGGCTGCTCAGGGAGGTGGTAGAGTCACTGTAGTTTAAGAAATGTGTAGATGGCAACTGGAGATTAGTCCAACATATATTTCTATCATCATAACATTCCCCTCTTGCCCTCTCTTACCTCCCAGCTTCTACTTGTTCTACCCCCATTGCCTTGTCACTGCAGAAGTAAGGCAACCAAGCCACCCTCATGTGTTCCTCCAGCCTGCCACGTCCCCACCAGCCCTTTCAGGAGGCCTTGCTGCTAATTAGAAGCATTAGCACTTAGTGAAGGAGCAGTGGGTCTCTGTGAAACATCTCATGCATTGCAGAGTGAAGCTGCCTCATCTGTGGTTGATGCTATCCTGGGAGGGCAATGGCAGCATCCTCTGGTACTGCTTGAGCTGGAGAAACTATGAAGTCTGTGTGGAAATCACTGCTATCCTGCAGCGGAGGGAAAAAGAATTAATCCCATTTTCCCCTCCCTTTGTGGGCTGGAGGACTGCAGAGGGCAGGCGAATGAGCCGGAAGGAGGGAGCCATGCCAAAAAGCAGGGCCAAACCCAACTTACAAAACCCCAAGTGCTTGGTTTCATGCAGTCTTTGCTGCCAAAGCAGTGCTATTTTCTGGTATCCGTCAAGGCTGCCTTGCGCCTGGCATTGGGTGAGTCCCATGCAGGCACACTTCTTACCACACAAAGGCATCACAAGAAGCAGTTGGTTAACGATGGGTTTGCCTCCCCACACCTTATTCAGCATGGGCAGCATGAGCATTTCCCAGGGCTGTAATCCTGTCCCAGTCCTAGGGCTGGTGAGGGCAGTGCCCATCTGTTGAAGGTGGTGGTATGGCTAGGTTCTTCAGTCCTTGCATCAACTTCCCTGCAACAGCAGGGCAAAGCAGCTGCCGTAGCTTGCATGGAGAAGATCTCCTCTTATTGATGTTTCCAAGAATTGGAAGGCATTAGGATTCGTGTGAAACAGAGATGTGAACAACTTGGAAATGCATGCCTAGACTGCATTTGATTAGGTTAGTTTGAATCAAGAACAAAACTTTTGGAATCTTTTTTTTTTTTCCCTTTCAGACATTTCCTTGTTAACATGTTGACCCCAAAATACTGGCAGCACTCAAATGCACTCGTCATTATTGCACATTTCTGCCTTAGAGCTGGGTCCTTGCATCATAGAGTTTCATTTTTTCTCTTGATTAGGTCATCTGCTTGGAACTCCTTGAAAGCAAACACTAAGGAAGATGCCTCCCTTAATTGCTGAGAGGGGCTAACACAATATTGCAGTTAGTGGAGCTTTTCCTGCCTGCTTAAATGTGGAGTCATGGTAATTGTACAGGCTGTCAGAGATCTCCAGTTATGGAGTATTATGTCCTGATGACAGCATCCCATGGGGAGCTCAGAACACAAATAATATACAAATAACTTGAAATGAATCTTGTTGCTCTCAGAAGTTGAGGGTGAAATGTTTTAGCCTGCTAGGGTATGATTGCAACCTGTGAAAAGTGCAATAGGGATAACACAGCTGCACTTCTAACCATTGCAAGAGGGTCAAACATCCAGAGCAAGGCTTGCAGATGGAGATGCAGAAACTTTAGGTACTAGCCTGAGCCTCCATGGCACTTTCTTATGTTATCTCCCTAGCACCAACCTCAGTCACAGTTTGTTGCATTTCCCATGGGATCTAAAGGCATGACCCAGCGAGCGAGTGATGGGGCTGCTCCATCCCAAAGACAGGCCTCCCATCCTGGTGGAGCAGGGACCCCATCCCACTCAGCATCATTCAATAACCAGCCCTAAAAGAGTCACTCTCAGTTTGGCAAAACGTGAACTTTGCAAGAAGGCATATTCTCTGAGGGTTTTTGCAGCTTGGATTAGTGAGGTGCTTGCTATCAGCTGGCAGAGCTCACTGCCTTTTCCTGCCTGGCAGTTGCAGGCAGGGAATTGCTGATTGCTGCTCTGAAATCTGTCTCTTGCTTGGAGCTGATTCCAGAGCTACCTTGTCTGGTGCAGCTATAAGCTATGGGAGATTTATATATTTAAGTGAGAAGGAAAAAAAAAAGTCAAACCTCACATCCAATTCCTCTGGGACTATGAAAGGAAGGTAACTGGAACCTGTTTTCCTATTTCTTTCTCAGCCTTATCCGAGAACAGCCAGCCTATCTGTAAGTGGCAACTGTGGAAAATGTGCTCTGGCCACTTGGTGTAAAAGATAGGCAAGACTCCTAAAAAATCTTCTCTGCAGCTTATCACCTTTCTGCTGGCTCCACAGCAAACTAGTGCCCCAGCGCAGAAGGAAACTGGCTGTCTGTGGGGCTGGACAGGGCCTCATCAACAACTGATAAGCTCCCTTGTGAACATTCAGACTTCTCAAGGCTTACTGTCCTTTCAAATACCGTAGAAGCTCCAGCTGGGTATGTTCATGTAAAGCCTGCAGTATAGCCAGCATTTGGGGTTGTGCATCTGGTTCTCCCTTGCTCTCCCTGCTGTTTCAGGGATGCTGCTCCTGGTTCCTACAAACACGTTTTATAAAATTGGGTAGAGTTGTCTGAAGGTAGTTCTCCTTCTCCTTCCCTCGTAGTAGTGCAAGACTGCAAGAATTCACCATGATGCTGCAGTAGTAGCAGAAAGGAGGAGTGGATACGTGCATGAAAGAAAGTGGTGCCCACAGATTGGTGCCTGGATGTTCTGCCAGAATGGAGGCAGTGGCTCTATCTTACTATCGCTGGTGCCAGGGCAAGTGTGATGAGCTGTTGGCTAAGTTTCTTTTTCTGCTGTAACTTACAACCAAACACTAGGAAGAATTGCTCTTCAGCAGAGCATTCCTGCCTATTCTGGGGAGGGCAGTTATATGGTATGTAGGTAGAGAACAGTCTAAAAGATGCTCTTATGTCAGAGTAGCAGGAGGAGTGGATGCCTCATCCCTGGGAGGCATTCAAGGCCAGGTTAGAGGGCGCTGAGCAGCCTGATCTAGTGCCTGATTTAGTGGTTGCCAGCCCTGCCCACAGCAGGTGGTTGAAACTAGACAATCTTTGAGGTCCCTTTCAATCTAAGCCATTCTAGGTGCAGGGACGTAGCAAAAAGGCAGTGCACTGGAGTTCTGATTTTTTGATGTTGTTGATGATGATGTTTTGAAGAGCAGTTCTGTAAGGCTTGATTTACTCCTGCTGAAACTTGAAGTGAGCAAAGAAGCAGCTGTGTTGGTGTGACAGGACTTGATGCTCCCAGTCTTTGGAGTTACTGCTTTCAAACTGCAGATCCCTTTGCACAAAGCATGTTACTCCAGTATGCTTAGTGGATAACTTGGAGTTACTGCTTGGGATGTACACAATCACTGCTCCTATGGTGAGCTGGAGCAGTCTGGGTTACAGTGAGCAAGAGTGCTGGGTGTGTTTTGTGGAATTTGGTGGCTACTCTTTGAATGATTGTGAGCTGTTGATGCACAGCTGAGATAATCTCACCAAAACCCAACTTCTCAAGCTTTCTCTCTGCAATCTGGCTAGAGAATTATTTAGGTCAGCAACTTATAAATCTGAACAGCTAACAATAAAACCACTCCATCCACTAAACAAGTAAACAAAGTTACGGTAAAATAAATAATTTCCCCATAGGGCATTGTCAATGTTAGATTGTCATTACAACCACAGGACATCAGACTCCAGAAGTTTTACTCATTCAGATCCAGAATAAACCAACTGGGATAACCAGGTATATGACTTTGTGCCAAAATATGAGTATTTCTGTGCTTGAGAGAGTGCAGATACTGGGTGTGACGAGTTGTCAACGAAGAGAACAAAAAAGTGAAAAAAGGGAACAGAGCTGAGGATCATTATGTGAGATGGAAACCCTGTTGGGCAACATTTAGTCCGACAGCCAACAGTTTGTGTGCACCAAGAATAACATTGCAGGGAAAAAGGATATATGGCATTGCTGATAACTGCTGGTATTGCAGTATCAGCATTTTTTGTAGAGCTCAGGTAAGACAAGTAAGTGTTGATCCTTTCCTGGTTTGAGGTTTTTGTTTTAAAACCACTGCGAAAAGTAATTCAAATATAAGGGGCAATGTCTATAACAGGGCATATATTAAGAAGCTGGAAGAAATGATCACTGTATAGAATGAAATTGTGCCATTAGGACATTTCAAGGTGATTATGCAACATGGCTGTTACTGTCTCCTGAAAACCTCTGCTGTTGGGAAGGTGGTGAAATGTTACCAAAAGGAGTTGTATGACAAAAGCTGACACAGACGTGTGTACTTTTCAGTAGAACACGACTGTGTGAAATGAGAGAGACTGAAGAAATGCAAGGATAAGCAGAAGTGAATAGTAGTATACTTTTCTACTATGGAAAAGGTGTAATTATTACAAAATAAGGTGGTCAGTTTTGACACATGATCTTCTGAATACTTCTAGAAACTTCGTTTCGACTGCGTTGTGTTGACAGAGATCAGCTGTACTTGCAGGTGAGCTTTTTATTTGTGATTTTTGTTTTCAAAAAAATCTCAACATCTCTCATTCTCTCATCTCTAATGCTGTATTAGATCTACAAACTGTGTTTTTCCAGATTAGCAGAGGGGAGTTCTATATTCTGGCCAAGAATTAACTGGCTTTGATCAAAGGTCGGAGAGGAAGTGGGTTATTTGAATGAATTGAAATGTTGTGCAAGGTGTGGGAATAGAAATATATATATTGCTAAAAATTATGTCACATATGATTTAAATTACCTATCACTTGTGTTCATGCATTGCTTTACATTAGGTTAAGAGGGCATGAATATCAGAAAGGACAAACTTTCTTGGTCATGTCAAAACGCAACTTATACTGTGAATGAAAACCAATCATTCTGGGATTCATTTTCTTTTCTGAAGATTGAAATAGTTTTCAAATGGTCAAAAACCACTTTCAACAGAACCTGAACTTATTTTCCATACAAAGGAATGGAAACCTCTCTGCAGGCTGCAGGGCAGCAAGCAAGTAAACTAGGCAGTTCTATATTGAAAAAACAGACACTGTTCTTTCTTAATGTGTATGTGGTGTTTCTTACTAGGGGATGGATATTAGACCATTTTGCAGAGCTCAGTTTCTGATCATTTTTCTTCTACTTCATCTGGCATTGCAGTTGGGCAATCCTATAAAAATACACTCTATGCCTGATCTGCAGTTTCCTTTCCTCACCTGCAGCATGGAGGTTATGATGCATGTTGGTGCACAATTAATTCACTCTTCAGTGACACAAGCTGTGCATCCAGGATCAAACTGCAGGCATTCTGCACAGTGGCTCTGCATAAATGCAGACCCAGGGAGAACTCTGCCTTCGCCTCTCCATTTGTCTTTCTCTTGCGTATCTTCAGCCTGGCCCCAACTGGCATTTCCATGGTCTACTTTAAAACAGCATAGTAGAAAAAGTCATTAGGTCTGCCAGGCAGCCTCGAGGTTACTGAATTCATCCATCTGGAGCTGTATTTCTTGCAGAGGTAAGGAAGCGTTTTGCTGTTCAATATAAACAAACATATCTGAGTCGCTCTTAGAGATGACCCCAACAAATCCATCCCAGTTAAGTGCTTGCCTGACCTTGTGGCAGCAAAATAAAAATAAAACATAATTGAGAGGTAGATTAAGCCAAGAAGCCTTATAATACAGGTTACAGCTTGCCAAGTGGGGGCTTTGGCAGGTTATTAGGGGCAGTGAATTTTGTGGGCTGGAGTTTTGGCTGAAGATATTTTGTCATGAGTTTTGAAAGCAAACTGAAGCAATGTATTCAGTTAAGGTGCTGGGGGGAAAAAAAAATACAGCCTACCAGTGGTCCTCTATCCCACACCAGGAGTGGGGACAAAAGGAGAAGAAGAAAATGTTATTCAGTGCTGCAAATATTTCTTCTTCTTTTTTAATACTCATTTGGGCAACAGCAAATGGTGAAGCTGTGAATTTATCCTCTGGCTACTAAAATACTCCACTTCTCCCTTTGGACCAGTTACAACAGTTATAGAGACTGAAGTTTTATAGAAGAAAATTGCCCTGCTTTCTTAATGAGAGCGATCAGTGTGTCTGCTGCTTTTCAAGAGGACAATAACTCATTATGCTAAATCGGTGGGATGAGGTTTTTGGTGAGAGAGATGTTGCTTAGAGCAGGCATCTGATTGTTTGCTATGGTGTCCTGCCTGGTGTCAGGAATGATGGGGATCTGCTGTTTTGGAGAGAAGAGCCCTGCTGAAGCTTCACTGATCTGTCAGCATAGAAACCCTGGGGCTTTATCCAGAATCCAGTCAATAGTCTCTCTGGTTTTAATCATACTGAGAAGTTGGTACTTAGCACTCTTTGAAGTAGGTAACTATTCCTGCTTAAATTAATACGTGCATTGTTATATTTGCAATGGGCTGATATGTACCTGTGTGATATAAAGTGAAGGAGGAAGGTGTGTGCATCTCTGTTACACATCAAAAGCAGATGTGGCAATACAACTATGAAGGCTGCTTCAAAAGTAATGCTTCTCATTTTATTATGTCAGCCCACAGTGTCGGAGGTGGATGTTGGTGTTACGGGCAGTAGAGGTTGAACCTTCCCACCAATATGTCATTATGTTTTGTTGCTGTGTGACTTGTGGCAGCAGAGGGGCGGACTGACCAAATGGCATCTGATGTGGAATTGTGTCTGAAGTAAAGCTGTGTCATTGAATTCTTCCATGTAGAAAAAATGACGCCCATTGACAATCATTGGCACTTGCTGAGTGTTCATGGAGATCAAACAGTGTGTGAGCATAGCGAGGTGGTGGGTGGTGTGATTCAGCAGTGGCAGCAGTGACGTGAAAGACAAGGCATGTACTGAATGGTCAAGCACAGTTATCACACCATGAATGAAGACCTATCAGTCAGCTCATCTGTGAAGACAGTCTAATGGTGGTGACTATGTTGAAAACGTGTTTTAGAGCAAGTTCTCAGCTACATCTAATAGTGTTATTGTTCTCTTTGTTGTAGTTTGCTTGGAAATAAATAGGGGTCAGTACTTTTGGGGCAACCTACATAATTAATGTTAACATTTAAACAGTACATAGCTCACGAAATGGCTGGGGCAGAGAATACTGCTCTTTGTAGAGCACCTGGGTGCCAGCTCCAGTGAGCAGGCCCAAGTACTGCTCTTCTGGGGGCAGAAGGAATGTGCTGTCACAGAATAAGAACCAAAGATCTGTGTTCTGCTCTTCTTTCATCACCTCCTTTTCCCACCAGACCAGTTAGGAGAAAGTCAAGGGCTTCTCTTGCTGGGTACGTTCCATTTTCATTATTATGGGAGCGTGTTTACATGTAGGAGTATTTAAGGTTGATTTCTCTCTTCAGTCTGTTTCTGATGAAACAGAGTCTTTGAAAGAGAGCAGAACAATATTTTTGGAGGGCTCACAGGAACCAGGTGAAGCTCAGCTTGTTATCTCTTAGTACGCCCTTTCTCTGGGACCCAACAGAGTGATATCTCACTTTTGCTTGTCTGTTTTAGCATACTGCTATCTCTGCATGTCTTTTTTCATATGACAATGCCAGCGAAAGACACTGATCTATTTTTGTTATGTAGAGAGCAGCTAAAAAACGTCTGGTAATGGGCAGAGTGAAAGCAGCTGGTCCAGCTGAATGGTGAACTCAAATTTTGGGCATGATTTTTTTTCAAGAATAGCTTAGAGCTGGAGGCACAGTATTAGAAAAAGTTTATTCTGCTCTTGGTTGAACATGGGCAGGTGACATCCTCTGTCTGCTCTTGCCCCACTGAGGTGGAAGTATATCTTCACTGATGATGAGTTTGGCAAAATGCAGCTTAACTCCCAAGGGGAGGCAGAGCTGTGACGACCTGAACCTCGCTCCATGGACCCTGAAAAGTAGATGCCAGTGGGAACAGGACATCAGAAGAGATGCAGAGCAAGCAATTGACCGAGTGCACTGAGCCCTGAGAAATGATTTGGGGAAATCTGGGATTTTACTCCAGCTGCTACCGTAGTCCTGTGAGAATCTAGCTGTCCCTTCACTCCTCCTGTCCTTTCTCTCTTTTACCCATTCAGAACATGAAGCAGGAATAAGAAAAATGAAATCTTGATTCTGCCAGTGCAAATAATAATAGCAGTGATGATAGCTCAGCACAGCTGACATCCTGTGTGATTTAAGGTAAGTGCAAAGCCTTTGTATGTAGGAGTTGGACTGGGAGAGGAATCCTCCATGAGGCTGTGTCGTCTTAAAATACCTGTTGCTGGAAGGAATCTGATGCACTCAGAAGGCAACATGCTTTGGCTGCTCTGAAGCACATTTATGATGTCTGGGATAAATCAGCTCTGGAAAGTATGAGTTAGCAGTAATCAGAGGAGGGAGGGAGCTTTATCCAGGATGTGGGAACCACTGCAGACTGCAGCTTTCTTCTGTGGAAACAGTGTACCAGAATAGATTTCTGTGGATCCCACAGCAGTGGACCTTCACCCCCTTTGCAAAGTCAAGGATGTTCATGGCCCTGGTGCTGTGGAAAGCTGATGAAGGCTCTGGATTAGGCCTGGAACATGGCTGTCCCATTGTGAGAGGGCTTACCTGGCTCTTGTTGGAGGCCACGTGGCTGCAGAACAGAGTGCACAGGTTTTGTCATCACATGGGTTGCTGGGGCCTGTAGCAAAAGTCAGACAGGAGTGAGAAGAAGGAGGGTCAGAAAAAGGAAAAGAATTGTGGAAAATGTCTAGATTTCAACTGTGAAATCAGCTGCTTTCACACAAACCATCAAAAATTACATGTTCTTAGCACGCTGGCTAATATTCAAAATATAATACTGCCTAGGCTCCATTGGATTGTTGAGGGCTGGTCTGAAAAGATGTGGATCTACAAGGTACCTTGGTCTGTGTTTGGAAAGGTGTGTGGGTACTGCCTAGGTAAACAAAGCCCATCCCCTGGGTGATGCCTGATGCACATTCACAAGATGATGTGCTGAGCTGTAGCCCAGACCTCAGGGAAATGTGGTGTGCATCTACATGGGGAGCTACCAGGGGAAGCAGGCTGTGACAGCAATGTCTGTAAGCCACTCAAGGATGAAAGACATGCTGCAGATTAGGTATCTAATCAATCTGCATTTCCACACTGGGACCATCATCTCAGGCCCCAGTTTCAACACAAGTTAAAAGACCAATGCATGTTTCAGGTAAATCCCAGCCACAGCCCCGAAGACATTTTTTCATTTGGTTACTTCTTAGAGGCAAGCAGGGCCACATTAATTCCATTTACACGATGAGGAACAAGATTCCCAGTGAAACAAAGTGCTTTGGCTTCACTGATTCAGGCCAGATGAGAATTTGGTCTACTGTTAGCAAGATACTATATGAGAATATTATTTGGGAGTGCCCTTTAGTATTTCCTCTGTGCTGAGCATATTATGTACCAGAAGTTATCTGGAGATTAAAGTTGAAGTCAGGATCTTTGTGCAAGTCTTCCAGCTGTGTTCTTTCTGGTACAATAAGTTTTGGAGCAAATACAGGCTTTATCAGGCAATGCTGCATATGCTGGAGGGGAAGCTATCAAGGACAGTGAGATTTCTGCTTAAGGAACAATTTTGACATGTCGGAATTGGAACTCTGTCAGTTTTGGCAAGTGTGACCCAGCCTGGGTCACCACTGGAAGTGGAATGTGATAGTTTTAAGGAAAAGGCCTGGAACCCAACAAGATACTGCAGGGTGACAGGCAGCCCTCTGGGATGGATGCGGTGCGCTCCCTGCCGCCATGTGTGCCGCTCAAGTGGGAGAAGAGCTGATAAGTCCACTGCTTGGGGCTGCCAGCATTGGAATGAATGACAAAACAAACATTTTGGTGTGTGCGTGTGTCTTTGTGACCTGAAGATACCCCGCGGTGGGTTTAATTCAGTGGGGTAACCTGGTTAGTGCTGCTCTAGACCTACAGACTCCAGTGCAGAAAAAGCATCTTCAGCCATAGGTCAGTCGCACTGGCTCAGTAGCCATTTCTGATGCAAAATGACTGAAGGATTTAAGTGTTCTCAAGTGAAGATAATCTACCTTTGTGCTAATCTCACCAAGTTGCCTTGTTCCCTACTCGTCTAATTTTTGGTTCCCGTGGCTTTTAAAACTTGTTTCAAGACCTTTCTTGCTAAAGACCCGTCAATTACTTAAGTAAGGCCACATGAATGTGGTTCTTGCTCAAGTGGTTGCAGAATAGGCATCTTTAGACCGTAATTATGTGAGTGTCAGCTCATCTTGTCTGAATTTTACCCCCCAGAAGACCTGGGAGCTCTGTGAAACTACCAATATTTACATATTAAATAAACACTAGCCAGGAGAGAGTTAGTGGGTTAACTTAAACCAGCTAACCTAATATCAGACACAGTCAAAATCGTGAATGACTTTCTATGAGGTTCTGCTAATTAAGTATCAAAGACAGATTAAATCTTGGATCAAAGCTGATTTCTTTTTCTGCTGGAAGTTATGAAGTTTAGGAAGTAATACAATGTTGTAAGACCTCAGGCACACCACAACCTCTCTGCTATTTTTTCATAAATAAGTTGGCATTGCATGTTCTTGATAAGGTGTACATTAGACAGACTAAATCTTGAAAGAGTTTGAAAGTAAATGAGGAATTTTAATTGAAGGTGGATTTTTCTGGTTTGGTTGAGTGGCAATTTGTATTTGACCTGGCAGCTCAACATCTTTATCGGTGATTTGAAGTAAAATAATAACCTGGAGATAAGGCAAAGACTGTCTGAATGGTTAGAGTCAGGAAGACTAAGCATGAGTGACTTCTTAAATGCAGCTCAGTGAAATGAAAGGAAATGCAAGTTTGTATATCTGAGAATAAAAAAATACAGACCTCATCTATAAGGAAGGGGATGCTGTTCCCTTGGGGAAAAAAAAAATAAATGTTTTTTTCTGGTTATATTGGACCAGAGAGCACTCACAGAGTATTAATCAAGTTCTCTTTACCAGTGCTATTTGATTAAATGGAGTCATTTCAGAGCTCGTCTGTAGTTACAACTTAGGAGAATGGTGCTGAAACACCACAGGTTCAGCAGATTCTGCCTGTAATACCTGTACCCAGAGAACACAGAAAAAGCTGTAAAACAGAATCAAGGGTTAGAGGGAGAGACTCAGATGGAGCTGCTTATGTGTGTTTGTGCCCCATAAAGGTACTCTTGAGAGATGCCTTTGCAGCAGGAGAAGGCAGAACACCAAAGGGCTTTACAGACCAGTGAAGCGAGGCGTAACCAGAGTCTGTGGCTGGAAGCTGAATCTGGACAAATTAAGCTGAAAATAACATGTGTTTCTATTAGAGTGAGCCTAATCGCTGCAACTGGAGGAGGAGGGTGCATTCTCTGGCTCCTAAAGTCTTTACATCCAGACGAATGTCTTTCTGGAGATAGTCTTTAGCAAAACACAAATTATTGGACTCAATGCAGAGGGAACTTGGTGAAATGTAATGACCTGTGATGTATAACAGGTCAGACTGGATGACAGAGTGGCCCCTCCTAGCTTGCAGCATTACAAACCTATGATAATGCAAACTCCAGAAAATTATGACAGCAAGCTATAATATTTTATCTGCTGAGATTTCTCCAGAACTCCTAAGTAAATCAACTTACAGCTGTCTAACCACCATAGTAATACAAGGGCAGACTTTTTTTTTTTTCTTCAAGATATGACTTTAAAAATAATACTCTTGATTTTTGGAAAAATGATTTGACAAGATTTTTATTTGGTTGTTTGTTTGTTTAAGCGTGGTTAAGAGGCTCTGATGCTAAAGCCTTCCCACAGCAGGGAGAATCTATATGCTGCGTATTAGACCTCATCAGGTCATGTTGCTTTAACACAGTTTCCACAGCAATTTGCACTTTCTGCACGCTGTTATGTTGGCTGTAACTGCAATTGCACCGTGCTTTAGGCTGCCCATCCTCTGTCACAAATTTCATATGAATTTTATGAATCCACATTTTAATAAAACTGGCTGATGTAAGAACCACGTTGCCATGTTCTGATAAGAGGGAGCTGTTTATCTGTACACTTCTCCCCACTGTGGCTGGGGTCAGGAGTTGTCTACGGCATGCTTTCCCTCCTTGTTTGAAGTGATTGATTTCGTGTTATCAGTAGAGCTGCTCTTCTGAGGCTCAGGAGATGCTCTCCGTGACAGTCTCTCCTCGGAAGATTGTAGGGAAGAAGGGACGCTAGATACAACCAGAAACAAAGGTATCTGCAGCTCTCGTTGAGGAAGCGAGTGCTTAACTTTAAATAGGTGCTGAAGCCCATCAATACAAGGTAAATAAATAACCTGTGAAACATTGCAGCATTTGCTTAACCATGCCCCTGTGCTGCCAGTTCTAATGAGTTACGACTTCAGTCTACCGGAGCACTTAAGCAATTGTGTAATTCGCAGTGCAGGAGAAATCCCTTGACTTTAATGGGGTTTATGTGCTCAAAACCATCTGCCCGCTTAAGTGCGGAGCGGGAATAAAGTGTTCTGGAGAGCAAAAGGCAGAATGGAAGAGTGTGATGAACATACAGTGCTTGCTTTGCTGCCCTCTGTGCGCTGGCCGCAGCAAATAGATCCGCAGGTCTTGGGAAGGATGGAGGAGTGCGAGGACCTGTGATGGTCTTTTCTTTGGGAACGTTCTGTTGGAGGAGAAATAAAACCAAATTCAAACATTTTACAGTGATTCCACGAGTAAATTCAAGCCTGAATCTTAGTTTGGTGGAAACAAATGAGTTTTCCTGAGATGCTCAATGCCTGAGCTGTAAGCAAGGATTGAACTCTCTCCTGACTCCTTAGGTAATAGATTGATGGGTGTTTAGTTTGTTGCTAAAGAGACAACAGTCGTTGATTCCCACCTTGTTATTCTTCCCTTGTTTCTCATCTCCCCACTTTACAGATAATGTAATAATTTAAAAGCATGTAAAAAAAAAAAAAAAAAAAAAAAAAAAAAGTAGAAGAAAGTTTAGCTTTTTTTCTGCAGAGGTTATTACTTCTAAGGCTGTGTTAACATAATCTCACAGCTGACTGAACACTCCCCTCTGACCTTTCCTTCCTTGGGGACAAACTTAGGTTTAATTGACATTTGTGTCTGTGAGCTCTGCTGAGGAGAGATTAGCAGTGGCTTAGCTAATTAGTATTTAAATGTTCACTAATGTTCCAATGGATTTGTCAATTACAATCTTATTAAAAATTGATTCAAAGATTTTGCTTTTTGGAAGGAAAAAAAAAAAAGCAGAGATGTCAGAGCTGATTGAATTTCTCAAAAGGATTAAGGAAAAAATCAAATCTGCTATTATGATCTTTTCAGTCATATTGGAAGGCAGGAAAATATTCTGAACCGTGAATGGCCTGTATGTTTATTGAGATGCAAATATGCTCAGTCCTCACTACTGCATTGAAAAAGGTGGGGACAGATAAGATCTTATTAGGATTATTTGAAAATATTCACGTTGTTATTACTTGTGTTGATGTTCTTCTATTCCAACAAAACTTTTGCAGGTTGGAGTACTAAAAGAACCTTCCCAATTAATGTATCAGGTAACATTACAATAATGTTTTTTCTTTATTGATCACGTTGTAGATAGTACCACCTTCTACTTGGTGCGCTGAGCGTTATCTATAACAGTTTTTTAGCCAAGAGGTTTCTGTTTCAAACTCAATTCACAGTTTACACAATGAATGATGAAGGCAGCTTCTGGCTGTGGAAAATTGTTGGCTGATCAAAACAGGTGCAGGTTGTTATAAGCTGAAACCCTCCTTGTGACTTGGTTGATGAAGGAAGGTAATATAATAAGACAAGTTGGTCTTTTACCCACTTTCTACTGAATTACTTCAACACACAAAGCAAGTAAGCAAATATATTGTGGATTAAGGTTTGGAATTGGTGTACTAGAGGCAATATCTAATGCTGTCCTGGAAGTCATCCTATGCCCTCAGCTGGTTTGATTTTTCTTCTTTCAAAGATGACCCAGTAGGCTGAAAGGGAATTTCAACTGTTTAGGGGATATGTGCGCCCTCTGGAAATGAAGCTGTGTCTTTGGAAATGTAACTGTGAATTTACCCACTCATGAATATTCAGGAAATACTGTCATGTGCATTTAGGAAAGCTAGCATCATTGGAAAGTTCATTGACTTTCCAAGTTCACTGACTTTCCATGAAAGCAGTGCTGTGTCTAACCTTGAGATACAAGAGTCAATGATTATTTGTGGGGGGTTTTTTTGTTGTTCTTTCTTTTTGGCTCATGATTTAAAAATGAATTAACCTGTATCAGCACAAAATTGCTTTGTTTACTGCCTAATGAAAAAAACCTGAATCAAACTGATGTTTTATTCTCATATCCTTTGTTTAAACCTAAGCCAGGAAGATGTAGTCCTAAATATGAGAAAATAATCGTAATTTGAAGTCAAAGCTTTAATACCTTTTACTTAAAACATTTGGAAACTTGCATCAATTTCAGAATTGTTATAATTTGCCCAGTACATTTTTCTTGCTGAGCTCTGCTTCCAAGAACCCCAGTTGCCTTTGGAAAGGGTTATAAATTCAGGAGTGCCCATGTGATTTCCAGTCTTTCCTAACATCCCCAAAGTCTGATGCCGTGGCCCAGACAGTCTGACTCTTTTGGACCCTAAGGGTCAGTAGGTCATTTTCCAATAAAGTTCTCAGGAGCTCTCATTAAAGTGAAGGGGTTTACACTAAATTTATTACAAGAAATTCTTGGACTACCCAGGCAGAAAGAATTACGAGATCTGCTCTTCCCACACCTGAGCAATGCCTCTGTCTCCCACTCTCTCTTCTTCCACCCACCACTCTTCAGGTGTCCTCTTCATCCCTGTTTCATTACTTCTTCCGAAAGACGATATGCAGGACACATCAGCAGTGATGTAAGCAGCATGTGAGGCATATAGAGCTGGGGACTTCAAACCTCAGACCACTGCAACTCTCCACAGTCTGTGAACTGGTGAGATACTATGCTGTATCCTCTGCAAACGTTCCCCGAAAGCCATTAATTACAGTTATCAGGGAAAGAGTTTGGTGCTGAGTTCAAGACACTGAACTGGAGACGTGGGGAAAGCCAATTCAGAAGGAAAATCACCTCTGCATCCTACAGCACTGTCTGGCATCAAAAGGCCCCTGTCCTTATGCTGGAAAATGGATATTCAAGGTAGTCCCAGGACATAGCTCTGCCTCCCCCAAACCCTGATACTGTGGGTGTTAGAAGAAGCCTTGATAGGGGGAAATGTAAACAGAGAAAGACATCTGGGGACTGTAGCCAACAACTACATTTTGGCACTGCAAGCCAAACCACAGCCTCAGCACTGCAAGGAGGATATCTGCTGGGGTCATTGCTCTCTGGGAAAAACCACATGTGAACAAATATCTTCCATCCCCACTGGCTGATAAGGGATGGGAGCAGTCAAGGGGGCAGTGGCATCATTAATCAGCCCAGCTGGGTTTTGTGAAGAGAGAGGGCACCAGCAGAAGGCTGTGGCTCTGGCTGTAGTTATCTAAGGTACCAGTGCCATCCCAGAATTCACATGCCACCTCCTGCCACAGTGAACAACTGGTCAGAGAGCCCTACCTGCTGCTTCTGTGTCCCTGCAGGAGCAGTGCAGCTGGTGCCACATCACATCTCACATCTGGAACTGAGAGACCAGCGGGGCCATGCTGAAAAGATGGGAGACGACCTACTTGTTAAATATATACACTGAGAAAAATGAATGATGAAAGCGATGTCTCTGTTGCTAAAATCTAGTTAGCTTCTGTATTGCTTTGTTGTCTTCATTCCCCAAAATGTCTGCAGCGTAGGAAGAGCCAGTCCACTTCCTGGCTTCTTGCGTAACGTAATGCATTACCCCTAATGCTTTGTCTGATAAGAGATGATTAGTCAAAGCTCATAACAGTCCTGCAGAAAAATGGGTCAGTCTGTCCTGAGACTGGGCAGGAGGGAGATGACAGCTGGATGAGGAGCTCATCTACACAGTCAGAGAAGACTGACAGCGTTGTACAGATTGATTTATAAATCCAGTATGCATCCCTGTAACCTAAATCAGAGCTAGTAAAACGCCACGACCAAGAAAGGGAAATACAGTAAGAATGCATTGAATAAAGAGCCAAGTTAGGCGTAGCACTGTGTAGTTAATTTAACTGGCACACTGTCAAGCTTACTGCCCCATTCTTTTTTACAACTAAGAGATTTACTTTTTGATTCCGCCAGGCTATAGCATAGAGCCCTACTGCCCAGGTCTGACTGCTGGAAGCAGGTGTCAGGCAAAACATGCAAAGAAAAAAATTACTGCTCTGTCTGAGAAATTAAAGGGAAAAAGTAAAAGAGAAAATATTCCTTTTCACACGAATGGAGTGCTCTGTATTTTCCATTCATCGCTTTTAGAAACAAAGGCTAGCAAATTTTATTTTGTGAAGGGGAAGGGGAAAGAACCATAAAGTCAAGTGAAAGGGTTACTGATGAGCAGAAATCACCATCTTCTTCATTTTTGAATGAGTAATAATTGTAAATGACATTGAATTAAACGTGAGGTCACTTTTATTCACTGAAAGCTTCAGAGAATCCTGAAGTTATGAACTCCCATTAAATTAAATTGGCTCTCTATTGAAGAGGCTTCCTACATGACTTTAAGTGAAACTTAAAACATTCATCCTGAACTTGAAATTTGACCTGGGATATTTCATTATATTGCACGTGATGAGTGTCTGCATATGAAAAGTGGGCAGCCCCATCTCCAAATGCTCCTCGCATTGCTGCATGCACACGTGTTCACAAAATGCAGGCTCCTGCATGGAAGTAGGATCAGTTGGTTGCAACTGCATGGCGCAGGGATGAAAGCTTATGAAAGATGCCATTACTTTAGACAATTTCACTGTGATTTTCTGCTTGGATGAAGGCACAAGGAAACTTTCTTGCTCAGTGTTTTGCACAGCCAAGTGTTAAATCACTTCATATCAGAGCTGAACCTCAACCTCATCACTGTTAATCTTCTTGATTGGTTAAATCTTTGCTTTCTGTCAGAAGAGCTAAAATCTGAGTGTCAACGATCAGCACATGAAGATTTTCCAGCAGAGAGGAATACCTCCCCTTTCCCACTCCCTTTCCTCTGTTGCTGAGGGGAGGGAACATCCTCTTGACCCCTTCTTCCCAACAGATCTGTTGTTTGCACTCCACTGTTTTCCAACTGTACAGTAGGCCTGGGCTGAAGTTATATCCTTGCAGTGTTTACCCCATCACTCAACAAGGCTTTTTACTCAGCTAACGCTTGTCATTAACGCACACCAAGTAGTAGGAAAAATGTGGACTTTCTTGGGTGTGTGAAGATATCAACCCTTAGATTTGGACATCATTGTCAAATGAAAATGGTATTGAAAAGAAAAAACATCTTTAATCCCAGAAGCCAAGGGCAATTTCTACTCTTATTTATGTATCATTGACAGAACTGGCTTTCTTAGCCTAAGGCTAAATGCTGGCCCTTAGTGGGCAGGACCTTGTCTAGGTTCCTATGTGACTGGTCACCCCTGTGGGTGAGAGATCTCCTGTCTAGGCTGCAGAGCCATCACTACTGCTGTCCTAGGAACTTCTCCATGAGTCTGCAAGCTGAAAGGCTTCTCACTGCTTACCCTGCCATGCCACTGCTTCTCCTATCCTCAAAGCAATTCAGATGGACTCCCAGAGAACGGAAGTGCTGCAGACGTAGTTCATGTTGTCGGTCTTGCTTCCCAACAGAGGAAGTCATGATATTCAAGGAAGCACAAGGGTGTTTTCTTCTTAATTCTGACTTCTTGTCTAGTTGTCCATCAGATATTTTAGCCGGCCATTGTGTCACCTAAGCATACCATCTGGTGCCTTAATCACAAGGTATTATTTGTTTACTGATTGAATGATTGAAAGATTTATAAAATGAATGAGGCATAACAAGACAGGTATTGTGATGCATGAACAAGCTAATGAATGTTGGCATTAGAATGATTAATAGATACATCTCAAATACAGATACTAACAAAACTTTGGTGGTGTAAACAGGCCATTAGCAAATAAAAGTGAGGGTGGAATAAGGTTGAAAAGGACAGCTGCTCAAGAATCAAATGAATGTTTGAAAGCAAGATTTTGTGAATAGATTCCAGAAAAGAAACACCAATTCCAACATGCAGCAAGACTTTCTGGGGCCTCTTTTATGATGTGTAGCCATAGGAGTCTCCCTGGATGGAGAAGATCATCTCTGCAATTGCCATGACTAATGATGATCCTACTCTCGACAACAGCCACTACACTGGATGCCTCACTGAATAAAGCAGCCAAAAATCTGTGCAGTACCATTTCTCTCTGTGTGCTCTTTCTTGCAGCTTACCCTCACAGATATGACAAAATCACACCAGAGCTTTTGCAGAGCAACTTCAGATGCCTTTGGAAGGCATGCTTCTGGTTAGAGCTGGGATATTTCACACAGAGGATAATGTTTGCACTGAATGTCAATGCACATTTTGGTTTGGTCAGAACAATGCCTAGCCAGTGACCTTATACAGCCCCATTTAGCAGATAACTGCTGGGGAGTCCCATTCTTTATTGTTAGGCGGGAACACGGCAATCATGGAAGGAAGGCAGTAATAATAACAACAGCTAATTAGACAGCAAGTGGTGCACAAGGCAAAGAAAAGAGAAAGATATGAGAGTTTCTATATGGTGTGGCTGCCAGCTGAAGGTGAAGTAAAGACCTGGAGCTCAGGATGTAAGCATATGCCTCAAGTCAAGGTTCAATTCCTTCTGCGTCTACAGTCCTCTCTTTGGGCCCACTGACACTTTGCAACACAGCATCTTTGCAGCAATGCTTGGGTAGGCACAATCTTTGTGGTGCAGCACGGCATGAAGTAGAGGTGCCAGGTCTGGCCCTGACAAAATGTGCTTGCAGCATCCTGCCCAACCCCACTGCTTCACTTCTGGAGAGGGCAGTGGTCTTCCTCTGCTGGCTGTGGCCTGCTGCTCTCCCACAAAGAAGCAGTAGCACCCTTTTCCTTGTGCACCATTGGCATGTGATGATCAATACAACAGGGAGAGCTTGATTTGGCTGCTTCTGGGATGTAGTGGGAAAAATTATATGTTCTGGGAGAGCCCACTCCAACACCTTCAAAGGATGTGGAATCCGCTTAGGGATTTTGTGTCCTATTGCATTTAATATCAGCAGCACTGATAGTCCTCAGAACAGGAAAAGACCTCTTTCTGAAATACAATTTTGAGGGTTTTTTCTGTGTTAAATATATAGATCTGCAGAGAAAAGCATCAATCGGGGAACCTGAGGGAACTGTTGATACTGCCAAGATTACTGGATGAAGGGAAATATTTTGGTCTGATCCTATTGCCGCAGTCAGATCTCAGACTTCCTTTATGGTTAATCCAATTGCAGTCTGTTGTATGTAACACAAGAAATAAATTTATACTTATTCCAGCCTACTCATGCCTATAGAAATACCCAGTTACAGTAGTATAATTCTGCTGGTACTGAGAAGTTACTGACATACTCCTTCTGCAACTCCTGTACTTCATCTCTCTTTTTTTTGTATGTCTGTAGGAAAGTCACTAGCATGGCATTTTTTTTTTCAAAATGTTTGCTGTGGGCAATATCCTACTCTCACTAACCCTCATAAAATGCAGTAATTTCCATTAACGTTGATGGAGCTGACCTGGACTTGCACCTAGCCTAGATAATGGAATTTGACCTTAGGTATCTATAGGAAATGTAATCCTCTACGTACTGCTTCAGATGAACCATATTTCCTGAACTGGATGGTGGCTGTAGTTGGAGGCCCTCCTGATTTTAACAGAGAACTCTGGGCATTACTGTGAGGCAGACACAAATAGGTGTAACTCATTAGGCAGAAAAGATAAAGCAGCACTTAAGGGACCCTCTGACAGATGCGAGTGTGTCTCTGCAGCTCTGAGCAGGGTTGGGTGCTTGCCCCTTCTGCTGCTAAACCTCCTCACAGTGCCTACAGAATAAAAGCCTGATGGCATAATGGTGGCGGTGATGACAAGGGTAATAAGGCTCATGATAATAAGGACAAGCAGGGTTTCCATTTCCATTACCAGCGCAATCGATTGGGCTTTAATTTTTTTTTCTTTTTTTTTCTTTTTTTTTCTTTTTTTTTTTCTTCCATCTAAAGCAAGTTCTGTAAGGGTCATGAGATAAAACCCTGAAAAAGGGCTTTAAAAAGGTCTTTGGAAGCAGTGTGGAATTTTAAAATCGAATCTGTAATCTAAAAAATGAAAAGTAATATAATTGGTACACGGTCCATTTCCATTAGAAGTAGAATGCCACTCAGTCATTTCATCTCAGGGTGGGTTAGGTTAAGCATACAGGTGAACTGCTTACTTTTTTGTAATTCTCCTCCCTAGGGAATATGCATTTGCAGAGTAGCAGATGCAGGTTTTGGCTTGTTACGTACACACACCTGGATATTTCACTCTTTGGGATGAAAAGTCACTCATTCAGTGGGGGTAAGGAGTTGCTATGGTCTGAAAGTTGCCTGCCTGTTGTATGGTGGCACCTTGGTGCTCCCACTAGATGTGAGCTCAAGCACAGGCTGGCACCCCGCACGGCTGGCTGGCACACCACCCAACGTAAAATCATGGCTTTCCTCTCCAGGAACTGGGAGCCAGTGCTGAAACTGGAGCGCTATGGGAATAATCCTTGCCCAGAGCAGCTGGCTCTATTTCAGAGTAGCAACTGTGAATCAAAAATGCTTTTGTGTCGAGACTTACTGTGGTCCATTTGTTTTAGCCTGTGGCTGGAAGGAGCGCTGCTCAGATGGGTAATGATATTTGGGAGCTCGAGGATGAACTTGGCTTCCAGAAAAGTGTTCTCTGTGCTCTGCTGCCCATTGCTTGCAGCAATGAGGTGTCTCAGGCAATGTTTGTGTTTGCTGTGATATCCACATTCATCAGGCAGGTTCCCATGTGGATAGCATTGCATCTGCAGGAGAGAACTAACAACCTCCTTCTTCTTCCTCCCTCTGTACTACTGGCTGACCAGATCGTATTTGGAAGAGCAAACCTCAAGCAGTTTGAAACAAAAGACAGAGAGGGATTTATCTGCTGAGTGAGTGACACATTAAAATGAACATATTTCCTCACTACTGTAGACAAAAGCCAACCTTTTTCAAGATCTGAAGTGCAAGCAGGACTGTTCAGAATTAACTAAAATTTAGTGGCATGGGATTTTTCCAAGGCACACAGAACAATAGAGGGAGGAAAGTTGAAAGCAAAAGGGGCATGGTGGGGATCATAATCACACACAGACAAATAGAGATGTTGTCCCTAAAAATGATCTTAAATGGGGAAAAAAAAAAAAAAAAGATTCTGAAAGAAGCTTGGACTCTGAAGCACTGGGTGTAGAACTCAAGGCACTTAACAGAAAGAGGGGCTTGGAAATGAGGGGCGTGTTAGGGGAAGAGCTGTGTGTCATACTGTAGATACAAACTCCCTTTAAGCACACGTTCCACCTCACAACCCCCCCTTACACGTACAGAGAACAGCCCATCTCCATTCCAGTAGACGGGGAAGAAAATACACAGCAGCTTACATGGCTAGCTTAGAGGCTGGGATTTCGGAAGAGTCTGGGGAAAGAGGAAGTTAAACACCCTTGAAAATCTCAATCCAAGGCATTTTATTGAAACCCCATCCCAAATCGACAGGTTTTTTTCGATGTTCATTATGTTCTTGCTTGTGCAACATGTTATTTTTCCCCCTCTCTGAAACTGTGACTTAATGCATAGTAATGGCATGTCAAAAGCAGCATTACAGCCCTGGTCCTGAATGCAATGCTGAGTCTCCTGTCATGCGTGGAATGTAATTACCATTAAGGTTGAAAAATGAGGGAGATGAACAGTAGTGGCAGTTTTTCTCAAGTTTACATAAACACTGGCTGCAAGAAGAGGGCAGGAACATTAAAATCAAAGAGTTCCTGTCACATCAGTGCTTTAAATCTCTAAGCGGCTCCTTGAAAATCATCTGGCCTCGGTGAACACAAACAGCCGATAAAACCTTCAGTTCAGGTCTGCTTTTATCTGCTAATTTCAGGGCAGTCCTGCCCTTTACTCGCTGTCCCTAGGAAAGTAGAGATTTTGGCCCTTTTCTGTTGGCTCACTAAACTTCCTAGCTGGAAAAGAAGTGGGGATGAAGGCGTTTGGGGTCTCTGTATCGCTGACGGAGCACTCTGGGGGAACCATTGGGGCAACGCTCCCAAGGCTTTGTTTCAGCATCCTTTGTTAAAGGCTGGATGACAGGAAGCACCACGTCCTCCCGTGCTGCTGGCTGTCATCTCTCGGGCACGATGTACAGAAGTCAGACCCCAAAACTCTCTGTAATGTGGGCAGCACCTCTCTCCCCCTTGCTCCTCACTGCAGGTTCGTTGCCTACTGAAAGCACTGCAACATAACCATGCCTTGGGGAGTTAGAAGTGGCAGAAATGATGTTTTAAGATGTTTTGTTTACTCTTTTCCTGAGTCATTGGAGTGGTGTTGCCCTATAGCGGTTCCTAGCTAACAGCCGACATGTAAGCCCATCAGTTTCATGTTTCGTTATGAACGTGAAACTCTGAGCAGATTTGCCAGAGGATGTTTCAAAGGTAAATTTTCTGCGTGAAGTAGAGCTGATTTATTATCTCTGTGGTTTTATGGAGAGATTTTGGCTTCTGTTCCCTTTTTTTTTTTTTTCTTTTTCTTTTTTTTTTTTTTTAATGTGAAACCTGATGGCTTAAGCTGGGATTTGTTTTGTGGCTTTGATGAACTGAAGTCTGCTCCTCCTGCCACTTCTAATGGGTCAGTGTTGTAAAGCACTTCATGTTCGAACCTCCCACAAAATCTGCAGTTGCTAAAAAATGTAGATCACATCTTCTAGGTCTTCCACATTGTTTTTCCTCTGCAGAATTCTGTAAGGGCTCCACAGAAAGAGATAAAATGGTGATCTCCCTGACTGCCATTTCACACACTTGTTTCAGTGCTTGCTTGACCTTCTAGGTGAATGGTTTCCTGGGTCAAAATGTGTTCTTCTCATTCAAACTGCTGAAGGTTAGTTTAATCTGTGTGGAGATTATATCCGACTATTAATGGTTTGTTTAGCTGTTCAGTAACAGTTAAACAAGGAGTGTAAAAGTTTAATGGACTTTCACATGAAGGTCACAAAGGCATAATCTTCTGTTCTTATCCATGCCTTCTTCTTCATAAGACCATCGCCTTCTGGGAAGCATTTTTATGACAAAGACTTCTCCCCATTCAGCATTTGTTTCTGATAGAAATCTGTAAGAGTGAAATATTTTGGGAAGGAAAGATTTTCCATCTGAATGTTCTAGATGAAGTAAAAATGAAGACTTTTTATGATACATTCTTTAAATAATATTTTAATTCTTTTTTTTGTTTATCAGCATTCAGATCTCCAAATGGGCTAAAGCAGAACTTCTCTTCACATTGATCATTTCTCACTCTAAAAATGCTTCTAGGCCCTTAATGGAAAAACTTTCTGGGGTTTGTCCCAAAAGGCTGAGCCGAGGGCTTAGGTTGCTAGAGCCTATGATGATGAGGCAGGTCCTCAGCTGAGTGAGGACTTCAGGTCTTGGGCTCAAGCACGGGGTTCGTAAGACCAACCACTGGATCAGGAAAGCAAAGGCACATAAGGAACTGAACTTGGCAAAGGATGTGAAAGATAACAAGAAGAGATTCTGCAGCTACAATGGTCAGAAAAAGCAGGCAAAGGAGAGTGTAGTCCCTCTGATAATTGAGAAAGGAGGACTGACTTCAACAGACATGGAGAAGAGTGAGGTACTCAGCAAGGAATTGGCTGATATGTTTGCAGAGTCATGCTCCATCATGTCTGAAAAGTCATGGCAGTTAGGCAAAGTCTCTGGTGACTGGAAAAAGGGAAACATCACTCCTGTATTCAAGAGAGAAAGGAAGATCTGGGGAACTACAAGCCAGTGAGCTTCACCTCTGTGCCTGGGAAAATTACAGATCAAATTCTTATGGGAGATATGTTAAGGCACATTAGAGAAAGTAGTCTGAGACAGCCAGCATGGCTTCACCACAGGTAGATTATGCCTGACCAATCTGGTAGCCTTCTGTGATGCAGTGACAGCATCAGTACACTAAGGAAGGACAATTGATATCATCAATATGGACTTGTGGAAGGCCTCTGATATGGACTCACATCACATCCTTATCTCTAAATTGGAGAGGTATGGATTTGAAGGGAAGACTAGTAGGTGGATGAAGAATTATTCGGATGCTTGCAGTCAGAGGGTTGTGGTGAACAGATCTATGTCCAGGTGAAGGTTGGTCATGGGTAGAGTCCCCCAGGAGTCCTGGGACTGAAGCTCTTCAACGTATTTTTCAGTATCATAAGCATTCTGATATAGGTGCATATCCTCAACAAGGGCTGATGACACCAAGCTGAGTGGTACAGTTGATAAGACAGAAGCAAGGTCCCCAGCACAAGAAAGATGTGGAGGGCTGCAAAGATGATCAAAGGGCTAGAGCACATCTATTATGAAGAAAGATTGAGGGATCTGAGCTTATTCTCTTGGAAAAGAGAAGGTTCTGAGGAGACCCCATTGTGGCCTTCTGGTATTTAAGGAGAGCTTATAAGCAGGAGGGAGATCTGCTTATTACACTGTCTGATTGTGATAGGACAAGGAGAATGGTTTTAACTAAAAGAGGGGAGATTTAGGTTAGACGTTAGGTGGGAATTCTTTACTCAGAGGATGCTGAGGCACTGGAACATGTTGCCCAGAGAGGTTGTGGATGCCCCATCCCTGGAGATGCCCAAATCCAGGTTGGATGGGGCCCTGGGCAGCCTAATCTAAGTGGATGGCAACCCTCCCTATAGCAGGGAGGCTGGAACTTGGCAGCTTTAAGATCCCCTTCCAAACTAAGCCATTCTGTGTATCTATGATAAATATGAACGTAGCAGTAGTGTGGCTCAGGCAGAGACTAGGGGTGGGAGCCTGAGCCTCAGTGCAGCTCAGCAATGTAGGGGAAGTTTGTGTAGACTTCTCAGGGCCGGACCTTTAGGATGGGGTGATACACCCAGGGTCCTATCAAAGGTATATTCACCCTTTAAAGCTACAGGAAGATGTTTGCAATCCTAAACCCCAGAGATATTCTAAGTACTGTAAATCATCCAGGTATTTATGTTCTTTGGCAATAGTAATCAATATGAACAACTTTCATTACTTGCTATTCAGTCAGGACCTCGTCTAACCTTAACCCCAGGTAGATGATGAAAAGTGCCATCCATTAATATTAACTTAAAGACATAGTTGGGATAAATGTATAAATGTAAAAATCACAGCACTCAAGTGGAGTAAAAAACACCCCGGAGGACAAGTATTCTTCAGTACAAGTGAGACAAAAATTGGATACCTCAGAAATGGTGAGAATGTTTTTGAGTGTATTACCCTTTTTGCAGTGTCACACAACTAAGCTAGACTTTTAACAATCCACTCTGGTGATAAAAGCCTGGAATTGAGAAAATCAAATGGAAGAACTGAAAGTGGGAGGAGGGTGTTAATAAAGCCTAATGTGCCATGTATTTGTTTTTAACCAAGTTCTATATGTGACTGCAGTAAAAAAATATGACAAGCTTCTTCCATTAATACTTCATATTCTTATTAGAGGTGTAATTTATTCCTGCTGTGTCTTCTGAATAAAACAACTGGGGGTGGGTGAGAGGAGGTGGGAAAAGCAGAAAGTAGAGGCCACGATGGAAAGCAAAATATTCCTCTGAGTATTCATCCTTTATTCTGTTTTTCATTCCATGTGTGAAAACAAAAGAACAAACTGCAGTTCTCTTGTTCCCTAAAGTACCAGAGGACAAAATGGGTTTGACTCCTTTAAATATAATGGAATGAGATCATTCTGGTTTTTATTCCTTCGTCAAATTTTTCACTTGTACCCAAGTTGTTTTTTTTTTAATTTTTGCCTCTGTTTAGTTTTAGACCATTTGATCCTTCAGATTTGATCACCAAATAACCCTTTGATCCTTGAGACTGATTCAGTACATTTGGAAGGGACATGGTTTAGATGCTAGCTGTTTTTTTAGTTAACGTATATATACGTTAATTAAAAATGCACACACGTATATATATGTTAATTAAAATAATGCCTATATAAAGTTCTGAACTTTGCTAGCATAAGCAATGTCAGGATCTGGATCACTGCTTTGCCGTTAGCTCTGCTAGCTGGAGTGAAATGCAAACAGAAGGATGCATTTCAGGAGCTAGCTCAAGCAGAAAGGGATAAGATCCGAACGAAGAGGAAATCGTGATGCTGGCAACAATTTTTGCAGTCTTAAGGGTAGCAGATGAGAAAAGTTCCTCAAAGTATTTCAGAAATACAGGCTTTGCAGTTATGATCCGAGAGAGGGAGTGCAAAAAAGAGACTGCGAACTTCTGTGCCTTTCTTTGGGTGAGTTGTCTCCTGCCATGTTAGTTCCTTTCTGGATGGCTTCTTGAGAGTGTTTGTGCAGTGGAGCTTCGTTGGTGTGTGTATTTAAAGAAGGCAATCTATGAATGACTTTGACGTGCCAAAAAGGAAAATCTCTTACACGTGAATTGTATGAAATTTGTTGTTTCAGTAAGAGATGGTGCTGGGTGGCTTGTCTGAACAGATGAACCCAAAAGTTTGTTGTTTCTTCCACTTTTTTTGTTCATAATGCACATTACCTCCTCTTACGAAAGCTGCCAAATCAGTACAGTTCAGACACTGAATATCAAACAGTGGCTGTGGATTTTGTGTTAATCTTCTGCATATAAAGGCAGCAACATGGAAGATTGTTAGGTTTTCAAAAGAACATCTATTTTGAAGGGAATTATAAATTGCAGGCAACATTCAATTCTTTGTTCCTTGTTTGCTTCATTGGGATTTATTTCTCTGTTACTCTGTACGATGTTTTAAAGGAAGAACGTTGAAGAATATAGTGGTCTATAATACCACCTATAGATAAAAGCACAGAACAGTCCTTTTGCTGCTCTGTGACCTTCTTCACTATTGCCTCACATGTTACATGCCATGTCACGTGCAGGAGGTTGGTTGTGGCACAGGGCACTCAGATGCAGCAATTTTTTTGCTTATATTATCCAGGATTTTTTTTTTTTGACTGTGACATTGCGCAGGTAAGGTAATTCATCACTCACAAGCAGCTGAAAGTTATTATTAAAAGGATTTTACCCACATATACACAATTTGTCACTTTATCAGAGGGTGAGCGAAACATAAATTATACAGGAACTTAGTGAAGTTTCCCTCTCTCCCCAAAAGTAATTTGCACAGACGAGTGTCTCCTCAATTCCCTGGGAGGTCATCCCTATCTCACCGTTTGGAGAGGCGAAATAAGTGCAGATCCTTTAAAAGGAAGAAATAAAGCCTGGTTTTTCAGTTCCGTGGACAAGTGTCCTCAATTAACACTGACAGCTATTTAATTTCATTTAAAATAAGGTGGTTTAAAATATGATTCTTATCTCTCCACCGCAGGATGGACTAAATCTTTCTTTTATAGTCACCCAGCAGTGGGTATTAGGGGAAGTTGGTTATATTTCTTTCTATGGAAACCTGAGCTCCATTAGCAAAATATAGATTTGAGCAGATACGAACCCAGCATCTGGCCTTTTAGAAACAAGATAAAACTGTGAGGAGGGAATTAGAGAAGTTCCAAAGCTCACTTAAATCAATAGGGAGGCTTCATAACCTTCAGCAGGTTTTGGATTCTGCTCAACAGAATGGAAGAACTTGTTTACAGTAAAGTAAAAAATCACTAAGACCTTCATTTTATTTCTTTTTTTTTTTTCTGCAAAAATCTCTTACTTCTCTCTGCACCACCAACTTGCTCTTTTAAAGAAAATGAAAATCATAAAAATCACAAAAGCCATCCGGAGAAGTACGGAGTGGAAATACCTCTCAGCCATCTCTAGATACCTCTTTAAGAAGCTTTAATTAAATGAAGTGAGAACAGCTGGCCTTGAACTGGTTGCTAAGAAGGTATCATGTAGCATATTGGCTTATATAAACTCTTTGTTTGTGGCAGTTACAAAATAGCTTATCTCTGTGGATGTGCAACTCCTGAAGTGTAAAGCTTGAAGACACGGTTACTAAATTATTGCCTATTGAAGACTCACAGTCAGTTTAACTGAGCTGAAACGTGTTCCCAGGTCCCAGGCCCTAATCATTGCATGTTGATGGCTTCAAGACACAGGTAGACAGGGAGCTGGATAATCTCACCTGAACAGATCTTCTATAGAAGGCTGAACCAGGCGATCTTTTTACATCAGTTCTCAGTGGGGGTTGTTATGTGATTCACAGCAGCCCGCTAAGAAACCAGAAAAGCAATGAGAAACACAGTCTTCATTTCTACTGAGATGTAGACACCACTGGTGAGGCTTCTCCAAGATGCACTGAGCAGCCTGCATCTTGACCAGCTTACCACCCAACCAATCCAGTTCTAGATGACAAAGAGCTTTGCCATTAATGAAAATACTGAACATCTGCAGTGCTGCAGCTCTTCTAGATAAGGGAATGTGATGAAGACCTCCTTGTATAGGAGAGTTCTGTGAGGGTGAGTAGCATTCTTCTGGACCTCAGGTAACCCTGGTTTCCTTCTAAGGCTAAAAATGACAGGGAATGGTATATTTAAGCTTCTTGTATGCAACCTGTGCCTATGTACTGTGACAATATAAATGTCTGTGCAAAGCATCTCCAAGGATGACTGTGAGCACATACCTCTCTAGTATGTGTCTTATCTAGCTGGTGTCGTGTTGTTCTTTTATCACCCAGGGTGCCTGCAGGCAGTGAGGTTACAGCTTTTATGGCTGTGGTTATCGGGCTATCCTGTACTCCTGAGAAATGCTGGTAAAAACTCAAGTTGATGCTGTATGTTTTAACATGGGCTCCCATTAATTACAGTGAGTTGAGTGTAGCAGTGAAGTTTAAGAAGAGCTTGCCAATAAGTGGAAGATTGTTTTTCTGGACCTTTAAGTTAGAACTTTAGTATGATGATAAAACTGTGTTCCTTTTGATGTGTCTTTGCCTTGTGGTCAGGGTGTTGGTGGCAGCTGGCCTTCTTCTTTTCCACATTCTTTGTTCTGTATTTTTTTCAGGATACGGTGGTTTTGTTTTTTTTTTTAGCTCTGAAGATACTCTTAAAATACATTATTGTTGGGTTTTGGTCTTGTTTATAGTTCTAAGACTTAATTTAAAAATATATTAATTATTAAAGTCTAAAGCTACTAGTAGGATTAAATTATTCTCGGACAGGATTACCAAAACAAACAATTGCAAACAAAACCTCTAAAGGACAGTGGCTGAATTGATACACAATGGAAAGATTTTTACCGCAGCCCTGGTTTTGAATGATGATGGCTTTCTTTGCAATCAGTTTCATGTCTACTATTCAGTGTTCAGTAATTGCAACTATTACAGCAAGACGCTATCAACAGGCCTTTATAACTTTATGTTTAAACAGCAAGGAGGCAGTAAAGAACAGGGGAAAATCTATTGGTGAATAAGAGATATGAAAATTTTTGGGGGCTCCCAAGAGCATGAGGTCTGCTATGGTGTATCAGACCAGAATATGCATGTAAACTTGTATGCAGCAGCTACAAGCTAGCTGGACAAAGAAAGTAGGATCATTTTTGAGGTATCCTTTCCTGACTTATGAACACGAGTGTTTTAAGGGTTACTGCTTCTCTTTGACATGCATAGGATATATCCTGTGTGGATTTTCCTAATTCTCTGAACATGTTTTCTTAGCCACAGCCTTCCGTGACAACCAGTCCCAGAATTTATCTGTTTGTGTGGGAAGCGCTTCTCTTCCTTTGCCTGTGAGGTTACAGTTGGATAATTTACTTTGGTGCCTCTGGGGTTGCTTGGGTGCCATTTTTCTTGCTCTGAGGAATTCAGTTCCACATATTTGCTTCATACACACCTCCATGTCAGACACCATTTTGTCAGACCTCCCATCTGCTGCCATCTGTCACACAGCAACAAAATATAATGGAATATTGGCAGGAAGGTTCAGCCCCTACTGCCACACCACCAACATCCACCTCTGATACCACGGACCAACGTAATAAAATAGGAGGCATTATTTTCAGCAGCACTTGTACTAAAAAATGATCTGCTTCCCAGCACTCTGTCTTTGGGAGAAAGACCCAAAAAGCTACTGAAACTTAGCTCTTGCGTTAAAGAAAATGAAATATCCCACCTGTGTAATTACCTGTCATTATTATCTGTGTAAATAAATCTTTTTTTTTTTTTTTTTCTTACATGGGCCCCAACATATAAGATATTTAATGAATACGTTCTTGATTTGTTGCTTCTGTGGGGCAGCAGTGTATACAAAGGGTGTGTAGCAAGTTGTACCTCAAATGAGTTTTTGCAAGAGAGTTCATTTGGACCCTTTGACTCATTTGGTCTTTGTCATACAGAAGCTCACATAAAACTGTAGTGCCTGGTTTAATGGTGGAGGGTGAACAAATCTCTGCCTCTCTGAGATTCCTTCACTAACTTGGCGTTACAGGAGAGGCCAAGGCTAGGAAACCTGGTCCCCTCTTCATTCTTGTGTGGTCAACACAACAGCAAGACACCGAGGAGATAAGTCGTGTTCTCTTCTCCCACAGAGGTGCCCCTCTACCAGCACGGTCTCCGTAGCCAGCTGTAGTCTACTTGGCTTAGCCTAGAGCTGTGGAAGGACTGAGGGAAAGAAACGAACTGCAAGCTGAATGAAAAAATAGCCCAAAACATAAATTGGTTTAATAACATCCAGTACTGTTTTCAGATTAATTATTGGTCAATTATTCTTCGATGCAGTATAGTCAAACTTTCTTTAAGATCCATTTGTTAAAATAAATATTAACTTTCAGGAAGTGTTCTTTGTTGAGATTCTCACACAGAGACCACCATCAGGCTTTTGCATCATTTTGAAATAATTTGATTATAGAAATCCATCCACAGCCCAGATTTCAATTTGCAGTAAGCATGATTGGGTGAGGGAAAGATTAACCTCTTTTAAGATGAGAAGTCTCTTGTATTTAAACATGTCCAATTTGACACAGAAAATATTATGGTACTGCTGCTTGATTAGCCATATACAGTTTCTTTATCTGATTAGCTCAGAAGTTAAATATATGCTTTTCACTTCCATTCACATATATGCTTTACGCATGAATTATTTGTTATTCGTCATGTTCTGCTGCAAAATTTAAAGTGAAATTGTAATATCTTCTAATTACGTGCACTTCAGATTACGGCCTCTCAGAAAGTTGTGCTCATTTATTAGCAGCAGTTTTACTGCTGTGATCTGACTTTGGATGCTTCCAATAAATAGCTGTCTACTGCTGCATCATGCTTGTATTTGGAACTGCCTGGACTTCTCTGACTAAGCCAAAACTCCTGAGCAGTAGCTAAGACTAATTGGCACAGAAGGGGAATGCATAAATTGAGTGGGTGGATTGGTGTCTTCTCTTGGATTTGTGCAGGCCATTGCATTGCTGTAGCTGAAGCACGTGCATCAGCTGAGTTAAAGTGTTAGAATTTCTTGGATAAGGGGGAAAAAAAGCTTTTTATGATAGGAGAGAGAACATAGCATGAAAGATACCTGAAACTGTCTAGAAAATTCTGATGTGTCTACCCTATGACCAAGACAGACTGGAAAGGCTGGGATATTTCCAGTTTATTAGCATGAGTGCCCTAACAGTCCAAAACCAGAAAATGATTGAACAGTTCTGTGTGTCCTGGACTCCTAATGAGGATCTGCTTATGTCTAGCTAAAGATAATCCCATCTCCTCCTGACTTAGCATGAGAAGCCGGATGATGGGAACTCACAATATTCCACTTCTCAACCCTCCTGTCCTAGAGTTCAAGGACTTCCCCAGTACTTCTGATTTCTGACACTTTTCCAACACATCGCACCCATTCTCCAGGTCCCTTCCCTGAACAGTTCCTATTCAGATCTATCTGTTCCTTTTCTCAGAACGACAACTTTTCGTCACCATTTACCCAAAGTACCCACAGTCCTCCCAGCTCGTTTTCCTGGCCCTGCTCGATACGTGTTGCAATAACCTTTCAATAATAGTTTCAGTAGCAGTCTGCTCGGCCAGCTCTCCTTGTCTCCTTCGCTCCCTCCCCAGCGATTACATCTGATGACTAGATTTTCAAGTATTCACTCCCAGCTGTCTACAGTGGGAGCTGTTATATGTTGAAATGTTCCTATAAACCTCATCCAAATAAGACCCTAATGCACTAGTGAACAAAGGGAAATGGCACAAATTCCTTCCAGCAGACAAGAGATTGAGGGTTTGGGTGTGTGCGCTTGTGAACATCTGGTAGAAAGCAATCTGGTGATGAAAGTTTCCTTCACGTGGTCAAGTGTCAACAATGTCACCTACTATGTAGTCTAAACTCCTATTTCACCAAGTGGTATGTTTTTGCTTTCAGTGACCTTGTACCTCGGTCAGAAGCTGTGCCACACACTGCTGTCTCCTCCCTGCACAGGCAGGCTGAAATTGAAAAATGAAGGTTGGAGACTTTACCACCCTAATATTCCGTCCCTGTTGTTGTGCTTGAGTTTGTTATCGTCACACTGAGAAACCAACTTTTTGGGCAGATGATCTCTGGAATATCAAGAATGTGTTTTCATGAGATCTCTTTGAATAGGTATTTGCAGATGTCCTCTAATTGCAGCTGAGATACTCCACTCTTCTTTTTTGTTTTAGATGGTCTGCTTCTCATGTAACAGCATCAAAAAACATTTCTTCTGCAATGATCTTCAGGAAACTTTGTATGATGAATGCATTCTGACACAGCCCTCATGATAGGACCTAAGCAATCATAAATTGGCATCAGAATTGCATTTTATTTCCCCTCGCCTTGTTTCGTTTGCCTGAGAAAGAGGACAAAAAATGAAATACCACACCATCTCTGCATAGAGAATTGTTATCACAGATATAGGAACTCCAGGATACGAGGATATAGCATCCAGCATTCTGGTTTTTTGCCTGTGTGTGCGTGTTTCTGAGTGCTTGATGCATCAGGAGCTTTTACAGCCATACAAGGCGGCTGTACTCAACTCAGCTTTACTTCTCAATGCTCAGTGCTGCTGTCTGAACGTTTTCCAAACATATGGGAATAGGATGCAAATAGCTATTCTTTTGCAGATGGGTAGAACTTTACCACCGACTCTTAAAACAGCTTCAGGAAACTGGGAGAAGAAAACAAACAACAGCAACAACAGAAAATACTTCCTTCTGTGTTAAAAAGGAAAAGGAGAGGCTCTTCACTTAAGGCTGCACGAAGGCTCCCTGCAACAGGCTTTGGAGTGAGCTCTTTGACCTGACTGCAGACTTGTATTCGTTCATATTTGTTCATTCCAGACTAGGCAGCCATCTACAATAGGGTTAATGATGGTAGAGGAAGAAAGAATGGTCTGTTAAATGGCAGCCTTCAATCTGCATGCTTTTAGTAAGGCTGGGAGAGTCTGCAGTTTAAGAGAACCTGCGAAAGTTGAAAGACTGAGAAGATTTTATTTTGTGACATCAATAAATGCAATGTCCTCTTTTTCCTCTCTTTTTTCTGATGCTTTAACTTTTAGTAAAAGTTGGACTGGAGTAGCTAGTCATTTTCTTACCCACACTGGTAGATGCTTTTGAATTGTTCTGGAAAAGTATTAAGAACACTTGTTTTTATATATTTTGTTAATATATGTTAGCCTCTACCTCTGTCATAATTCTCAAATCAGACTGGACCCGTGACAGTATTTTGCTTGCCTGAACTCTCTCAATTTTCCCTGTTTTCAACTTTCTCTGATATCTCCTGCCTGTTTGTGAAGCACACTAACGTGAAATTCTTACTGAAGATGGGAGAATATCCTAAATATGAACATTTTAAAAATGACATATCTTGAAAGAAAATCTGAAAGTCACGTGGAGCGCAGCATAAAGCCCCAAACACTTAAAATTTAGTAGTGACTGTTATCAGAAAGCTGACATTGACCATACTGTAGTGATTAGTACATGTCCCCTGCTTATCTCAAAGACATTTCAAAGGCTGGATTTTCACAGATCTTTGGTAATTGCCCACCTCTTGTCCAGCTGATTCAATGTCTGCGGAATTAATTTTTTTCAGAGTTTGAAATAGTTTATTTCTGTCCCTCCTACTTGCTTGTATCTCCATGCACCAAGGTGGACAGAAATATTTTCTGTGCTGTCTTCAGAAATAAGCTTTTCAGTTGTCCAAATTCTGTGCTGCAGAATAAGAACAGGGAGATACGTGGTTGTATGCATATATGCTTGTGTGGAACATATTTAACTGATGAACACTGGACAAAAAAGTGAGAGCCGGGCAGATCTTAGTGTTTCCTTTGGAGTTCATTGCTTGGGTCTTTGCTCTTTCTTCACCTCCAAGATGCACTGGATAGCTGAAGTTCTACTGAGACCATGTCTGAAATCAGACCTAAAGAGTCTTTGTTCAGCTGAAAACTTTACTGTCTCCCCCAGAGGACTGCACACAGCATGGAGGAAAGCCTGTTCGCATTGCACAGTGCCAACCTTTTCAAGTCGTGTTCTGAGGATGTTCTCATGCACAAAGAAATTTCCAAGCTGTCTTCCACTGAAATCAGAAAGCTGCAACCTTGCACTCCTGAACTCTTTTACTGAAATCAAAAGCATCAGAAAGAGGGGAAAAAAAGCCCAAACATCAGTTCATATCTTTTTCTCCCCTCTTTTGTGGAGTCGTCACGCCTCAGTTGTAAATTAAAATTGTAGGACTTTCGATGAGAACAGAGCATTTGGCTGCCTCATTTCATGCTAGATCAGGAACAGCACAGGAGAGCACAAGGATCAGGATGGGGACTGCTGCCCAGAAATCTGCCAGTTCTCTTCTGCCAGTGCAGCTCGGCTTGTGGGCACCTTTCATCTCAGTCCCTGCTGCATGGTAACACCTGTCCTGGAGCTGCACGGGGAGCGGAGCCGATAAAGGTAGTGTTTTGCAGACCTGAGTGTGCCTTAGCTTTTTGGATGGCCCCGCTTTCACTGGCCCGGATCCAATACACCACTTAGACATCTGCTTAACTTTAAGCATGTGAGTATCCCCTTTGAAGTCCTATGTATATTGTTTAGGTGGGCTGAGGTCAATGAGCTCAGTACCTTGCAGGATTGAGCTCCTGAATGTCAGATTTGATTAAATGCTCCCCCTCTGCCCCCTCCTCTCCTACCATGAAAGCCTGATCAGAGCTGAAACAGCCTGAGAAAGAAAAAGGCAGCTGGTGGGAAGCGACTCTGGCTCAGCTGTGGTGGCTTGGTCTTAAATTGTTGCAGATTGAACCAAAAGAAAAGCAGAACAAAAAGTCAGAGCAGAGATCTGGTCAAAAACGAAACCCTCTCCACTTCTACGAGCGGGCTGTGAGGTCTCAAACAGGACCAGCTACTCATCTGTCACGCTGCCTCTTCCTCTTCAAATCCCTCTTTTTGCCGCTTCAGGGTCCAGCCGCCGCTTTATTTGAGTGGTGACTGCTCCCTGCTAATTGTGCTCCCGTTTCCTCTTGTGACCCGGCTCCAAAATGCGCGCTCTGCGAGCGGAATGAGCTGCGCGCTCTCCCAGTCTGCTGCTTGTCAACTCGCATCAGTTTCAGGTCAGGAAAGCTAACGGGGAACAAGGCGCTGCAGCATTTGAACTCAACCTTGCTTTGCCGGGGAACAAACTGACAATTAGTACAGGGATCAGCATCAAAAAAGAGCAACCCAGCATGAAGCCTGTCTAATTAGTCATATGAACGGAGGGCTTCCCCTCCACTTCCTCAAGAACACATGCCTGTCAGATCTCATACCGAGAGACTTCTCTCCCTACCATAATACCGAAATTAGGTTGAGAACAGGTAGCCTGTCTGAAGGGCTTGCGTAAGCAGCAGGAGCTCAGCTGCAGCCCTAAGCTTCGTGTGCGTGTTTGTTCCTGCAGCATCTTCACAATCACTCGCTTTGCAAGTAATTGCGGGGTGCTTCTTTCCTTGCAAAATGCGCCAAAAAACAGCATTGATCTTGTTGCTAATCCTCTCGATTTAATAACGCTTCTTGTTTAGATGGAAAAATGAGCAAAGGGAAAAATGAGAGATGAAAGCTGAGTGACAGTCTCCTAATCCCAGGGAATTGTGCTGTTTGAGAGCGACTGCATCTGACTTTTTCTTTTTTTTTTTAAAGTTGCGTTGTGAACCAAACTGTCTCATGCAGTCTGCAAGACAAAATATGTAGCAGTAAAGCTTTGATTGCTTTTAATTTTGCCATAATGTCTGCGTACTGGCTCTGACTTGAGGTGAAGTTGTGACCATGATAGATTCAATCTGTGAATGGAAGAGAAGACCAGAGCTTGTGAAGCTTAATGGCTTTTCTACATGGGGACAGATAGAAAAAGCAACCAAATGAATGAAAAGTGTATATTTTATTAGGTGAGCTCCATTTCAATTCTTGAGTCAAACTCCTAGTTCAGTTTGTCTTTTATTATGGTTCTGTTTACTTTGGAAGTGAAGCAGATGAGATCAAATAAAAGCAACCTTGGTTTTAACAAAAGTTCACATGGAGATTGAACGTGGTTTAATTAATCTGCTGGAAAGTGGGCTGCAAAATACTCTGCATAGGGTTTGCATTTATTTAGTAAGTAAAGGGAGAAAAAACCAGACCACTTCCACTGCAGTATGAGTTCTGGCAGTGTATGTGCTGGGTCTTCGTGATGATGACATGTCACAGCACATCCCTCAGCACTGGTTTCACTGCAGATCCCAGCGAAGATTGCTTGCTGTGTTGTAGTAGTAGTCAACATGCAGTGTGCCTTGGTTTTGCTGTCACAGCTATCACTGTCACGCCAGACAGAAACTCTGCTCCTTCCCTAGGGGCTGCCGAACTGCTTTGCTCCTGCAAAGTACCCCATTCTGTTGGCTGTGTCTCCAGATGAGGGCTCCTGGCATGGCAATGGAACACCTTTGTATTCAGGTAGCTCTTTTGGCTGCATGCTGTGAAAGATCATTGCCATTTTCTGATTGATGTGGCGCTGGTCTGAGCCTCATGAGAGGTAAGCATACATCCTACCATGGTGTCCTTCTTCTAGAAGACAATACTGGATCTAACCCATGTAGTTTTTTTCCAGACTATCGATAGTAATTTTCCTTATTTCCTAAGCTCACAAGTTGTACACTGGAAGTAGCATCACAGGCCTTTCATCATTATTTATTGTTATTATGGTTAATGCAGAAGCACTGTTTTCTGCAACTGAAGCTAAGGACGTATTCTTGAGAAACACTATTGCACCGAAGCAGAATGTCCAGGAACTGAGACTGCAATCAAGCTCTTTGTTTCTCATATACCAGAGAGAGAGGGACAATGACCTCCCCAGTATTCAGAGTGATATGGATGCAACACCACGTGTTTGCTGGGTCTCTCTAGTAATTAAATGAGCACTCTGCTTCATTCATGCAGAATTCTCTCTCTTAATGCATTCTCTATGCATTAATTAACTGACATTAAACGTGCGGCGCTTTCAGCAGCTGGTGTGTTAGCAGACACTTGGTGGCACACTTTCTCCGAAGAGGGCTGTGGGATAAAGGACCTGTTTTGCTTTTTGCTGTCTCCCCTTGTCCCCATGGTGTGTGCTTGTAGGCTCTCAGCTTTGTACTCTTGCAGCTTACCTGCTGAGTATGGGGAGATGCTTTTAACAAACAAGTGAAGCACTTCCCCACAGATCTGTCCCAAGAAAGAGATTTGGCAGCTACAGCTTTCTGCAGATGTCAGTGGCCAGCTGTGTGGTCTGAGCTCAGCTGAGTTTCACTGTGTTCTCCTGGTGCTAGAAATCCCCAGATCTTTCTCTCATGGACTCCTCAGGAATGCCTGCCTACTCCTGTATGGCTGTTGTCATTATCTGTGTGCCCCCAACCAAGCAATGATCAGCTTTTGCATCCTGAGGATATGTATTTTGGTTATGCTCAGACCTAGCGAAGAACCTTATTTTATTTAAGAGAGTGGGAAGTACTGTTTGTTCAAGCAGTAGGACGATGAGCTTTGTTGCTCCTCAGGCTCATGAGTGGTATTTACCCTGCTGCCCTTCTTACATGAACGCTTGCCCAATACCCTTGCTCAGCCATAAAGCTTACATTTGCTTCCAGCAGAATTCAGTGGAATGAGCTGGCTAATACCAGCACCATCTCCCAGAATCTTTATTAGTGAGTCATTGAAAGAATTGTGTGAAAGTTGTACTATTGGCCCGATGCGCTCTGTTGCCTTCTTGAGCTGGCTGGAGATAGTGGTTGATATGCAGAGTATGTGCAGTACTACATGTCTAGTCAGCCTGCAGCTCTAATCCCTTTTCTACTCACTTTTCTCCTGGCTGGTGCTTTGTCAGTGCAATGGAGCTGCTGGGATTGGGCACTACTGACATAACTGAAATCTCTCTTCTAAAATCCACCACCATGGAAGTACAATTGTATGGAGATGGCTGCAGTGCCAGATCTTTCCCATAGTTAGCCCTGAACAAGAACTGAGGAACAGGGGAAGTAAAATAGTTGTATGTTACTTTTCAAAGGAGTGTGTCATACAATGATGAACTCATACCTGGTTCCCTGGTGCTTTTCCTACAAGTTCCTCTTGTCCTGCAGGCAGTGCTTGAATTAACAGGCCAGTAGTCCCAAGCCATCTTTACTTCTCTGCTCCCTTCCTTCCTGCACTGTATTACAGCATTTGCTTCTCCACAAAGCTCTGAGGACTTCTTTGAGGAGAAAAAGGAGCAGATTTCATTCCCAAATCATCTAAAACTTTCTATGAAAACAGAGAGCAAGTAAAGCCTTCCTGACATTCTCATGGAAGGTTTCATATGCTACAATAGCTAATTTCCAGCCTGCGCAGCTTTGATTCAGATCTGTTAGCCATTTCTTCAGTGTCCCTCTGAGGGAACACTGGTGCTGCTGCTGACTCACAAAAGGCTCCACTTCCTTGACACATAGCAGTGACTGCAAAGAAAGCCTTTCTCCATGTGAGCCATGCTGCAGCTCAGCCTGGTTCTCATTATGTTCCTCTCCGTACCATTATACTTCTGCATAGATGCGGTACCCACCCAACCGGGGTCACGTTGGCTCCTAACAATCTGCTGACATATTAGATAAGTTATATGGGTTTCTTCACTGTTGCCAAGGGCAAAATATTCCCACATCCACAGTATTTCATTATCTTTTTTTTTTTTTTTCTTTTTTTTTTTTTAACCAGATGCTGGTCAAGCTGCAAAGAGCAGGACAAGCTCCCAGAGTATTGTGCTCTTACCTCATTAACGCTGTCCTTTTCTCTCCCCTGAACTATAGGACATGAAACGATGGGGAAATACCAGTCAGGATTTCTCCACTCACTCTGCCCAAGGGGCCTTTTGCTTTTTGCTGTTTTCTGCATCCATCTGACAGGGATGTTATGCAATTTGCTTTCAATACCTCTTTCATTTGGGGAGGTCTATCCTAATGAGTCACCTGCGGGATCCTCATCTTCCACACTGAGCACATGGGCTGCTAGGAAAACATCTCCATGCCTCTCTTGGGGGGCTTGTGATCCCAAAGCCTGTATTTGTTTATATAACACAAAGCAGATATGCTTGGTGGCTGTGATATTACCATGAAGGAAATATGTTTTTTGCCTGTTTTTTTTTTAAAGCTGGCTTACAAAAGAAACAAAGCTGAAACTATTCTGCCTGTCTGCCCCTCTTCCAGAAGTCTGTCTGAACTACATGGCCTTTTTCAAATAAATGTGAAAGTAAGGACAGGATGCTAATAATATTAAATGATTGCGTGTTTTGTGACTGCAGGAAGCCTAATATAGGAGATAGAGATTCTTTATGGAAGAGTTATTGACACAGAGAAGTTTATCAAGAGGCATAAATCTGTGTGTGACCTGCTTTCGCTGATCCTGCTGCTTAGGCAAAGTATTTCTTTTTTATGCCCCTTCAAGACATGCTCTGAAGAAGTTGTACTGAAATTTGCTCACTCTGCATGCATCATTGTGTCATGGGGCAGCAGCCTGCTCCTCCATACAGCCAGTATGTAGGATGCTGGTATCAGCAGGCTTGTTCCTTGAGCCCAGGAAGTGAAGGTAATCTCCCTACACAGAGAATTCTGTGAGATCTGGCGCGTTCTTCTTTGCTTTGATTATAGGGGTTTATGCAATGATTTCATCTGTTGAAAGCTCCAGTTTGAAAAAATAAGAAGTGAATCATACTAGTGAAGGAGAAATTGATGGTAGCTGCATTGCACGTGTTGTTTTCTCATCTAACAGTAATAGTTTAAAGCTCTTCCAAACCCTGGCTGTTTGATGGCCACAGCCTGCTAGGAGCTCCCCATCACCCTCTTGCACAGGATGACACCTGGCCAGGTCTGAGGTGGTGTGGAATCCTTGTGGCACACTGATACAGTCTGCTCAACAGACCGTAAGTCTGGTTTCTGTCTTTCTTCTGAAGAAGGGAACCCAGCTTTTGTAAAATCTGGGTTCCATATGCAGAGCCAACTATGAAGTCTTTCCTTTCACAGGAAAAGCCTGCATCGTTGTCCTCAAGCTTTATGAATTCTGTTATTCCTCTCATGTTCCTTCCTCCCCCAGGAGCAGTACCCACGCTTTCTCATGCTGCCTCCTCCTCACCAGAGACAGACAGTAACATGAAAGTTCCACATACACTCTATCAATTAACAGAGAGGCCCAGGGACAGAAGCAATGGGTGTGCTGCAAGGAGCTGGGTACACCAAGCAGCAAATAACCACAGCTTGTGGTGTCAGCTGTATGGGTCGGTGAAAAAAAAACGTGATGGAGTTATGGACAGCTTATTTGTGTTATTCACTTTCCATTGGGCTGCAGAAGTGTTGCAGTCCTTCCCACTTGATTTATAGCTGTGAGGAGAAGTTGTTTTAAGATACCAAGAATCAGTGCAGGAATATTGCTAGCTGCTGAAATGACCCTGTCTTTGCTAGGGCATTCACCAGGAACTCTGGGTTTTAGCAAAGCTCCAGCTAAATGGCTGCCTAAGTACATAATACAGTGAGAGGGTGATGAGGTGCTGGCACAGGCCGCCCAGAGAGATTGTGCCCTGTCCCTGAGGTGTTCAGGGAGAGGCTGGATGCACCCCTGGGCGTCCTTATCCAGTGCTTGACCTAGTGGTTGTCAACCCTGCCCACAGCAAGGGGGCTGGGCTTAGATGGTCTTTGAGTTCCCTTCCGACCCAAGCTGTTCTATGATTCCCTAACATGCCACGGGAAGAGCGCTGAAGGATGATCACCTGTTGTTAACATCTCTGGAGATGAGATTGAAAGTGGAGATGTTTCAGCCTTGCCCCAAAGCTTACGTGCTCCAAGAGGGACCTGAAATGTCACAGAAGAAACAATTGTTTTTCTTTTCAAAAAATAAGGCAAATTGGAAAATGAGAAGCAAAAGTAAGTTACAGATGTCAAGAACTGCAGGCTTCCAGTGATGGCTGTGAAGTAGCACTCAGATGATCTATACAGTCATTTTAGATGATCTATGCAGTCTATTTTAAATCAACTGAAGACTATTTTGCTTAGAGAAAGATGGGAAAAAGAAAGATGGCTTTCACAAGGGCTAACCCTTCCTGCCACAGCTGCATGTATGACCTCTCTTCTCCATCCCTGTACCCATGAAGCTCACGTTTATGTCTCAGATACGCTCCAAGGTCCTGTCTTTTTGTTCCCGACTTGCTGTCAAAGCTCTCTCACATGGCAATTAGTTCTCCAGCATTCAGCGTGGTGCAGCTTTCATGACATGCATTCTTCTGAAAAAAGAGGGGAAAAAACAACAAAAAATAAAAGGGTAGGAGAGGGGTACAGAAGCGATTCTGCTCTGCAGTGTCTGCTTCTCCAGCCCCTATCTTCACTATCTACACTGCTATCAATGGGGCACGTGTGCACCACTACCATAATTCCACTGTCATCGATATTGAAAGCGCCATCCCATAACAGACACAAATTTTTAGATGAAAGAGTACAGTGTAGAGATGAGAAATGCCAAGGCTACATGTTATTTAAAGCTGAATATATTCAGGTTGTAACGGAGAAGCTCAGCAAAATGAAGGTGACCATTGTGTTGCATGTGAGCGCAAGCTGTTCCCATTCAGTCTCCCGGTGCTGAGGTCACACATTAGAGAGGAATCAGTCAGTGTAGATTAGCACATGTCATCCATTTTCGTGACAGCAGAACTCAGTAATACTCCTTTTCCTGCAGCAGTCAGTGGCTTCTCTAAAGACATTTCCAAATTCAATTGCCATTCGGTTAATTCCTCTCCTCTTATATCATGCTGCAAACTGGACAGCTGCCTCAGCTGGTGTCTGAATCTTCAATGGAGAAGAGGTCAGAAAAACTATTTTTCAGCATTTAGCAGAAATCCACTGAAACTGTCAATTTTAGAAAGCTGATGGCAAGTTGTTTGACAGATGCCACGTGGTAAGAGCCCAGATATACTATTGGGAATGTTTATTTGTGGGCATAATCTCCTCTGTCAAACTGAAGAAAAGGCTGCCACGCGGGTTGCAAATATTAAGTGACTGATTTCATATGGCATTTCTTTTGCTGAAAACCTGAGTGCATGTTAAAAGTATAAATGCACTTCCCAGTCTTCAGAAACACATCAGTGCAGAAGGCTCAGTGCCTTGTGAAATGAACTCAGAAAGGGTTCAAGTTTTAGCTGCTTTGATAACAAAAATATTTTAAAAGCTCTCTTAAATCTGACCTGATTGAATATGAGAGTGTCATCGGCTTGTAGGGAGCACCCACACCAGCTTTAGGAAGAGACTCTATCTTCTTCTGTGTGAAAGCTTGGCCAGAGCCCACGGATCATTTGTCTTCTGAAGATCCCAGTTAGTGAGCAGTGCTAATTCCAGCTCTCTGTATGGCACTTCTGGTACAAAGCCCTCATTGATCAGGCTGGTGGCACTGCACGCGTTTTTGGCGGTGAGCAGAAGCATGGGAGCAGTTGCAATCCTGGGCTTCAACCAAAGCTTAAATCCCACTCGTTTTCTGCTCCCATCCCGCATGGATCAAAAGTAAGCACAGCACTGCCAACGAGGGGTGGAAACACAAAACAACTGGGATGGCCATAGAAGCTCACTGTGTCAAGAAGCTGTTATCCCAGCACGTGGTTCCAGCCCTGGGTCCTAGCACCAAGCCTCCTTGCTCTCAATCACTGGCCTTAATTATTTTTCCGTTGTGAAGTCCAAATATATCTAACTCTCCTTTCCCTTCTCCTCCCCTCCATCCCTTCCCTTTCCCTCTTCCTTTTTTTCTTTTTCAGAATTTATCCTTTATTTCCCTTTTAGATATAACATACCTGTTTCAAAATCTGCACTGAATTCAGCTCCAGCTCTCCCCTACTGTTGCAACCTACTTTATGCTGTTATCTTTCTTCCAGTGCCAGTCTCAGTTTTGCTCTCTGCTTAGTAAATCCTCCTAATTTATTCTGGTATGCTAAAGGGAATTTTCCTCTCAAGTTTCACTTATTCTGGGCATTTTTAGGCTATCCATGCTAATCACGGAGAACAGCTCCAGTATTTTGTGTACTATATAAATAGTGCTTTCCATAGAATCACTTATGTCCAAGTGTTTCAATCCTGAGAGAGCAGGTTTGCCTTAATGCCTGTATTCATTGTGCTCCTGTTTCCAAAAAGAAAGAGATACCAAAATAGTTTTTCTTGCATTATGCTTTGGCTGCTGTGTTTCACACTGGAAGATGTAAAACAAAGTTCTGTGCTCCATACCTGCTCAAGGACTTCTTCAAAAGAAGGAGGAATGTGAGGATTTGCATATAAGAGGAGTTGTGCAGCTTGTGCTAGACCTTAGTTCTTGGTCACATCCTTACCTTGCTGAAAAGCAACGACATAAAATAAGTTTTTAACTTGAGATGTAGTATATTGATATAGTTTAAACAATAATTTCCATTAAAGGAAAACAACTAATGAAAGAGATCTATGATTTGACAAATAATTTCTACTTTGATTTCCATATACAGATGGCATTACAGTGCATGGCACTGTGCTGATTTCCATCAATCCCTCCATCACAGAAAGTTCTCTTCAAGAGTAGAGAAAAAAGAAAAAAAAAACAAAACATGAGTAAATGCCTGACTCTACATTTCAGAGGAAACTGTGGAGTCAAAGCAGGGAATCCCTGACCACGCTTAGCACAGCTGTGAGCAGTGGGTGATGGTGAAAGTACACTCTGTGCTCTCTTGACTGGCAGACAGAGAATGTAACTGACTGGGCAGAGGTCGGGGCTGCTCTTGCTGCTGCTGACCACCAGCTCTGTGCTGCTGGGATTTGGCTTGAACAGGTGATATGAGAACACAGGAATGCTTGCAGTTTGCTTGGATATCAATAAGGGCTCAGGGATGGTCTTTGTCTCTGATATTGCCTTGCATGGGAGGAATTCCTTCTGCTCCACAGTTCTAAAACAGAGTGCTGGGCAGATAATGCAGTGCCATCCCTGCTCAACAGAGTCCCAAAGTGAGTCTAGCAATGCTGATTTCTCTCATATCTCTGATTTGTGATAAATGATCTCTTTATTTTGGCAGAAAAGAGCTGTTTTCACATCTTTATACTTCCTATTGATTTGATCCCTAAAATATCCAACTTACATACGCTGCTATGAATTATGGTTGTATGTATTGGTTATGTCTAGTGAGCCATGATTCTACCCACCAAGTTACTTTTGCTTCATTCATGTATTACATAAATGCAACATCAGTCACAATTTTGTCAAATATGGCAAATCTCTCTGTAGCTCAGCAAAAATCAAGCCTCAATTTACATTCCATGAGGAGACTCGAGGCCAGTGCTTCCTCACTGATAAGACAGACTTCCAGCTAACAAGTTCAGGCACCACAAGGCTACACACATCCCTCCTTCACAAAACCCACATTCATGTGTATACTACATATAAACCATTGTAATTGTTGTGTTAGTTTCAACGTCACCCAGAAGTCTCATTTTCGTTCTTGCTAAGAGCTTTCGTACAGACCACAAATATTGCGTTACCACCACCAAGTCTCAAAAAACCCATTGGACCAGTGGTTTGTGTTCCTCCTCTATCCACACTAAGCGAACTGTTAATGTGAGCAGGGCTGGATTTTCACCTCTGCGCGCCAGCAGTGACCAGAGTGGCTTTTGGGAATGTGTTACAGCTGTGGTTCCAGGTGGGTTGGTTTCCGTGCTCTGATGGAAGCAATGGGAGCAGGCTGGGCTGTGCTGCAGGGCTGGCAGCCGGGGCAGGAAGCACACAGCTTGTACACTTGTCTTCACACCGTTGAAATGAAAACGGTGCGGGTGCCAAGCTGCCAGCAGAGCTTGTGCAGAGAGCTGCACAAACTTGGGAACTGCTTTCCCCCAGCATTATTTACGACCAGCTTATTCTAAATAAGCCCTGTTTCACCCAACAAGCTCAGCCAGATAAATCAGCAGTATGCTATGGGTACTGAAATATGTTTTCCAAGCCCTAATCCTGAATACTTTTGAAACAGCAGGCCTTAGCACTGCACACTTTAAACAAAATCATTTTCGTGCCAGAACACCCCATTGCAGCTCCCCATACTGTGCTGCCTCTCTCTGTGCTGCAGGAATGCTCTCCTCGTGTCCCCACGTGGAAGCACACCAGCTGTGCCTGGCCATGCTCTGGCTGTGCCCTCTGTGCTGGGGCTGCAGTGGTGCTTCGGGCAGCAGATGGGGCTGCTCCCTGCATCTCTATTCTTTCTCGCTCTTTATATATTGGAAACTGACAAACATTTTCTTTTGCCTCTCCCAGATGAGATCCGGGACACAAAGTGAGCACAGTGCATCACTGTGCAAAAACCAGAAAGTTTTCAAGAAATGGCCGATAGCCTTTTCTTAATTTCTTCTACTGCCAGCCCTCGAAGCAAAACCCGTTGTCTTTGGGTGTGCTCCTGCTGCTGTGCGTTTGCAGAGGGAAAATGTGCAGGGGTCAGCAGTTTCAGAGGCAAGCTCTAATTTTAGGTTCTCAGCTTCAGATATTTTGGGACGGAACTTGGGACACAGCAAAAGAAGTGTTGAGGAGCCATAAATCTGGATGAAGTAACCAACACCCAGCACCTCGCGAGCTGAAGACCTAAAACCAGAGACGCTTCTATTTAGAAGAGAGAAAAAAAAAAAAAAAAAAAAAAGAAAAAAAAGAAAAAAAAGTCTTAGCATTGGCCAGATGCTGTTTTTCTTAGTTCTTGAGGTTTCTGTCCTTCCCCACACTTCCCGCTATTCCTATTTTCGTATCGCCGTCGCTCTCAGCACTGACATTCACCAACCAATCCATGGCCTGCAGAAGCCAGGGGAGAAAAACTGCCTCTTGTCTGAGCGTGCGTGGGACCATCACAAGAGTGGTTCTGAGCACTGTTCTGAGCGTGTTCTGAGAAAGCACTCCTTGTGTTTGGGTTGTGCTCCTTGAGATGGCACCAATCTGGATGCTTTTAATTGGCAACGTGTTGCTTGTTAATGTATTTTAAATATACAATTTGTTACAAAAATGAAAACAAATACAAAGTAAACAAAATTTTTGTATGCCTGTCAGGTAATACAGTTTTAAAGTGTTTATTAGATAATTCTTAAGTTTAAAATTAAATACGAAGATACGAAGCTATGAAAATACGAAAGGACGAAAATCTGGCACTATGAAAATATGAAATAGCCAATAGCTTGAAAAAGATAATTCCCAAGTTTCCCAACAAATGCCTGTTGCTGTTAGCAGAAAACAAGAACGAGTCCAAAGAACCGGTCGTTGCTGGGAGCGTTGGAGCATCGCTCGGGCAGCCCCGCGTCCCTCTGCAGCGCGCAGCAGCCCGGTGCCGGCTCGCCCCAGCTCCGCCGCAGGATCGAGCCACGGCCGGGGTAGCGGGAGCTGCCCCTTTTTTACGTCTTTAAGATGAGCTCTGAAATGCAGGAGCGCTGTTTGTTTTGCAGGAAAACGATGGGGCGAAGGGGCGGTTTCAGTGTGCGGGGACCCTCGGGCTGCGCTCCGCGGAACGCAACTAAGAGAGGGAGCATCGCCGGGCGAGCTCGGCTGTAGGGCGCAGCTATGTGCATACGGATGAACGGACGGATATATCCGTAGATGGACAGATAGATGTAGCTATAGTTACATATATAGTTGTGGTTTTGTTTGTTTGTTTTCTTCACGTTGAATTTTGTTCCCATTTGAATTCTATTCTCATCCGCTAAGTGAGCGAGCCACGTTTCGTGATTTGGAAGGACATTTCTCAATGCTTTTTTTTTGTGTGTGTGTGTGTGTCAAGAAATGGAAAACGCTTTATTTTGTACAAACAAATCACGCGACCATCCTCCCAGAGAACACCAAAGCCCGCTCCCTGCCCCCGAAACAGCTGGGACGGCGCACATAAAATGCGGTGCATTGAGTTCTTTTGGAGCCCTTCGCCGGGCGGGGCGGGAGCGGTGCGGGGCCGGGGGAAATGCTGATCCCGCGGGCGCAGCGTGGGTGCTGCCGAGCCCGGGCCGGGATAAAGGGTTTGCAGCCGTTCCTGGCGGCTGTCACAACGCGAAGCGATCACGAATTGAATTAAACGAGGGTGCCCGTTCCCCTCGAGCCGGCCGCTGCTGCTCCGGGTTACGGCGGCGGAACGCTGCGAGGGCAACGCCGGGTGCGCGTCCGTTCGGTGCGCGGAGATTGCTTCAACCCGACCTGAAATCGACGGGAGCTGCACACGGACGGAGGTTTAACTCTTTGAGAAAGTGTCATCTGTCTCGTTAGGAGCGAGGGCTGACCCGGGAGCGGGTCTGTTGCGTGGGTCGGGATCGGGGTCTCCCGCCTGGGAGACCTCGGGTGTGCGTGTGTGCGTGTGTGTGTGTGTGTGTGTGTGTGTGTGTCCCCGTGCCCGCTCCGCGCATACAAAGCCGCTTCCGTCCGCCGCCTGCGATGTGCGAATAATTTTCGTCGGGGAGTTACACGGAACGGGAAAGCTTTTAGCACATTATCCGCCCGCAATTGGGCTCTAATCTCATTGCCAGCCCTCGGGTATTAATAGAGCCTTTCTCTTCCCAGCATGGATTTGCATCGGGGAGATACCGAATCGGCCGCCTCTCTTGGTGGCGGCCGTGTTTTCCACGGCAAAAGGCAGCGAGGGGTCTTCGTGTAATTCGGGGAGGGGGGAGGAGATGGACGTGTTTTTAAATCTCGGGGGGAAGTATAATGAAATGGCTCTGCCGTGCCAGAGGGACGCCAGCGGCAAACCCCTGGGTGTGCTACACAGAAAGAGCTGCGGTGCTCGTTTCGTGTGCTTTGCAGCACTGACGGATTTCGTTCAAACGGGTTCGCAGAAGGCGAAACGCTCCGTCCCGCTCGGGCGAAGCGGTGCTGCCGAGGGGGGCAGCGACAAAGAGCGGTGACATCCCCGGGGATCGGGGGGCGGCGGGCACCCCCAGCCCGACATCCCCAGCCCCGGCGATCCCAGCTCGCGGCCCCGCTCCACGCGCGTCTCCGCCAGGCCCGGGTGGGGCGGCCGGAGCCGGCCCCCCGTTCGTTGCCCCGGGGAGTGGGGGGCCAGACGGGCCTCGTTCCTTCATCCTCATCAAAACCGAGAATTTAAAGGTTCTCGCCGGACGGAGAGAAACCCTGCCCAGCTCGCAGATCTGCTTTCTCTCTCTCTCCCCCTCTCTCGGGGAAGGACCCCGTTTGAAACAAAACGAAGCCCCACTCTGCACACGCCGCACGTTGTACCGGCGGGGTCCCGGTTCCGGCTCCTCAGGAAGGCACGGGTAGGGCCGGGTCAGACCGGCACCGTGAGCCACGAACAGTGCCGCACCTGCACGGCAGCCCCCGCTGGGCCGGGCGCTTTATTGCCCCGCTGCCCTGGACGGAGAGGAGCGGCCGGGCGGCAGTGCCGCTGCTGGGCTCTGCGTTCACCCCATCCGTGAGAGTGGCAGCCCAAAGTGCTGCCGGATCTCCTACGAGGCAAAGCGAGATCTCCTCTGTACATATATATATATATATATACATACATATAAAATTTTATTTTTGTATTGAATACACATTTGTCGCGTAGTGTGTATATATGCATTGAGGGAGCTCTGCTGATGCAAAGGCAGCTCCGCGGATGCTCTTCAGCGATCCCAGCAGCGCGCTGCTGCCCCTGCAGCACTCCCGGACCCCGTTTTGAGTTCAGGAGGTGGAACTTAGCTACAAATTCGCGCCTGCCCTTGACTCGTTTCGGGGAGCAAAGCCGTTCTGTTTATTTTATTCGAGGAACTTCAGTTACATTCCCGCTTCTTTATTTACGGACAAGTGCTCACATGGTGCTGTGGTGCTGTGCGGAGCTGGGATTTGGGCTCCACGGTCCTTGTGGGCCCCTTCCAACTCGGGACGTCCTGTGGTTCTGTGTCTCTGTGACTCTCAGAGCTGAAGGGAGCACGAGTCCGTTCCCATCGCAGCCCCAGAGCAGCCCTCAGCTGTGACTCTCCTGGATCTCCTCGCTCAGCGCGCTCCACCAGCAGCACTCGGTGCGGGGCTGGGGCCGCGCTGGGACTCCGCGGGACCGGCACAAAGCACGGGGGATTCCGCTACGGGAAAACCGACGCCGAGAGCGGGGCGGCCCGGGGGAGCTCAGCGCCCGCGGAAAGAGCGCGGGGACGGCCGCCCCCTGCCCACCCCTCCTCCTCCTCCTCTTCCTCCTCCTCCCGCATCCTCCTCCTGCTCCATCCTCCTCCTCCTCCCGCCTCCGCCCCCTCCTCCGCGGCCGCGCCGAGCCCGGGGCCCTTGACGTGTCCCGCCGCCGATTGGCCGCCGGCCGATAGCATCTCGGCGGCCGCGCGTTAAGGCGCGGGAGAGCGCGGGCCCGGCTGCAGAGAGCCGCTGCGACGGGACGGGACGGGACGGGACGGGACAGAGGGGAGAATAGCGGAGCCGAGCCGCCCCGGCGGGGCTCGCCATGGAGTACACACCGCCCCCGAAGCCGCAGCTCTCGTCGCGGGCCAACGCCTTCTCCATCGCCGCCCTGATGTCGAGCGGCAGCTCCAAGGACAAGGAGGCCGCCGAGAGCACCATCAAGCCGCTGGGTGAGAGCGGGTGGGCGGGCGGCGAGCGCAGGTGGGCGGCGGGGCGGTGGGTGAACGGGACCCGGCCCACGCTCCGGCCCGGCTCTGCCTCTTCCAGGCTCCCTGCGGAGAACCGCTCCGCCAAAGCCGCTTCTGTCTTTTTTTCGTCGCTTTCGAGAGAGGCTGCTCGGAGCGCAACCCCTTTCGTGGGTCCCTCCGTGTTCCATTCCGCTGTTTTTCTTTCTCGGGTTTCGCTATTCGTAGAATAATCTCACACTCCGAGGTAGCAGCGTTTCCGTCTTCTGCTGCGACATAAAGCGCTTAAATATGCAAAGCGAATGACCCATGGTTCTCAAAGTCAAAGAAAAGAAGCCCCGGGGTACACAGGGATGGACAAAACTGCCCGCAGCCCTCAAAGCCCCTCGCTCCCAGCGCTCGCTGCGGGCTCCGAGCGGCAGCGGCAGCCTGCGGCACCCGGGCCGGGAGTGAGGGGTGTTTCTGGCGATTCCGGGTGACTTTCGGGTGAGCGATTTGGCTTCTCTGCGATCGCCCGCATTCCCGTTCCTGACGGATATTAAAAAGACGCCTGTACCGCTCTCTCCGATCTGTGTGCGTCCCTTGCGCGGATCCAAGAGAGCGCAGAGCTGTACAAGAAATCAGCATCGCGCTCGCAGGGCCACTGCCCGACGTGAACGTTGGGCTGGGGGCCGGGAAGGGCCGCTCTCTGTGCGTTCCCCCCGAGTCCCCCGCCCGGGTATTCCGGGGATCCATCGCGAACTTTATTTCTTTGCTTGTGAGGCACGGTGCAGGCCGGCTGTGCCACAGTGCTCCTGTTGGGAACATTTAAGCGGGCTAAGCTTGGCTATTTCTCTCTCTCTCTCTCTCTCTCTCTCTCTCTCTTTATGATTACTATTATTTTATTTTATTTTTAGAAACCTTCGCTTTATCGTTTTTCAAACTTTTTTAACCCATTTCCCCACGCCATTCACTTAGAAATCTAAGCAAAACGACTGTCTGTACCCCGGCTTCTATTACCCGGAGATTTGGGGGAAATCCCCTTTCCAGTCTCACTCCGGGGCCGCCCTCAGCCGTCGCGCCCCACAGCCGGGGTCGGCTCCGGGCATCCTTCCCCTTTTTTGGGGTGGATGAAGGGCTGGAGCCAGCCTCCCCATATTCTAGCTCAAATCACCAGCCGGAGGAGCAGCGCGGCTCTGCGGGAGCGCTGGAAGGAGGGGCCCGACCGAGCTAGAAATGCCTCCTTTTTGGAAAGCTCTTTTTGCCGGTAGCCAGCCCGGCTCAACGTCCCCTCACTGTCTCCTTTCCCCCGAACCCCGCAGAGCAATTCGTTGAGAAGTCCTCCTGCGCGCAGCCTCTGAGCGATCTGTCCGGCCTGGAGCCCCACGGGGACTTCAGCGGCAGCCCCTCGGCCCTGTGTACCGAGCCCCTCATCCCCACCACCCCCATCATCCCCAGCGAGGAGATGGCCAAAATCTCCTGCAGCCTGGAGACCAAGGAGCTGTGGGACAAGTTTCACGAGCTGGGCACGGAGATGATCATCACCAAGTCCGGCAGGTACGGCTGGCGGCGGCCCGACAGCAGCGCCGGGGGGGGAGGGAAGGGGAAGAGTTGCAGTGATAAAAAGAAGCAAAAGAGAGAAATTTGAAAAATAAAGGGGGTGGGGGGGGAAATAAAGATGAAAAAAGTCCCAGCTCCCGGCTGTGACCCGGGAGCGCAGCGCGAATAGGAGTGAGAGCAGCGCGCGCTGCGCTGCGGGGTGCGCAAAGGGAGAGCCGTGCGGTGCGGTGGAGCTTTGGTTGTGCCCGGAGCTGCCCGCACGCAGCTGCGCCGGGCTCCCGGCTGTGAGTGCGGGGCTGTGCCGGCACGGACATGGCACGGAAAGCGGGGATTATCCCCGCTCTCGTTTGTAAATTAGTGCGCAGAAGGACTCCAGGCTTTGCTGTCGCTTCAAACCGTTTTTCCAGGGATGTTTTCGTGTTGGTTTGGCTGCGCGGGGGAGCCGGGCGTCTGCTCGGGGTTGGTCCCGAAGCGACTCGTTCGGAACCGAGTTTGCTGACTGTTTCTCTAAGGAACGGCTCCGCACCAGTGTCTGTTAAAAAAATAACCCCAACGGATATATAAAATCTGGAATTTGAAGCTCATTTAAAATATATATATATATATATATGTCGAAAGTTGTTTAAAGCTGTTTCTGGTCCACGGCAAAAAGCTTACACTGAAAAAACTGTGAAATTTGTCAAAATGTTAATGCCGAAGGGAGAGCTGAATTCTCAAAACGCCTCTCAGAAATATTGTAGGAATGCATCTAAGATCAGTGAGCGTGTTTGCTGAATTAAGTGCTGTGTTACTGCTCTAGCTCCAGCATGTATCTCATTAAAAATAGATCTGAATCAGTATTTCTTTGGCGCAACGATTTTTTGGAAGCACAGCGTTCTGTTAATAACCAGGCAGTAATCGTTGTCTCCTTTACTTTTTCACTTTTGCCATTTCTCCTTTTGCTTTAAAGAAATCGTTTGAACTTCAAGCAGCACTTCTGTGCATATTGCAGAGGTGCACAGGATGCAATTTCTGTCACGCTGTAGCAATATTGGTAGATGCTTTCATTTTATTTTATTTTTTTTCTAGGAGATTTGAACAGAGATTTCCTTCGTAGCAGCTTTTCTGAAGCGCTTCATTCTGTCCCCTGTCCCATATTTATTTCCTGCTTTCCTCTCTTCCAGGAGGATGTTTCCCACGATCAGGGTTTCTTTCTCGGGGGTGGATCCTGAAGCCAAGTACATCGTGCTAATGGATATCGTTCCGGTGGACAATAAGAGATACAGATATGCCTACCACCGCTCCTCCTGGCTGGTGGCTGGGAAAGCCGACCCTCCGCTCCCAGCAAGGTTTGTGGGCTCTGCAGCTGCATTTCTTCCCTTCTCTTCCCTTTATTTATTCATTACCCTCCCCCCCCCCCCCTCCTTCCTGAAATACCTGCTGTTAATCTTTGATGCCGTTTGCAAACAGCGCTCTGAGAGCTCGAGTCCGTGCCCGACAAACTCGATCTCAGAACTCTGATTAATTTCTGTGGTGCAGAGTGGGGCCTCAGATCTTTGCTTGAGGGCTGATTTATACCCAGTGTTCGAAGCTGAACGGGGTTTGGCCAAAAGCTCTTGCGTATTTGCGTGCGTTTCTAAAGGAAGCTGCTGGCTGAAGGCTCGTTTATGTCTATATGTATTTTTAAATGAAGTTTACCTCAATTCAGATCAGAAAAAAATTTCAAAAACCCATTGCTTTGTCCCTGGGTTTGTTCTGCCCTTCCCGCTATGTCTGACCTTGTAATTTAACGCTATCCAAATCCGGCGGCGATGCCACGTTACAGCGCAGCACTGCTTATGTTTGGCATTACATTATTTCTTAAAAACATGTCCAGTGCTTACTGACCACTCTTTAGTTGTCCCTTACAGAACAAGCAAAGCGTGGGTCAGTCCTATGGCACAGAGGGTTTCTTATTGAGGATCTGTAGCAGACCTTGAGACTTTAGGGGACAAAAACAAAAACAAACCCACCGACAAATGAAGCTGTTTTCTCCACACCAACACCTCTTCCATACAGAAGCAAAATGCTGTAGGAAACGAATCTCCGTGAGCATTCCCTTACTGCTGTTGATAAATATGACTCCTCCCTGCACGGGGAAGCGGCCGTTCCGGGCAGAGTGCAGCAGTTCTGTGGCTCATCCCCTGCACGGCATGGGATCACAACGTGACCGGCGCTGCTCAGCCGGAGCTGCGGCTGTACGGGGGTGATGCCTGGCTCCATGCAGGCATCGAGGGCAGCGCCAGGTGCCTCAGCCCGGGGCTGAGATCTTGCTTATTAGAGAGAGAGACGTTAGGAGTGAAGGAAGGAGTGGCAGCGCTTTGTTTGGATGGGTTTGGGGACCGAAGGCTGAGAGATTTCCTTGTTGGAGCAGCTCCGCTGAAATCCTGCTGACTGCTCATCTCTGAAGGCGGCTCGGGGAAGTACGCAGGAGGCGTGCAGGGAGAAGCTGTTATTAAAGCAGTAACCCAGGAGTTATGGCAGCTTTGTTTTCGTGGCCAAAAGCTCCTTCCTGCAGCGTGGTTGGCGTCAGAGGGCTTCATCTGGGGTACTGTAATGGGCACTGATCAAACCCCACGGAAAATACATGGGTCCTGCTCCAAAGGAGTCAGCATCAAAAGAAAAAATAGGGGAAGGACAGAAATAGTTTCAGGGCAGGCTTCTCCCTTTAGCATTTGCTTTTGGGGTACCCTTACATAGGCTGCTGATCCACACATGAACTGGCTCAATGGAGAAATATTCACAAGAGTATAAGATAAGAGACCGATCCTTTGAAATAATGAGCAACTCCTTTCCTGCTAGCTGCTATAGGGCTGGGGTCAAACCTTGCTGGAATTTAACATTAATTACCACTGTCTGGTGGCAGCTCTGTAAGGTTCCTGTTGGGTCAGTGCTCCTCTGTACAAACGTGTACCTCTGCTGCACATCTCATTTCGTTTTCAGGATGTTCAGCCAACAGGCTGATGGCAGACACAGGTTCCTTCTCCTTTGTATGCACGGTGCCATGTACATGCACTTTCTGCTCTTTAAATTATTCGGTAAGGAAAGCTTGGCAAGAGGTGGAGCATGCTGCTGTTTGCATTACCGATGCTGCTGGCAGAGTGCTGGTACCACTTTTGAGGTAGGAGGCCTCCATCCTGCTCAAGCAGAAAGCAGCACCATTCCCATCCTGAATGGATCTGCTCCTGCTGTGATAAGAGTAGCCCTGCCAGCAGCAATCTCTCACACCCCCAGGCACACGGCTGTGTCCCCCCTCACCTGAGCAGGTCCCATATCTGTGTGGGTACCACTGCAACCTGAGGATTGCTCAGGACTCCCCTTATGCCTACCTGAAAGGCTCTGCAGAAGCAAACCTGTGAGTTGCTCTGCTCTTTCTTATTATAAAACTAACTTTCAGCGCTAAGCCAGCCTTCCTCAGAACTGAACAGTACGCTGTGATTCCCTCTGAAAGATGAGCCCTTCAGGGAACTTGCTGCAAGAAGCAGTAATATCCCTGCCTTCCTGCTGTCAGACAAGTTTGTGCTGCAACGATCACTTGAATACAGCTACTTTTCAGAGAGTCCTTTGTCAATCTGCTAGGCTGCTATCTGGAAATAGAATTCCTGTGTGATACTTCATGTTTGTTCTTCCACATTGCTGAGGCTTTGAGAAAGAATCATCAGTTTCATAAGTTTCAGCATGTACATTTGTTTGCCCCTCTTCTTTTTCATCCCCTTTCTTTCACTTATAAAGTTCTTTTCTCTCATCCCCCCCCCACCACACACACTTCCGTCTGCGTATTTTATTTGGCTGCAGTAAGCTGCCCATCATCATTTATTTATTGGCATTGTAGTGTTTGCATGCTTACGGGGGAAACTTTTTAAAGGCACTGTACTTTGAAAATTATCTGTTTGGGACACAGATGTAATTAAAAGCAACATGCATAGAAGCTTTAGGGCTTGTAGGACCAGAACAGCTGCTAAGCTAAACAGAAGCAGAGCTCTGCAGCACTCCCAACTATGCGAGAAGGAAACCGTACCCAAACCTGGGCTGTATCATGAAACACCGTGGAGCAAATTCACAACCAAATAAGGCTCCTGAAGCTGCAGTGAGCTCGGGAGAGCGATCCCCGCATCCGGCCGTGGGCAGCAGAGCTCACGCAGCTCTGGGGTTGTTTTGTGTGCAGCGCAGGAATGCGCGCGTTTATTTCTCTAATCCACCCTGCTTTCCCTGCCTCAGAGGGCAATGCATTTAGCTCTGAGCCCTCTGCTACAGGGTCAGGCTGCAGGAGAAGCGTGCAGGGAGGTGCGGTCAGCCAGGTGGAGCCACGCGTGCAGCGGGATTGGAGGCATGCGGTGCATCAGCATGGAAAAGCCAGGTTTATTACACGTGTGCCTAACCACTATTGGGGTGCCAATCCTTCTGCTTCTTCCTTGCTAGCTCGTTGCTAACTCGTTCACAGCATGAGTGCTGTGCCAGCCATTAACTCTGTATGGCATAAAACAATGGTGCTCGGCTTGTAGGCACACAACAATCCTGACTCGCTCCCCAAGTGCATATTTGAAATAGTTTGGCTTTTTGGTCCCAATTAGCCAAACCTTGCTGAGCCTGATGCTCTGTGATCACAGTAAACAGCATTAGCTATCCAGACATGCAAAATTAGGAGTCAGGCTCCAAAAAAAATCATGAGACTGGCTGCAAAGATGCAGGGGCTGGAAGCGATATGGTCAGGATTGTTTTTTCTTTGCCTTCTGTAATTTGAGGCTTCGAAAATTCACGTTTTGACTGTTTTATACAGGAAAGCAAAGTGGATTTTCATAAAAGATCTTAGGTTTTCAGGCGCACTGTTATGTCCTCACGAGCTTTGCTCTACAGCTGGGAGCAGGGAGGACCCTGTGTGTTGGGCTCGCTGGCACAGCATCCCTCCCATGGGTTCAGCTGCACCAGCCGAGCGGTGCTGTGGATCAAGAGAAGGAAAACATCCTGCCCGCCTGGAGCGAGCCTTGCCAGTAAAGCTTCAGTTTCACCAGCAGGACTGTGCCTTGTGGATTCTGTTGGCAAAACAGAGAGCCCACGATCATATCTCTTTCCCTCGGAGCAGCAGAGCGGTGCCTCAGGGGGCTTTGGCTCAGCTGTTTGCTGATTAGGGACCTGCATGGTTCCTCAAGCAGCTAAGCCTCATCGTTTTGAGGGTTTTCTATTCTCCTTTTGCTTAACTAGAATCATGGCTCAATGAAAAAAAAAAAAAAAAGCAAACAAATTCTCTCTGTTGGCCAGCATCTCAGCCCTGCATGATAGAGGGAATCTCTTGGTGTGGCCAAAAACACTGTCTGTAGAGAGCCAGGCCCTCTGCAAGTGATAACACGCACCGACAGCAGCAGAACCAGCCTGATTTGCACTGGCTGAAGCTCTAATTCAGCCCTTAATTGGCTATCTCAAAAGCACTTTCAAGTTAAATCATTTTTATCAACGTATTATTCGTATAAAATCATTGTTTTTAAATAGGCCAGCACTTGCACTGCGTCTAGTCATAGTGTATATATCATTCTATCTACATGTCTTCCTTACTTCCTTTTCTTCTGCTTAATTTCCTAGGTTGTGGGCTGTTAATTACAGAGTTGCAATTAATTTCTTTCATGTCAGACCACTGTCCTGGACCGCAGCCCTCAACCTCTTATAAACACACGTCACCACAGCCAACGTGTGATCGAATGCAGGTTAAAATCATTATCACGGCTTAATGTTACATATAAAGAAAAAATGCATTTTTATCTGCATTCCCCCATTATCTCTCTAATGACACTGTGTTTTTTCTCTTGGAGCCGCAGTCATTGTTATTTTAAGTGCTTGTTAGTACAGCTGTGGGGAAAGACGATCAATTTTTCATTTGGGAAAAGAAGCAACAGTGACCGTTAGTTAATGTCTCCATTTTAGATAACTAGATAAAATAATAGCTACGGCCAGGGAGCAATCTAGCACTTGGTCACAGAATTCTTCATTCAGTTCCTGTGAACTAAACAACTTCAGGCATCTGCTTTGCTGCCTTTCATTAATGGCATTCATTCATTTGGGCAGATCGCATGCTTCTTGCTGTACTAGCAGATCTGTATTGCCCAGAGCTCTCAGGAAACCTACTGCTGTGAAACCATGCCACATCTTGAAAGCAAAATCTTGCTTTGGATTCTCCTATGGAGATGGTACCTATGTGAGTCGAGTTTTCATGCAGAGGCCTTTTCCCTGTGTCTTTCAGGCTGTATGTGCACCCCGACTCCCCGTTCACAGGTGAGCAGTTGCTGAAGCAGATGGTGTCGTTTGAGAAGGTGAAGCTCACAAACAACGAGCTGGATCAGCATGGCCACGTGAGTAACTTCTTGGGGGAAAGGACCTGGAGAAACAGCGCTCTGCCACCGCATCCATTGGGGATGGGGAAACACCTGGGGTGGAGCTGAGCATTTCAGTGAGGGAGAGAAGGGAGGACTGAGCTTTGTGCTCCTGCCTTTGCCTTGCTGAGACTTGGCAGCAGGCTTAGCCACCCACACTGGCTTGCAGGCTTGTCCCTGTGTGCTTGGAAGATTCCTCTCATTGCAGGCCATCTCTTAGGGCTGGGTTCTTCCACAGGAACTCTTTTACCTCCAGACTCAACACAAAGTTGGGCGTGGAGTTAGCAGAAAAGACACCACAAGAAGGAATATGGGATTATGAAATGTGCCTCAACAGCTCTTGAGATAACTGTGGGATGCCTGAAAGTCAGCGTACCACAGCATTCACTTGTCACTCTGGACAAAACTGGCCCCAAAAGAAATTTGGTCTTGTTGGTACCAGCCTTGTGTCACGAGACCTAGCTGGAACCAAGTGGATGGGCTTATGGGCTGAGAATGGGGGAGTTAAAAGGAAAGAGTCTAAATGCAGGGTCAGTAAGCGAGGTGTCAGGATGAGGGGGCTCATTTTGACCTCTGACACGTGCTAGGAGGTAACTGACTGGTAAAGCAGAGCAACAGGGGTGTCCATGGTGTCAGCAAGGCCCCACAGAGTGCTGCTTGTTGCTTTTGCAGGCTGGCTGAGGTGGTAGCCAATCGCCGGAGCTGCACTTGGTGCTAACAATTCTCATCTGAGAGAAGACTTGTGATCATTTCAAGACCTAAAAATTGAATCACAGTCATTTGCATTTAAAAATCCTCCTAGAAACAAGCAACCAAAAAATAATTTCTTTAAAAAACGCTCAGCTAGATGCCTATATGTTGTTCTTTGTTAAGCTCCGTGTGTGGATATATTTTTCTTGAATCCAGTTCCCAGCAATGCTCCCTTCCTAGCAGAGGAACTAGCAGAGGCTGTCTTTTTTCCCCCCCTCTTATTTCATAGCCTGTAGAAGGGCAAGGCTGAAGATTTGTGGGCTCTTTCACCGAGTGATGATAGAGCAGTATATGTGCGCATTTAAAAAGAAGCATTTTTCATCATAACAGGGGCCATGTGTGCCTCTAATAAAGGGCTTGAAGCAGTGTATCGCACACTAGTTAGGAGCTGTGCAGTTCCCAGAAGCCCAGATGAGTATAAAAAAGAAGTCGGTCTGCGAAGCTGTCGGGAATAGGGACACATAACAGAGCAAGATGTCAGTGTTGTGCAGGCAGGCAGCGGGGGAACATGGCCTGCAGCGGGTGAGGTGTGGCCGCCGGTTCACTTTCCAAGCGGCGGAGGTGGAAGGCTTTCAAAGTTAATGGAAAAGTTTTGCACATTTGGTTAAGAATAAGCCTGGAAGGCTTGATCCTGTGTTGAGATTTGTGTGACAGATATTATGCTATCGTGGAGCACTCCCTTTTTAGTGTTTTGCTGTGTTTTATGTTCCAAATGAGGGTGTCAGGTTTTATGTGCTGCCTTATGAAGCTGTGTAAATGTCATGTCTGGATGCTCTATAGAATGAAGGAGCAAATTCTTCCTCTGAAGCCTTTAAAGGATGTTTGCTGTGGCATGGCAAATGGGGCTGCTGAGGTCCAAGACAAGGGAGGAATGGAAATGCCTCTTTAAAATTTGCCTTTCTGTTTGAAAGAGTTGTGCTTTGCTGATGAGATCTTTTTAATTGTCCTGCTATAACGTTAATTACGTTTGATGAGGCGTGTCGCTTCCTGAGGAAGCTTTAATGACCTAAAATCTGTCTTTAAATACTAGTTATGGGTACAGCAGTTAGAACCAGCCTAATTTCAGTTTGTTCTAGCGGCTTGCTTTCTCCATCATCCAGAAGACAGTTTTGGTTGTGAAGGTAATTGCGGTGTTTTATTTGTAGAGTGCTTCAGTTTCCTGAAAAGGAATCTGAAGAAAAGAGAGGCATTTGTTTGCCTTACCATTTGTTTGTTTTCTCTTATTCTGAGACTTCTGGAGTTGGCAAGCATTGTTGCTGTGTATCTTCAGCAGCACACATAACCCCACAGCTATGTACATTTTCTCCCCAAGCATCAAGCAGAAGTCTTATCTCTGTGTGCATGACATACAGTTTGCACCATGGAAACACTTGCAGATATCCTTACCAGAGAAAGGAAGTGGCTCTCGCCTCTGGATTTCTGCAGCGGAGCAAGTAATTTCTCTTTCTTTCTGCTTGTGATACACTGATGAGCATGACATTTTTTGGATTTCTGCTGATGGTTTTCGCACTGGCTGTTTTTTCCTGGGACTTTTGGCTGCACTCAATTGTGGTGGCATTATTTCTGGTTTATGGTGAGGTGAATCATGAGTGTATACATTACCATAATTGCTTTTCTGGCATTTATGATAGCAAAACTTAAACAGATGAACGTTTGCAGAAGCAAACATGGAGGTGTGAACACAGGCAACTGTGAAAGCTGGGATTTCAGAACAGCCACAGGCGGTTACGCCCAGGCGTTTCTTAAAGTTAACCTGGCAGAAGTTAGGAACCTATAGGCTTTTAAAAAGCAAACCTTGCCCAGCAACTCTTCCTGAGCTAATGTGGAAGGTGGATTCCCAGCACAGTTCTCAAATTCTAAGGATTTTGCAGCTGGCATCCAGATTGCCTCTGGTGACTGACCTGCCGTCGGTGGGAGCCAGTTGCCCTCAAGGTCCATCTGGCCCCTGCTAATCCTAAAAGGACCTGTTCTGGCCACCTCCACACCTGAAGTGTCAGCACGGGGGCAGATGGGATGGCCGGGGGCCTGTGCTCATGCTGAATAACCAGTAAGCACTCAATGCAGCCAGCTACTCCAGGTTGTTCCCATCACATCCAATGATGCTTTAAGGTGGTACCTTTGTGCAGTCTCCACTGAGTGCAGCCTGTGTGACCCCTGCAGTCACAGTGCATGTCATAGCAATATTTGGCCCCAGAGGAAAAACGAGCACATGCAACCTTTCCTATTTACTGAGCTAGCACAAAGTACTGCCCTGCTTCTGCTGTGTTTCAGCTGAAGTTAACGCTTCCCAAGGAATGCACATTAGCTATTCCAGATGTACAGAGCTGGCTGCAGTGTAGTTATGGCCCCTGTAAAATAGAACCACCCACTCCTTTGCCAATTTAGTCTTGTGACTGTGATTATATCCAAAACAAGGACTGGTGCAAGCCGAACTCTGTATTTAATTCTTATATTGTAATGCTGTGGTTAGAGGCAGCCAAAAAGGCCTCCATCCCATGGTAATTCAAGCAAATGGGAATCGCTGTTTGACGCCAGTGAACATTGGAATTGGTTTGTTGGTACATTAAGTTTAGAATTATTTCGGGGGCCCACAAACAAGAATTAATGAGACAAAATGGAAAAACTTGGTCATTTGGGGTTTCTGTCCTAGTTTCCCTTCTTGGTAGTTTATGGTGAAGAATATCTATCATGTAGGTTGCTTTAAAAGCTTGCTACAATATAAAGATCTGGGAAGTTTTATTTTTTGGTCAGACAGTTTGTGCTGGCAATAGTGGTTTTTATTTTTTGGGGGGGTGATTCTTGGCTTTCTACACTCAGCACCTGCATAATTTTGTAAACGTTAGGGCTTGGTCATACACTTTCAAGAATAAAATACCCACATTTGCAGGTGAAACCTGCAAACTAGGTCCCATACAAGCAATAAGATCAGGTAGGTAACACATTTCATCTGTAGGAATAGGTACTCATGTTCCTGGACGCTTACCAGTAACATGGGAGGCAGAGGAAACCACCTCTTCAACTTCTTCTACGGCTTCAATTATAGTCTTCAAGGGTCTTGTTAATCTTCCTCTCAGGGCAGTGCCATGTAACTCTTTCTTGCAGATCATTTTAAACTCCATGCACAAGTACCAGCCAAGAGTCCACATCATTAAGAAGAAAGATCACACGGCTTCTTTGTTAAATCTGAAATCCGAAGAGTTCAGGACATTTATCTTTCCAGAGACAGTTTTTACTGCTGTCACAGCCTACCAGAATCAATTGGTGAGTATAGTTGCTAATTTGCACAGATACAGTTAAATTCCACCCTGCTAAAAATTCCCTTTTTCCCCAGTCTCGTCTAGGAAAGTTTCTGATAGAACCTACCTTTCCATTCTAACAGTGGCTTTGGCTGGCTTCATTCATATTCAGAAGTCACCCTTATGTACACAGATAGTTCTGCTAACTTCAAAGGGACGTAAGGATTATTCACGGGAATAAAGATGACATGAAAGGAGCTTTCATTTTTATTCCTTTCTTTCTATACAAGGCAGTTTGCATATTATCGTTCTGTCCTTTTCTAATTATAGTTCATTAAGGAACCATTTTTATTCAAAGTGATCTTTCATGCCATGAGCAATTAGCTGCGCAATACGCTGGTTTGCACGTCACGATTTCATGGGTTTAAAAAGTTGACTGATAAAGCTTTAAGGCTCAAATCTAAAGGAAATCACCCAGAGATACGCTTTTCAGAGGCTGCCCAGATTACATCCAGATGTTTGAATTTCAATCTGCATGCCAGTGAATAATGTATACAAAATGGAGGAGATCAAAACAATGGATTGCTAATGAGTAATTTTAGGAAGTATATAAACAATTGGAAAGCAGAGGCTTTACTTAACAGTGGGTAGAGCTTTAATATTTAAGTCAGTAGAAACATGTCGTTGGCTTCAGTGCGATTCAAAATGTATTTAAAAGGATAAATGTCTTCTGCATTTCAAAAAGAGAACCCTTTCCATCTCTAATTCCCCCAAGTTAAGAAAAATTTAAGAAGTACTGTCCAAACATGTGGGCAGGCAGCATCCTGGAGTCAAAGAACCTACTGTTGTCTTAAAGAAGTCTGCGCTTCTTAATATAAAGAAATACTAACTCATTTCCAAGTGCCATGGACAAAATGAAGCTACAGCATGAGGGTTCAAATAAGCTGTGGATGCAGCAGTTAGTTCTTGTGACAGACCCCACATCCAGCTTTAAGGCTCCAACATCTGATGTTTTGACTGTAGACTCAGGTTCAGCACACGACAATCTCAAAAAACATCTAGTTTGAACATTTGGGTAGATTTTTTCCTTTTAGCTTTCTGTAGAAACTAGTAGAACACAGGAGGCACTAAGCTAGCTAAACCTGCATTTATTTCTATAGGATAGATTTATGTTTACCATCGATATTTATGTAAGAGATGTTTCCAAACTAACCTTCCCAAAGAACATGCAACGAGTCCTGGAAAATTTCTCAATGGAACATCTCCGGAACCCCTAGAGGTTGATGCTGTCATTTTATTTATGACTAATGAAAATGGAGCCTTTTTTCATTTTTGCCATTTCTTTCAGAACTGTTTTAAGGAGGGGCTGATTACATTTCTGGAGGTTATTAGATAAAAGCTAAATACATTACACTTTCAACAAACTATCTCATAATTTAAGATTTAAAGGGCATGCATTTATTTAAACAGTCAAACCACTGCCACAGAGTTGAATTGTAGGTCAAATTTCATTTTAAAATGCTTTCTAGCAGATGTTCTCTGATTGTTTGTGAGACAGTCTCTCAGGAAAAATATGGCCATAAATGATTGCGAGTCTCATCTGGCTTTGGTGAATACAAAAAGTTTCTCTTGTGATGTCATACCAAATTTTTAATATTGGGAAAATGGAAGTATGATTGGTGAAAATACACTCAAGAGATGAATAGAAATCCTCACGATTCTGCAGTACACTTGGCGCAGCGTGCCAGTGATCTAAGTCAATCAAACTAGTTAGAGCTTGTCTTTTTGCAAGGTAGCTTTCAAGTCCTGCCACTAAAATGTTCCCCATACGTGAGGCAGCAACCTGCTGCTCTTCCCAGCATTGCTGCAAATCTGGCACATAGGCTTCTCAGGAGGTGGATGACACTGCACCTGGCTTGCTGAGCTGTTGCAAAGCTAGCGTTGAGGATAGTTGTCCCTGAGAGTGTTTGCAAGGCAGAACAGCCCCAAAACCTCAGCCAACTCTGGGGTCCTGTGCCATTTGACCAGCCTCCAGTGGACAACCATGGGCTTGATGGCAATGTGATTGTCTAAGGATTTGGAAAAGAACCCTTTCCTTTTTGAGTCCGTAGGGCCATTCTTTGAAAAAAGTGGAGCTTCTGTGACACAGGGTTTTGGGGCTGGTTTTTTTTTTTTTTTTTTTTTTTTTTTTTTTTGAGGAAAGTCGGGCTGAAACCACTGCTCAGTAGGCAGTGTTGATTTTCATCAATTGTAGCTGAAGTTGGTGGCTGCCCTTCAGGTCAGACCACATGTTGTCCCTCTGCTCCAAGAAAAACTATAACTCCCACTTGCTGTTTAGCATAAATGGTAAATCCAAATACTGTTTTGATTGTCACAGAATCACAGAATGGCCAGGGTTGGAAGGGAATCTCCAACCCCCTGCCAGAGGCAGGGCCACCAACCTCCCCATTTAATACCAGCCCAGGCTGCCCAGGGCCCCATCCAACCTGGCCTTGAACACCTCCAGAGATGGACGGGGCATCCACAGCCTCTCTGGGCAGCTGTTCCAGCACCTCATCACTCTCTACGTGAAGAACTTCCCCCTGACATCCAACCTAAATCTTCCCTCCCTCAACTTCAAACCATTTCCCCTTGTTCTGCCATTTCCCCTTGTCCTTCTCTCAAGTGTTACTCACCAAACTTTTTTTAACTGAACAGCTAGAAAACTGCTAAGGCAACGGTGTGTTTTCCTGTTCCCAGAAACACAGTGGAAGCCCCCATCTCTTCCAGGGAAGTTTCACTGCAAAGTTCAGTGCATCCCTGGTGCCACAGGGTGTCCTGGTCTGTGGTTGCTCTGGCAAAAGTAAAGGCTGACTAAGTGTTCAGAGTTGTAGGGCTGCATTTGAAGATGGGAGGGGAGTTTTTCTTTCAAGAGATCTGGCTTTCTAGGACTGACTGTTTTAATGGGGTTACTATTTTAACCCTTCCCTTCCCTTCCCTTCCCTTCCCTTCCCTTCCCTTCCCTTCCCATCCATCTTTCCATGCAAAACCAGCTAAACTGCCCCTGTGTGATGGGAGGTAAATCTGGCTGAGAATATTTGCATGACAGTTGAAAAAAAAAATAGGAAAAAAAATGGGGCTGAAGTCTGCAGGCAGCTATCCCCAGTTTGGACATAGCTGATGTGCAGCTCCACTGGAGAGGCTCAGATGCTTGCAGGGTGCTGTGCTTTCTCATGGATAAAAGCTACCTGACTTGCGTTGTCTGGAAGCAATAATGCCTCATGTGGGTGGGTTACTCCTGCTCCGGGTAATGCAAAATCTGAGCCTGCTGTACCCTTTGGTCTTTCTGCTCTCGTATGAATTATATACATGGCTTTGCAGCACCTCAAGAGTTGTGCACACACATGAAGAACATGGATACAACTAGTGGTGAGGTCAGGAGAATGGATAGGCAAACACTTTGTACACTGCCATAGTTTAACACTGTTTTCATGTTGCGTTGCTTTTTTCTGTGTTTCCAGATAACCAAGTTGAAAATTGACAGCAACCCTTTTGCCAAAGGATTCCGCGACTCTTCCAGACTCACTGATATCGAGAGGTAATGGGGACTTTCTGTTTACTTTCCATGCAGATAAGATAAAGAGAAGGGAGAGTTTGTAGGAAAAGCATCCTTTCAACTCCTGAGAAGCTGTGCATTTTAAAGTTATCTTGTTGCATATGGTAAGCCTCCTGCACCTCCTTTAAAAATACTTACAAACTTTACGAAGAAAGAGCTGTGCTGAGTTTTGACATCTGTTCCAGTTGGGGCCAATATATTCATCTTCCTGATGGGGCTTCTTGAAGGGGGAGACAGTCAGTTTTAAAACTTTAGAATGAAAAGCTTTTTTCTTATCGTGCCATTTAATCCTATTGAGGGCTGTGAATTGGGTCACTGGGAAACAAGGGCAGTGGTCCTGTGAAAAACATCTTTATAGCTCCTCACTGCTTCACACAGTGGAAAAGAGAGGGGGAGCTTCCCAAAATACACTTCAGCAGTCCCAGACACTGAAGTCAGCAATTATTGCCATCAGGACAAATCCCATAACTCCCACTCTGACGACAAAGATGCCATTTTTGTTTCACCAAAATTGTACTGCAGGCTTCATCAGGGGAAAGCTTTATCTGCAAACTGTGGAGTTTTGTGTGTACAGATCATTATAAGCAACTGCTGCTATAGGGACAGAAGCATTAACCCACAGCTGAGTAGGAAATAAACTCTGATCCCTTGGTAGCTCTCCAGTGCTTCACATTTTTATGATATCGTGTCGAACGGTTTGGCAAATGAAGTAAATTTAGCAGCCTGTGTCCTTTAGGCTGGAAGAGAACTTGATGGAGATGGATGTAGCACATCCAAATTTTCCTATATGATCATGAAAGTAAACTGGGAGAGGCCAAAACCCTCCAGGCTCCTATTTGGGGATATCCAGATGTATCTGTGATTCATTTTCCATGGGTGCACATAGGGGACAAAACGGAATATGACTTTATTGAGCATATAGCTAGAAAATCTCCTTACAGCAAAAGTGCATACATCCAAACAAATCTATGGCTGGAAAGTGTTGATATAACTTATACCTTACTCCTACTGGATCATTAGTGATCTGCTAAGTTGCTGGGTGAAAGAACAGTAATTCTGAGAAAAAAAAAAAAGCATGTGAATAATAATGCATGCTTGCAAAGCTGTTAAAAATTTCTTTCTAGGTGAAGGACTTTTAGATGAAAATGGAGAAAAGTAACATAAATTTAACTAAAATAGCATAGCCTGGTTTCTGGACAGAGCACTAGAAAACAAACAATGTGCAAAGCTCAGGCAGGAATGCAGGAAATAGTCAAGAAAGGACCTGTAGGAAGAGAAGAGAGCTTGATCCTCACATTTCAGTTTCTTTGCTTTACAGACAGGCAAGATCTAATGACACAGCTTTGCAAGAGCTGAGAGAGTCTGAATAGATAGATAAGCGGGAAGAAAAACTGAGTTACCTCTGTGCTGATGAACTGACCATCGTGGTGCTGGGTATGAAGGGAATTTTTCCAGAGGACATTTTATTATAACAGCACATGGCACGAAGTCAGAAATGCTGAGCATAAACCACAGTGCCCTTTTGTTTATTGATAAGAATAGAGCCTGAGACAGGCAGCCTAGCCCAGGCATGAATGTTGCCATGAAAGATAAGGTATCCAAATGTGAAACCTACAATAAATACAAAAACAGACCGTGGAGAAGTATTGAAATTCCATTAAAACTCTGCATTTGAGGGTCTAGGTTTGGATACGATCTTATTTTCACTTAAATGGAAGCATTTAGCTCTGGTTAGGGCACAGTGGTGTTTAAGAAAAAAGATCTGCTGCACTGTTTATCAAGTAATATGACAGTAAATGTGTGATACACAAGGGGGCTAGCTAATAGGAGATTGATTTCCTAAGTTATTAGATACAGTCCAGACATACCAAAGGCTTTATTCATTTCCAGCATTAAATAATCAGGCACATAAGAATGTCATTTTCAAAGTGCTCACTATTCTACAGCTTTCATCTTAGCACCAGCAATATTACTTAAATAAACGTGATGTGAAGCAGGAGAGATAGCAATGCGAAGTATGACACAGGAAGGGTTTCCGGGCTTATGTCCAATGAGGTGAGCATTACAAGATGCAGGGGATGCACAGGATAGAGCAGTGTGATTCTCCTTCAGTCGAGTTGGAAATGTGGTACCTTTGGTAAGACGGCCGTGTGATAAGAAATACTTGCAGACACGTACCATGTGTATCTGTGCCAGGGAAGGACTGTAGTGCAACTGCACATTTGCCCAGCTCTTGACCTAGAAGCTGTGAACCTGTCTTGCATGCAATTCTTCCTAAGACAGCTTGCATACAGCGTGTGCATGCATAATCTGCAATGCTGTGCGGTGATCTTAACGGTTTCCTGTAAAGCTGCCTGTGATGTTAGGGCCAAGAGAGCACTAATTTACCACAAGTTCCAGCTTTTCAGAATGACCTAAGTAGTGTGAAAGTGTACAGAGCTTTGTATTTCATTTCCAGGTATTTAAGCCTGCTTTTTCCTAAACAGCCTTTGGGGAGGGAAACAAATCAGATCAATTGATCTTTAGAGACCTAAAGAAATTAAATTAGTCTGGAGTCAGTTACTGCACTAAACCATCCGGTAATTGGATTGCTCCTTGTAACTGATTGAAAACAGCCCCTATCTGTAACAATATAGGGAGCTTTTCTTTATAGTAGATCTGAGAGAAAAACACATCTTTTTATGACATGATGACAGAAATTGCACTTTTTTAACCTAATTGAATATGATCTTATAAATATGTGACTTTAACGATTTCAAGCTTCCCATTCTAGATTTACGATCTCTGTGTAGGAAATTCAAGCTGCAAATGCCTTTAGGATTAAATTTGTTTGCATTATATGTGTTGGAGTTATAATATATGTAAAAGTAGTCAGGTTTGCAAAATGATAATGGAGCTCTAGAAATGCAAAGCTATTCAAGCTCCTACATTTTCTTTTGTTGTTGTCTAACTGCCTTACAACCATTTGCTAGTACTCATGGCTATCTGTAAAAGCTTTTCACTGTTCACTTGGTATATATTGAATTTTCAGTAGGATGTGAGATTCCTTCCTTCCACAATCAACTCTTTCCATACGTTACTTGTGGTAATCTACTTATGGCAACAGGACAGGCTTTATCTATGGCTACTGAGATTTAGATAAGTTCTGACTCACCTTTTGATCTTTTTTATGTGGTATTTATTTATTTTTTCCTATTATAAAGAAGGCTTCTGCAGTGGTTGTGATTGAAAAACCAAACATTTAGCTTCAGTTACCAGACTGTGTAACTTGATGTTCTGCGGTGTTGACTACAAAATGCCAAGCACAGTAATGCGGATGATGAGAAATCTTTTTTAATGGCAACCTGTGTTTAATAATAATAATTAAAAAACAAAACCAAGCAACAACAACAAAAACAAATAAACCAAAAAGTAATGCAAGTTTTATGGGCAGTTCACTCTGCGGTTAAGTTTTAAGGGAATATCTTTATGCTTCTGCTAAAGTAAAACTGCCAAGCTCATAAAAGAGGCAAAAACAAAACTCAAACAGAATAGATTCAGAATTTGTCTTCTGAGTTATGATAAAGGTGGCCTTTCAAAAATAAATAAATAGCTAAAACTATTAGAGTGAAGTGTCATGCAAACAGTCCAGTGAAATGAGCGATCGTTTGAAGAGCGTGAGTTGCCTGAACTACTGAATTGTAACCTAATGATCAAACAAGAATTGACACAGCATAATTATGACTTGAATGCTGCTGGGCTATTTTCTCCAGCATGTGATAGGCAAGTTCAGGTTGTGAACTTGAGACTGTTAAAGGCAACTAAGGGAGTATACCCATACATACAAGCCTTTCTGGGAGATAGAGACTTGCTTTAAGGAGATAGTGGGAAAGTCTGGCTGCACAACCAAGTGATTTCTAGGCAGAGAAAGCAAGGAGTGGGGGCTAGGGGAAGTAAGAGAGCCACAACCCAGCATACCAGCTAGATTTGCACAGTAATCAGATTCTGAATTTCCCCCTGAGGAGCTTCATGTCTGAAACGTGGAGATACATTGTACTGCCCTACCAGGCTGCAAGTGAAATGGATGCTAATGCCCAGATACAGGTAGTGTCTCACTGAAGTAGCAGTCAAACCATGTACTTCATGTGCTGTCAGCAGCTGTCTCTGCTCCCATCCCTTCCTTGTTCACCCTACGGAGGCTACCTTCCTCCCTGCTCCCACTGGTTACTGCTAGCTTAGAGGAAAGACCCCAGCTTGCTGCCAGAAATGCATACCCTCTGTCCGTGCTCGAGTAGGGCTTTCCCATAGCTGTTGTTGATGTGGGGAGAAGTGATGTTCTGAGCTTAGGGAGAGACACTGGGTGCAGCAGTACCTAAACGCCTGGTGACTCATACTTGTTGCAGATGTGCTGAGGTTATTCCAGCAACTGCTGCTGCAAGGAGCTGGATTGATTATCTGTAGCTTCTGTATTCACCTTTCCAGACCTTGCAGGAGGCTTGAATGGCTTAGGATACGTAGTGAGCATTACCTGCCTACATTTAGGCACCTGGAATAGCTGAAACCTGAAACATTCCCTTCAAATTTGATTCCTCCAACTCTACTTCCTGCTAGCAGTCAACTCTTCCTTTTCTCCAGCATAAACCCTTCCTTGCTAGCTAAAACCTCTTCAGTTCCCAAGATTTTAAGCATTAGCTTATTTTCTAGTTAGGCCTGCTTTTCTGTTATCTCCTTCTTGTGCAAAGTTGTAGAAAATATTTTAATTTGCTAGTGTTTTCCGCTTAGCAGTGCATGCTAAGCAGGTGGGATGATGTCGAATCACATCCACCATTTCCATCTCAGGGAAGATTTTCCAGGAGATTTCCCCAGACCTGTGTGTCACGGTGCTGCTCTGCCTTTACCTTGCATCCTCTGCCTGACAGTCACAAAGGACTGATAGAACTCACTGGGTGAAATGGAGCTTTGTGGGGCTGCTTATCTGTTGTTGTCACCATATTTTGTCACCATTCTGTCTAGTGGTTGGCGACCCTGCACACAGCAGGGAGGGGTTGAAACTAGATGCTCATTGTGGTCCTTTTCAACCCAGGCCATTGTTTGAAATGTATTTTGCAGGGAAAAAGATACATAGAAAGAGCTTTGATATGCATTTGTAGTGGTTATGCTTTTGGCAAACAGGAGAAAAAAAATAAGTTCTCTTTTTTTTTCATTCCCTGTATAAAGACTTACTCATTTTTTTTCAGCTGAGAGATGTAGAGTGGGTATACTTAATATCCTCATGTTCCTCCTTCAGTTATTACTTTTCCCATGTCATGGCTTCAGCCAAGCTAAATCACCTCCATGTTACAGCTATTCCATAACTGTCATTGCTAATCAGATGTTTACTGTGAGGATGCCAGTACCACTTGGTGATGTACTCATTCTTTCTCCTTAAATCATCTAGAAGTAGGTGTTCCATAACTTAATTTTCCTTTCACTTCTTTTTAAAAATTGCATATATTCTTGTAGAATTGCTTTCATCCAACACTTGCCTGATAGTTTTGACTTTCAGTGAAAATGTATGGTGCTTCTGTGCTATGTTTTGGGCCAAATTATACTTCAGTTCATGTGAGCCAATGTAGTTTGATGAGCCCTGGTTCTCAGCTGGTTAGAGTTGGCTCCGCTGGCACAAATGATGTAACAGCGCTGCTCTGTTCTGGTTGAGGATTTGGTCCACACCCTATTGGAGCTGAGTTAGGCTCTAAGGTCAACCTGCAATATTAAACTACCAGTGGAACAAGCAGATCAATCTGTGTCTGTCTCTTCGTACATGCATAAGGTAGCAGCTATAAGCCATGGAAACATGAAGGCTGAGTGATAACTGAACAGTGCTTCTGACAGTTTTTATTGTTCACTCCTAGCTGCTGTTACAGAAATGTATTTGTTCCTCCTGCTGTTTTCCTCTTTTTTTTTTTTTTTCTTTCTGTTCTGTTTATTTTTTTAGGGCTTGTTTTTAGCACTTGCATCTTGGACAAATTAGTCATATTTTCCCTTAAAAAAAGAAGTCTACTACAGTGCGACTTCCGACAAGTTTATTTTTATGCCTTCTCAGCCCATTTATCCCATCTGTCTTCACCTCACCTCACTTCTGATGTCTTCTGTTATCTGGGCTTTCTTCCAAACACACTAACTGGCAGCTACAAAAAAAAGGAAACCTTTGAAATGCAGAACGAAAGAAGTCATTCAGGCCGCAAACTGATAATTCATACACTTTATATCCTGCTCTGTATTTTTCTTTGCGTTGAATGGAATGGCCAAGTAAAACATAGTTGTCAGGTTTTCTTATTTCATTTTTTAAAGATTTTCTTTAGCATTGCTTTTCTCCTCAAGAAAAAGACAAAAGCCACGACAGCAGGAATAGGCAGTGGATTCTGAGGATATCCTTATATTTTGCTTACCTATCACTTGGATAGTAAGGGCATACAGAGAAAATGCTAACAGGTTGCTGTACTCTGCTCTGAAATTTGTTGCCCTACATAACTGAGAAAATGACTTCTGAAGAGGATATGAGTCTGGAGTCCCTGGATCTAACGCATGCTCTTTATCACTTTTGCATTTTGTTTTCAGTGGGTTTTGAACCTGGCTTGTGGTGGAATGGTACCTGAATATTATATCAACTCCATCCTCTCTGAATCCATGATATAGATTTAAGATGGATACCGACCCTGGCCTGGCTCCAGCAAACTCCTTCTGGATTAGATTTTCTAACACCTTCTGCCAAAACCAAATATATTGCCCTTAGCTTCCTCATCCCAAAAGGAAAAGGTAGACTTCCTGCCTCCATCTCCTTGGTGCTCTCTGTGCCAAACTGAGGAAAATCCATAGCTTCGGGCGCGTGTTGCAAGTGTTTATGGGGGGTGTTGTGTTTATGGGGCGCTGTGGCCAAGTGAGCCTTCACTGGTAACAGCAGAGCTCATGATCACGCACCTCAGGATCAGGGTCATGGTAATTAGCAGGCTGTTGTGAAGGCACAGCTGAAACAGTAACAGTAAAAGCAACAGAAAAAAATGATATTAAAAAAGCACCAAATAAACACCTGCTTCCATCTACAGAGAAGCAGTGTTCTTTCATCTTGATTAAAGATCCTGCTCAATGTGATCTGGGCTTTACGGGCTCCAGAGAGAACTACCTTGATCTGGATTTGACAGCATTGGAGATCGAGCACCCTTATAGAGGCCCTTGCTTCTCAGCTGTCCCCCAGGTATGCTTCCTGCAGTCTCTGTCAGTATCCAGTACCATGGCAAGATCTTGGGTTTAATGTGTGAAGTGTTAGTGAATTATTCACCAGGCAGTTCAAGGTCTTTGTCTCCACTTCTGATCCTTTCAGAGTGCTCTGTAAAGTGCAATGCTAAGTAAATGTAGGCAAAGACTGGGCATGTATTTACAAGGCATTGAGTATCCTGCCTATGTACCTTACAACCATGCAAACTGATCATTTCTCCCAGTCCTTTACTTCCTTAGATTTCTGGTCCAGGACTCACTGGTTTCTTTCTTGCTTTGTTTCTAAACAGCATGGGCTTGTTAAAAGGACCAGGCTCAAGGTGTGCTTCTGTCAGAAAGCAGATCATCTGGATCAGCCTGAACTCCTTTTCCTTATTACCTCTTCTTACTTTTATCATGCCTTAGTATTTCCTTGGAGGGTGTGGTAGCCAATAAGTGCTTGTTTTTTTCCTCTCCATTTGGCACGTGATTTTTTTTTTTCCTTCACCTTCAGCTCCTAACTTGCTCTTCTCCAGCTCGTCATCTGCTGTTATCCAATTGCACATGTAATGTAGCTAAAATCACAGTAATATATCATGCCTGTGTATTGTTTATTACCTCCTCAGAGTATTCATGAAGGAACTGTGAGTTGAGGAGAATTCTGGAAGAATGAAAATTGTTGGTAGGTCACAGAAAAGGGTTTGACAGAAAGAACACATCCTTCTGGTATCCAGCTGATAGGTTTTGGTTCCTCAGAAGTCAAGATTATTGCTCGTAAAAGAAACTGTAGCATTTTAAGTTGCATTAAAAGATGCAAATTGTTAGATCTAAGTATTAGATAATGAGAGATCACAAATTGAATAGCCCAGGTAAAAAAAAATGTGGAGCAACTGGAAATCACTTTCCTCTTCAGGAAGATAGCAATATATGAAGATGTTGCATAGCGAACTGTAAAGCCATAGGTTTAAATAAATGAGTCTTTTCATATTATTATTACAATTACATTTTGAGACTTCAGAAAAAATGTTTATTTTATTGGCCCACTCTATAGGGCATCATATTCTTTTTTTGTGTCCATTCAAAACAAAATTTCACAGCCACTTAAAACCTGCTGTATAAGTTAAGCTTTCTCTTACACATCTACTTCAGAGCAAGTAGTACCTCTGTTTCAAATGAGTTGAAGAGTTTCATCTTCTCTTTCCAACCTCTGTGGGAAACTTTACATGTTTCCTCAGATTAGACGAGTTCCAACCATTTTCTTTTCTGGGAAGACTTGACCTCTGAGTGGTGGTCTCTGAGCGTGAAATAGTTGAGCCTCGTGCAAATGTCACCACCTCTTTCCTTTGAAACACACAGAGAAGCAAAGGTTATCCCTTGATTTGGTCATTAGGTCACTTGTGCCAGATGGGGAAAACCTGAGTGCAGATTTCAGCTCTTGTTTTGCTAGATTGGAGAACTCAAGAGATAAGCTCCATGTGTGGAAAAAATGCACCGCTTCTTACTTCTCTTTGTTTCCTTTTCCATGCCTAGGTGTTCTCCTGCTCATGGTTTTGTATTTTGTTAGGTCTGTTTAGAGTTGTAAATGCAGCAGGTGTGTGTGCAAAAGGAGAACATCCACTTGAAGGCTGTGGGGGCCAGGTATCTAAATCCTGGTGTGAATCTCATGCAACCATGATATAAATCAAAGCTTCAACGTCCAAAATGAAAAATTACTAGGTGTGATGAAGTTACACCTTAAATCACCAGCATAGTTAGGCTAGATAAGTGCATTAAATGTTGAGCTTTAAGTCCCAGATGCACAAAAGGAACTGCTTTTGCAAAGTGAATTTCTTTCCCTTATCCAACATGTTCAAGCCGTTTCTTCTGCCATAAAACTCCTGGCCTCTTGTGCCAATAAATGAGATTAATCTTCTAAAATTTTAGCATATTACCTGCAACATTACAACATTAAAAACAAATAAACAAACAAACCTTATACTTCTTTGTTTTCAGACTTTACAGGTACAGGGTTCACTAAGAAGTCATCTCTTTCCTTTAAAAGAAGACAACCGTATAGAATAATAGAATACTCTGTCTTGCATACAGACCCATCTGGAAAAAATTTAGTCTGTAATAATCATGGGCATTTGATTTAACTCTAAATCCCCACAGGTAATTCAAACATAAATTTATTGGGGTGAATTTATCCCCCAACTGATCCAATGAGGTTAGAGATGAACTTGGCCCACTGCACTTAAACTAGAGTATGTAGTCCTTCCTTTGCATCCGAATATTGTGGGAATGCCTGTCATTATAGGCAGACCCTTACTAGAAATGCAGTCAATAGAGACAATACAGGCAATCACCCGAATTACAGTTATTTTTCAGACCTTTAGAGATTAGTAATTACTTGGTTCTGAATATATAGACCGGTATCTAAATCAATTAGAAAACACTGGTCTGATTTGTTATTTGTTAATTCTGCATTCATTTGAGATAGTCTGTTTAGTTCAGTAAAATTCGTTGCACTTCACATTGTACTGAAAAAAAAATAAAATCAAGAGGCATTGGGTACATAATGTAAACAATACCATCTGTCTTTTTCTTTGTAAAGTCTTCTTTGAGATAGCCCCGATATGCCTACTGTTTTCAATCACTTAAAAGGCAGTAATTTAATTATATCATCCTCCATGTAGGAACTGCCATTGCTTTCAGTCCCCTTCCAGTCCTGACACAAGTAAATCATTTTGATAAGATCCACTTTTTATTTATATTTTTTTCCGAGGAGACTAGCATAAGTAATGATACCAGTGATAGACCAAGGACAAAATGACTGTAATGGGCTTTTTGCAGGAGAGGAAAACATGTGCCGTTGTGATTTACCCTGTTACTTAGAAATTGTTTTTTCTTGGAATTTCTGCAACAGCCACTCTCTCATAGCAAAGGGCATTAAGAAATGTGAACACATAAACGGTGAGCCTGACAGAATCTTCATGGAGCTGCAGTTTTAAGCAGCTGTCACTGCTTAAATTTCTTAAATGGGAACAGAAGTCAGACACGTTTTGAAAATGTGCCTAGGTTAGATTCATCTTTGGTAGAATGCCACCTACTTACACGGAAACACGCTGGGTATGTGGTTGGATCTTCCCTACAGACTGCTATGGCTTATCAGGCAGATATGCCTTCCTTCTATTTAAAAAATTGTGTGGGTGAATTCAGTGCGTTGTGCCATTGGCAAGGCATGAGCCTGGCAGACACTTCTACCCTCCCAGAATAGATGCTGCACGAGATCTGTAGTGTCTGCAGACTTCCTGCTGCAAATTGGCCTGAGCCCTGGTGTGGAGAGGACATGTTAAGAGGTTAGCTGTCTCTGGATAGATCATTCTCGTGCCCCTAATTTCAGGAAAACAGAGGATGCCAGATGAAGTGGCTACATGTGTCACAAAAATTTGTTTGAAAGGAACTGAGTCGTGTGTCTGAACATGGACTGGTCACTGAGCATTAACAGCTCCAGGCCACAGGTTTTATTGCTTGCATTGTCACACTGGTAAGGAGTTCTGGTCTTGTATTTGCTGTCTGAGACCTTCCTCAGGTACTGTAGCAAGAAATTAACACTAGTTTGGCCGCTGAAGAAGCAGCACCATGCACTAAGAGGTGATCACCAATGTTAAAACACCACAGGCCAAGTATGGTGTTTCCAGCAACGTGCTGTGAGGTAACCTTTTTGGTAAATTCATTTGGAGAGCTTGTGTGAGAAAGGTGTGATTTGGGCAGGAAAAAGGCAGCATGTTCACTGTTTTTAACCCAACTACTTATTTTCATATTCCAAGGGTTAAACTGCTGCTGCCAAACAGAGGCTGACGACTTGGTTTATCCTGTGAAACAGATAAGAAGCTGTTTAGGATGTTATTGATGTAGTATGTTGTTTCCTTTCACAGAGAAAGTGTGGAGAGCCTTATCCAAAAGCATTCCTATGCCCGATCCCCGATTCGAACCTATGGTGGAGAAGATGATCTGGGAGATGACAGCCAGGCAACGCAAAGCAGAGGTAGGAAAATCTGCTCGTGAGGTAAACTGTGCTTAAGAAAAGCAGGATCACGGCCAGTGCTGTGGTACTCTGAAGCATTTCTCTGGTGTCTGTCTCTGCTACAAATCCACAAAGAAGAATACTTATTCCTATATTGCTCTGTTGGACATTTGATATGCCTATGGATTGCAGTGGGTGGCTCACTAAGGAGACAGCTCTAGAAATGCATGTATATCTAAACTGCCATCAGAAGAAAATTACTGCTGTTTCCATTTCAAGACAGCTGAAAAACAGACAACTTCATTGCTGTGGTGCTGAGTGCAATCTCAGATAACCACCCTTTTGTAGAACTTAGAAGCTGTGGCTCAGCATCAGCTGTAAAGTGCCATGCAGATGTGCACTTTGCTGCTAGCAAAGGAATTGGTTCAGATCACATTCAACCAGCCTGTGGTTAGCTTGCTTTGCTTCTACAGGGAGAGAAGTCCATAGCTGCCTGGTGAACTGACATTTAATTATTTGTCTAGTAATTTCTAAAATGTGTCCTTACTACTTGGGCATTTCACCTCAAGTACTTCAGGTTTGTCTGCTTTAGCAGTCACAAAAGTAGTAGCAACACGAAATTGTTCTTTGTGGGGTTACTTTGTGGGGACAAATCGCATCTGCCATAATTTGCCACTGGAAATAGATCCATACTGCTGACTAGCATAAACTTGTGCTACAGTGTGCTTTGCATGTTGACTTTGTGACCTGTCTGATATGCAACAGCCACTTGAGGTAAGGCAGTTCTATTTGCCTTCTGACTGGCAGTGCCCTTGTCTTGTCCTCTAACTTCATACAGCGTTGCTAAGATAAGAACATTATTTCTGGGCATAAACTATTTAGACTTGTGCAGGGAAAACACACTTATTTTTAACTACAACTCGCTCTTCAACAAAATGTGATTAGTTGGGTGTTCACACACATCTATTCTGAGAGCAGTTCCATAGATTATGGAGTTCCTAGAGTAACTCCTTAGCTGGTACGATGCCATCCTTGCAAATTCTTCTGGGGGACTACCTTGTGTTATGTCTCCTTAGATCCTAGGACACTTATTGTTGAAAACAGCATACATTTTTCACTTGACAAAAGTGCAGAGCAAGGCACCTTCCCTCCAAGATCTATGTTTCTCCCCGGGCTGATGTATTTCTTTCAGACTGAAAGAAGAGTGAGAAAGGTGAGTATTAGAGTGAGTGCTGGCAGTCAGAGCCATTCTGAAGAGAATGGTGAAGGAAGGTGTAACAGGAGGATAGAACAAGTTATTAAAATTTATTTTTTGTAAAATATATGCAGGGCACACTTCTGCATTTGCTTGCAACAGGACATTTATGTGAGGAAGATGACGAGTTATGGCAACCAACTTTTCTCTAATGTGGGAGCCATATGCTGGGACCCAACTCTCTGGGGCAACCAGAACAGTTACACACGCTGCCTGTACAAACAATTAACTTGTGCTGCCTTCACTCTCTGTTTAGGTCTGGTATCTTTAAAAAATAAAAAGTCCTCCAAGATACACAGAGAAATAATTATTTCACTGAAACTCCTCAGACACTTTTCTTTCTTCTGATGCAGTTTAAAACACAAATTGGAGGTATGTCCTTCCAGACATGTGAGAACTGACAGCTAAATACATGCCTGCTGCTGGGTGGTGTGTGTAAGAATCTCACTGTAGGATTATTGGAAAACATTTATTTGGTAACAGCAGATGTGATGTGTGAGACTTCTTGGAATGCTAAATTGCAATTGGGGACCATTGTAGTTGGAGGAGAAATGGGCATTTCTGGATGTTTCTCAGGAGAAGTAATCATATACTTGGTTCTGTGTAGAAAGAAGAAAGTTCATCACTGCGATATATTTCTAATAACTTCAACACTCATCCAGAGCCTCCTCATCTCAGCCCATTTCAGCTGCCTAAAGATAGAAATGGCGAGCCTTCAGTAGTATGTTTATCACAGAAAGTCTGTTTCCAAAGGAATTAACAGATATGAAATAAGTCAAATTAATCAGTGCGCAGTGTCTGGGTGCCTGTACTCCAGCATTCACGCTCAGGGTTGATGGTAGCCACCTGAACCAGAGCCAGATGTGCAACTTCTGCTGAAATCCGGATTTACAGCCAGCTTTCCCACTAGTGCAATAATGCTCCAATACTCCTTGATTTCTAATGGGTTTTGCTCTGGCCTGTGAGCGTGTCGTTATCTGTACAGTTTGGCTCTGGATCCTGATTTCCCAGCAGTTAGGATTTGGTTCTGTGGTGGGTTCAGGATCTGGTTCAAGTCCATTCCTATTGCTGAATGGACACGATTTCTGCTTCCTCTCGCTGCGCCGTTTCACTCGTTCCATTAGGCAGAGAAGGAATTAATCAAAAGCAGCACTCTTTCTGATTTGAGAATCTCTCTCTGATTACATGTATGTATTATTATCATAGTATTATGTCTTTTCTTTCCTTTGTTCTTTGTCACGATTTTGAGTACATGACCATGACTGCTAGACAGGCATCTTAAAAAAAAATGGATGTCTTTATATTTCTTCATTTTACTGTTCAGATGAACCTGTCTTCTAAAAACCAGATTTATGAAACGAATACCTGTAATAACAACTGCAAAAATTCTTCTCTGGACATTTTGCATTACTGGCTTGAAATTATGCTTTGGAAAAAAAATAAATAAATTGCCAGTACATTTATTTTTAAAGTAAGAAACATTTTCTCAATGGACGCGGTTGGACAAGAAATAAAATACAGAAGGGACAGAAGTTGAACTTTTGTTTGAATAGGAATAAAATTAAGAGTGTATTTATAGGATTTTGTTTTATCCCCCCATCTCTAGAAGCCAGGCATCTGATGATAACCAGATGCTGAGAAGAACAGCAGAAGTGAGGGGCAATATCTTCATCAGACTATTTGAAAATGACTGTGTATAATTACCAACACAAACTATCCATTGATTTTCCTTCCCCCCCCCAAAAAAAAACCAACAAAAAAAACTGTCAAAATAAATAAGATTCTGCCACTTTTGGAGAAAAAGATTTAGAGGGGGAAAACTTGTGTAAACAGAAATTTTTGGAACTCTTCAGATGGAAAAAATATCAAAGAAACCACAGTCACTGGATTAAAAGTACATATTTATCTTGGGAATAAGTTTATCATATTTTTATGTACTAAAAAACAGCATCTCAATATAATTCAGTATTGCTGCTGTTCCATAGAGCACTATACACAGTTGGAAAAATAAGAAGAATGTTCTGACACTTTAGAGCTTTTTGGAAAACCTAAATTTGAGTGGAAAGATCTGCATCTTGACATGCTGTTGAAAGCATGCTGACATGCTTTCCTGGTGCTAAATGAAAAAAAAAAAAAAGGGCCAATAAAACTAACAAAACAAAACCCAATAACTTGTAATGCAAATGATATTTTCTTACGCTTTACCAGACTTGAGATTTCAGAAGAATTTATTCAGTTCTACTGTTGTAAAAAGCCACAAGCATGTTTTAACACAGGGATCTGATGCAGGGTGATTCCACGTTGCAGTAGGTGTATCAGTGTTTGTTCCTGCCATTGCAAGGTGCTTCATACCAAAAATGTCCAATGGGTAAAAATGATTTTGCTGTTCAAGCCAACTGCAACCAGCTTCCTGTAACTGGAGTTTGTCTAAGGTTTAGGGATAAAGGAGACTAAATGGCAAATTACTACGTAAAGAAAGATGCGGTGAAGAGATAGAAGAATTTGGGAAGTATTTCCAGTGGCAACTCATAAATATAATTCAGTCTTACTGTGAAAAATTGTTTTCCTCTTTTTGCTCTTCTACCAGCTTTGTGTATTGCAGTGCAAACGTCAGGCGTTCTTTCTCTTCATTTGCAGGATCAGCTTTTACAACATCTGATAACCTGTCCCTCAGTTCCTGGGTCTCCTCTTCAACCAGTTTTCCTGGATTTCAGCATCCCCAGTCTTTGAGCGCCCTGGGTACCAGCACTGCATCCATTGCTACGCCTATTCCTCATCCAATCCAAGGATCCTTGCCTCCCTACAGCCGCTTGGGAATGCCTCTAACGCCCTCTGCGATAGCCAGCTCCATGCAAGGTACTGGCCCCACTTTCCCTTCTTTCCACATGCCAAGGTACCACCATTACTTTCAGCAGGGTCCTTATGCAGCCATCCAGGGACTGCGTCACTCCTCCGCAGTCATGACACCGTTTGTATGACTGATGTAAGATGACAGAAGCATAAGATTTTAAATGTGCGAGCTTGGTATGAAAAAATATAAGGGACCTTCTCAAAAGGCCTGCGGTGGGAGACTGCTGAACTCAAACCAGCTAAGAAAATGCTTTGTGGAGATTGATTCCTCCATTGAGGGATCACAAGAAGAGAGCACGCAGCTTGGAGCTGCTCACAGACCTATGTGTAACACAGTCAAAACAGATCCCAGAGTTCCCAGGATTTCTGGTCATGTGCAGGTTGTTCCAAAGGTTCGTTAAGCCTCGTGGAAAGAGACTATGTTTATGCAGCAGTGTACAAATTAATTGTGTATAAGTCTTTTTCTGTATGCTAGAAGGATTCTGAAAAAGGCAATACTCTTATTCATCCTCACCTCTTCTTGTGACTAATGAGCATCTAAACAGAAAAATGTATCCCTGTAACTTTGAGCATGTTTTAGGCTATGGGAATAGGAATGGGACAAAGTGGAGAAAGGCCACTGTCCTTTTTAAAAGTCTGGCTTTTATTCACCAAGAGCAGTATTTTATAATTGCTTCTATAATCTCATAGAGAAAATCATTAGCAAGTATTTATTTCTTTCTTTGATCTTTCGTTGTTTCTTTCACAAAACACTTAACAGTTCTGAGAAGAACTGTGTTACAGGCCGGAAGCAGTGATGATGCATTCTGTTCTGCTTCTCTCATATCCTAGGAGGAGCAATTTAGCAGATATGATGAAGGAAAACACTGAGTTTTAGAAAATCTGTTGCTTTTAAACTTAGAAACTCAAGACACTAAATTTTTAAGCCAAAGCTATTGTTTGCTGCTGTGCTTGCCATTCGTCCAGCTGCAAAAGAGTACCATTATTTAGCAGTATTTCAGGTTAGATCAGTCTATATCTAGACTCTAGATCAATAATCAGTAGATTCATACAAAAATAACAGTATCTTGGAGTGTCTTTCTACTTACTCTGTTTTCTTGGGTATGGTCATAGGTGTTGCTAGACAAGCTGTTTGGCCAAGACACAAGAGTTGTACTTTTGAGTTTTTCAAGTCCCAGTTTCCTTGGGAAAATATCATTGACGAGGTTTGCCTATAATTTTTTTTTTATTCACATCTGCCTTATTTTAGTTAGTGAGAAGAGTTCTCACTGAAAATACTGCCTGCTTTTTCTAGTACGTTGTGTTTGAGGCAACAGAAGATCTGTGGATTCATAGGAAAAAATGACCTCTGCAGAGAGCTAGCATGAATCCTTTGCACTGTTGAAAAGAGAACTGGTGTGATGCTGGTTTTCTGCCTGTAAATAAGTCAACACAGACTTTCTGTGTGTTGTTGCATCCAAGTTGTAGTGGTAACATCTATTAGTAAAAAAAGGACTTGCAATTCAATCTTACATAATAAAAGATTAGTGTAGAGTTGGAACAGATAGAAAGGCATTTTGGCACTATTCTCCTCTACTCTTGACCAGTGGATGTTGGTGACATAAAATGAGAAGTATAGTGCAGTCCACTGAGTGAAGTGCAGGGCAGGTCACCAGCTTCTGTTGTTGTCCCAGTGCCTCATCATACCAGCTTGGTCACAGACAGCAGTGACAACATCCCAGACTTTTCCCAGCTTCTATTATAGGCCAGTGCATACATTGAAAGATAAAGACCATCTATGTATTTTCCAGTAGTTGAATTTAACATCTCTCAAATGGGCCATTACAATCACCTTAGTCATTTGCTGTATCATCCTAATTTTCCCTTTACTCACTGTTGGGCATGCTAATAAAAAATGACCTGGGAAAAATCGGCAACTTTTGTGCTCTGCACATGAGTGAAACCAAACCTCTATTTGCAGTCTCTGGGTTTAGCACTACTACAAGCAGGTCTGTAAAAACATGAGCCAACCTCTGCAGTTTTTAAGTGGCTTAGAATCAGACACTGACTAAATTGTCTTGATATATCTAAACATTACATTTTGCTATAGATTCATCTGGAAAGTGCACTTTGCAAGGTTGTGCGTGCTCATGGCCTGTTCTAACATAATAATACTATTTTTCATGAAATTGCATGATACTGAAAAAATCTAGATTATACTAGAAGAGTGCTGCAAGAAAATACCTCCTTAAGTAAATATCCAATTCTACAGACATAAAAATTTCAGGGGAGATTTGGAAGGAAACTTTAATGTCTCTTCTTCAGCTGCTTGACTTCTGTTTAAAAAAACAAACAAAAAAAAGCACACAGCTGTACAAAGGTCCTGTGGTGAAGTTCTTTAAAGCCTGTGGGGAAGTTCTGTTTCTCATATCTATTTCCTTTTGCAGCTCCATTAACTTATCTGAAGCTGCAGTGAATACGGTTAGGTCCAGAAATCAAACCAGTAGCTTTAATCCTGATACTCATGCTAGAAAGGGGTCAAGTAGGAGGAAGGCAGCTTTCTCATGGCTTCAGAAATAAGTTTGCAACAGGTAAGTTGGTTTAGGCAAGCTGTTGAAGTTATCTAAAGACTGCCCATACGTTGACCTCCCCTTCCTTTGTGAGTCAAATTTGGAGAAATAAACTGTACAATTTTCAGCCCTTCTCCAATCTCAGTTCTAAAAACACCAATATTTGGCATGTAAAAATTCCCCTGGTTCTGCTTCAGAGAAAATGCTCCAGGTTCTTCTTGAAGGAATGAAACCCGATTTTGACATCATTTACAAAAATAATGAAAAGCATTTGTCTTTCATTTGGTATAAGTGTTGCATACCTGAAAAAGATGGCAGTAGACTTCCCCTGTATAAAAACCGGGTAAGGCCAACACCTTCCAGATTTTCTGTGATGAGGTTTACTTTGGAGATGACCAAGAAAGATTTCTGCAGAATTATCTGTCAAATCCACAGCCTGATTTTCCCAGTCAGGTCAAGGCTCAGGACCTTCTCTCCACCTAATTTCTTCGCACCCTTCCGTGGGCAGCAGGAGAGTGATTCCACCATGAAATTCCTGCTCCTCTTTAGTGAGAAATTTCTTGACTGTAAGCAAGACAGGATTTCATTCATATTTACATTCTTTCCTAAAAACAAAGTCTGTCTGCATGGATGGTGGTTATGATAGCAGCAATACAGGAACTTTGCAGAGCAGACTGAAAAACAGCTATCAGTCAGCTTCAGCACTGAGTGCATAACTGAAAAAAACATGAATGTAAATGTGTCATTAATTGGTTAAAGAAGAAAACAGTTTTGCTTCAAATTGCACTACTTTCAACATAACTCAGTAATTTATTGAAGGAATTGCTGTACTGCTGTCACAATTCTATCACTTTCAGGATAGAACATCTGTTGCTGGTAGATGTTCTAGGAATGCCAAATGTAATCTAGAGTTTATTTTCCAATATAATTCATGTTTTATATCCCATGAGAAGTGCTCTTCACCTTTACGAGCTATCTTGGCTGAGCAAACTGGTGCTGCTTAGTGGTTCTTTTCTTTATTATTGTTTTATTGAAGAAGGGTGGAGAGAACATGCCTGAATGTGCTTTTCATAAAGCATGATAAGATTACCTTCCAAAGTGTTAAAAGTACTTTTGGGTGTTTTCTGGATTACCCTTTTATCCAAAGACAGTTAACAGCCTTAGGTCTTTTATCCAACAAAAGCACCCCAAGACTAACAGAACTGACATAAACATGTTCTATACATATTTTTTTTCTTCTAGTTTTGGAGCTAGAAATTTGGCTGTTTGTTTTGTGGTGCTGGTTTACGTGGCCCGAGGAACTCTAAAAGATAAAAATTCAGTCCTGCTGGTTTCAGGGTACTCTCCAGATAGAAACAGGCAAACAGGCACACACTAAGTGGATAAAGGTGCAGTTTTTAATGGAAATGCTTCTTTACGAGCTCAGCTACAGTGTGCTGTATGATACCTAACATCATCGTAGTGCAGCCTAAAAAATGCAATGGAAAAATCTTCCCCAGAAGGCTTCATTCTTGGATAAAGGATACACACATGCAGTGTGCACCTGAAGGTTGTGACACATTACAAACAGGTATTCCTGTGAAGGTGGTGCAGCTTCCAGCATCCAACAAACATTAATCGGTATTTGAAAACCAATCTCTTCTGAATTGAAAAAAGCTTGGGCTGGCAACTTGATTATATGCTACATCCTCTGTATGCACGTGGATGCCATAAAGAAACAGAAACATCAATGAAAAATATTGCAAAAACATGGGGAGCTTTCCAAAACTGGAAGGTAATGAAGCTGTGGTAATTCCTTCCTGGATAAGGAGTAGAGAGACGGTGAGATCAGTGTAACGTTTTGGGCTCCTTATCTGGAAGGAAGTCTTGGCCTCAGAGCTTTATGCTCATCATCTGCAGAGGGGTGATGTTCACTCACTGCAAGACAGTGTTTCATTTTGCTGAGATGTTTTTCTCACCGTTCCTTACAGAGTGCTTTCTGCTGCAGAAGATGTGGTTTCTGTACTATTTACTTGCTGGCCAGAGGGTTTATGTACTGACTCTGTGATAAACTGTCCCCAAATATAGTCTTTAGTTTATAACATAACAACTTCCTTTCCTTTATCCTCCTAAAAGAAACTAAGCAGCGATTTAAATAAACTTTGAATTAACTTCTTATAATACTTTAAGGACAAAAAATACAGTTTGCTGTATTTTACCTTTAGCACATTTAAACAACTTTTTTTTTCTTCTTTGTTTTTTTTTTTTCCAATTGTACCTTCAGAAACATGAGGAAAGATTTGTTTTAAAAGTAAGGAAGGTAAAAACTGGATGTAATCTCTTTAACAGAATGTACCACAGTTCTGCTGTTTGCTGTGTTGACTTTGCTGTTTATGATGCGTTGCGTGAGCACATTCACCATGTACTGAAGTGTGTGTTTGTGTGTACAGGGTGGGAGGGGGAAATCTTTTTATGGAAAAAGAAGTTATGGACATAAACTATGAAGCAACATCTAATGAAAAGTTTCTTTTTAAGTGCAATATATTTATTTCTGCTAGAAATATAATATCAACATTATGTAATATTTGAAGCATTAAATGTTATTTGTAAACAGCTTAAAATTATATATATATATATATCACCAAATTGTACAGAAGTGCAAATGTGTGGATATTCAGTTTCTTTCATTAAAATATTGGGTGTTTTGATATATCATTCTTATTTAGCCAAAGCCTTCTGCCTCTGTTCTTTTCCCTCTAACTGTGACACTAAGTGCAGTGGAACAAACAACAGATTTTTCACACAGAATTTGGAAGGTTGCAAAAGTTTGTCTCACTCCTAAATCCAACACGTGGAGGATTGTTGTACAGTAGTTAACTATAGCTGTAGTTTGCATATTGTTATAGAAATAGTTCTTTCAAAGGGCCCTGTCTTTATATTCAGAGAAATTGCTATTTTAGCCACTGGAGTACAACTAAATAGTTGAAATATGGGGATCCCAGGATTCCCAATAGACAGAGACATAGAAAACACTCTCTGAGAAGAAAATTGAAAAGAATTTGGTCTGTTTAGCCTGGAAAAGTTAGAACAACGGGAAGATGTGATAAAGTTTTCAACTGTACATAGAATGTAAAGAAGGAAGGAAGGAATTCTCCATATCTACCACAGGTTTTAAATAGGCTTTTATTCAGTAGCATTTTATTTCTATTTAAATAACCTACTAAAGCATGGGAGGGCCACTTGAAATATCTAAGATATTCAAAGAGGGATAATGAAACACCATACTGCCTAGAGTAGATAAGGAAATAGAAGTCTTTAGGAACGGGTTAAGCATACATTGCTGGAGAAGGGTGCAAGTAGAGCCTATCTAGTCTTAAGACAACCAAAGAGGTGCCTTCAAGCTTTTTGCAAGAGCCTTAAAGAGGTTCTAACAAAAAACCTTGTGTTGCTCCAAAGGTTTCCATTACACACCTGCAGTTCAGTTTTATCCTCAAATTGAGATCAGCTGTAGAGCCTTTTTTTGCAGCTAGTTCACAGGAGTTGTTGACTTACAGGGAAACCTGACATGATAGAAGAGCTGTGAGGTCCTAATGAACAGCTGTAGCGCTGCCTTAATTTGGTTTCTGTCTGAATGTAAGCAAGGAGAGAACAGCCTGAGGTAAGCCAGATGTATCCATTTTCCTTTTGGAATATTTGCAAATGAGAACAGCTCATTGAGTTGGTAACTGCGTATGATGTCTTGTCTGTGTCGTATTTTTGTGACTTCTTGGTAGCTAAAAAGCATCTGTTCTCATGGATATTCAGTGCTGTAAAAGTCTTTTGCTTAACCTCAGGCTAGGGGGCTTTTTGCTTACATGCAGTGTTGAACACGTGCATTGGTGCTTTTCCTGGGTCAGAAACAGGGATGGTGTTATTGTTTAAGGTACAGTTCTGCCAAAGATCTTGCTGAAATCAGTAGGCTTAACTGATTACAGTTAAATGAATGCTTAAGTGTTTCACTGGCTTTGTAACTGGACACTCCTCATGTTTTGTAGAGTCAATTTGTCCATGTGACAACTTGGTGGAGCCTTTATTTAAGAAAAGAAGTCAAGAAGAAAACAAGAGGATTAAATACAGCGAAGAACTTGAGCCTGGCAGTTGTCTAACACCTAAGATCCTTATTAGAGCCAGGCATGGATATCAGCATTGGTCAGTGAGGCTTTAGAGACCTTTAAGAAAACTGCAGTAACTGGTCCTCGATCTCCACAGTAATGACTAAAGGGTCTAAAAACTATTCTGTGGGAATGCTTGCCAGAGAGGTATTTTTTTTGTCATTGCTGGGTTTGTTTATTTATTTTTATTTATTCATTTTTGAGAGTAGATGATAACTCGCTCACCCCAGTGCAGACAGTGGTAATTCTCCACTGCAGCATTTTTAGCTCTGTTAATAAAAAATGCCTTTGCAAACAGACCTAGCAAAACCTGGCAATTTTTTTTTTTTTTTTTTTTTCCTTTTAGGTTTAAAAACAGTCCTGATTACAGAGACTACACTAATTTAGCTGATCATTTCCTATTATTGAATTAAAAATAGAGTAACCATGTTAAATTATTCTGATCTACTAGTTGACTTCAACTTGTTTTTGTTGTCATTGCAAAGCCTACCAGGAATAGAATAGTTATTTCTGAGAGGCATCCGTGTCCTCATTTCAGGTCAAGGTTTCCACGGCTTGATACTAGTCTTCAAAACTGTGCGTTCTCCTGTTTTTGGAGAAAGATGGTTAGCAAAAACAGTGCAGATAGGAAGCACAGTCCTCAGACAGGTAGGGAACTCAGCACTTTGTCTGCTTTATTTCAGCCAGGTGTTGTGAGGGGACTTCAAGCAGCAAGATGCATTAAAGAAGGGCAAATGACTGCCACTGAATCTATAATTTATGGTGTTTACCCCCAGAGATGGAGGTAACAGTTTCTTGAAGAGCTGCAGCTTTTCTCTGTTTAGATGCTTATCTTCTAGTCAGTTGTTCCTAGAATTTCTTCTACATAGTGCATCCTTGCTATGATTCCCTTTGTCTATCTGTGTCAAAAGTCTTTTACCTACTCTTTCAGAGGCAATTTATTCATTCTTATGTCAGCTCAAACGAGAATTGCTCTTGTGCTTTTCACCTGGGTCTCTGCCTCAAGGCATCTTCAAATGTCCTGAAAGCAATAATATGAAACTGTGGGATTTAAGGACCTACTTACTTACACCCCACACTGCCTTCCAGTCAGACTTTATGGACAGAACATACCATAATTTTAACTATGAAATACTAAATAACTTGGGGATATGTTATCATCAGAATCCACTTTTTGAGTTACTACAGAACTGGGATGAGCTGTGATTCTTAAGCAATTAGCCTATGCTTAGCAGTAGCTACTGGAATTGGGCCACCTTTTGTCAGGGGTCTTCCTACTGAAAACCATTCCTCCTTCTGTTCTGCCATTTTTTGTTTGTTTCATGAGGCAATCTGTTTGTCTTCGCTGTTGTTCTCCAGTGAGAAAGCTCCACATGGGAGAGAACAGTTTTTTACTTTCACTTCCTATCTTAAAGTCATGGTTGATACGCAGTCGCTTACAAACTTACTACAGTTTATTCCTGTGCTCTCTCAAAGACAGGGCAGCCAAAAGAAGAATTAATTTTTATCTTGATGCAAATTTATGCTTGTAAAATTTGCATTGATTATATTTGAATGCATACCCACGGCTTTGGAATGGCAGGCTTCCAGTTACTTCCCTCTTCATAGCTTTTACACTTGAGGCACCAGTCATGCTGCTCATCTTCGGTGGTACTACAAATAAGTTAGCAGTACTCAGGAGATTTATCAGCCTGACTTTATTTAATCACTCCCATTTTCAGTTATCACAGTCACCCCAAACAGTCCATTGCCAGAGCATGATTAGATTGTTTCAGATGGTTAAAGACTTTGGCCTTCTTTGCTCTTTTGTTTTACAAAGCTCTGGGAACATCCTGCATTTTTGTATGCACACATAAAACTCTAACGCTTGTGCCCCCTAATTTTCTTTACAAGGCTTTACACGTCTTTCAGTTGTTCTTAAATGAGTTAGCATGTACCACATGGCTTACCTAGCACTTAAGACAACTTGGCGTGTTTTCCAGTAGTTCTGGACAGACAACTACTTGTGTTTTAAGTCACAGGGAAGTATTTTCCATGTTACATGCCTGATGAGGGAGAAGACTAATAAGGAGCATTGTAGGCTGAGATTTCAAAGCCCCGAGGGAAAATAAGTGTGCAGCTCCCACTAATTTTAGCAAGAACCGTGCTCCTAAATCCCTCTGTCCTCTTTTGAAAGTGTTACCTATGGGGTTTGCTATTTTGGAAGCATTTTCTTTTTTTTTTTTTTTTACTTTCTTTCTTTTTTTTTAAGAGACCAACCTAAAAGTTTTTATCATCCTTTCCTGAAACAGAATTCTAAAGCTTCTTTTGCTCTCTTGTCTTTGTTCTCCTAATGTTTCAACAAGCTTGGCTGAACGCATGGATGCTTCCTTTTCTTTTGCTACCTTAATAATAAGAGCGCTTATCTAAGCTGCAAGGGTGAATCTCTCTTCTGTTTCTGTGGACCGGAACATGTTTCCTTTGTGGATCCTTCTCTCGGAAGCTTAGTTCTCCTTATGCAAAGCAGAAGAAGAGTCTGTGTACTTGTCTCAAAGGTACAGCTGCCATCCCAACCGCATAGGCAAAACTGACATCTCCCATCCCAAGTAGATGGGCTGGAGTTGTCTTGCCTGAAAAGAAGCTGGGAGAAGCCAGAATGCAGAATTAAGTGGAGGAGAACAGGATGAGCGAGCCCTTAGCGCAGCCAGCGTGGGCTGCCTCCAGCCCTGTTCCTCAGCAGCTGCTGCTGCTTGTTACATCCAGCTTTCTCCCACAGCAAAAACAACACATTTTTCTCTCCATAGGCAGCATACAGGTAGCAGGCTTGGGACTGGTTGGTCCCACCCCCATTCATAAACATACAAACAGACCAGATGGTGTTTGGGTGTCTTGTCTGCCTGGAGCCACTCCAGGTTCCCTTAATGATGGAGGAGCTGAGATCTCTGATGTTCAAGTTCCTCTCCTAGTTCAGCCTTCTATCTGTACGTTTGGACCTCTGTTTAAAATCCTAGCGGAAAGCTGTGAGGGATATGGCTGATAATTATTTCTAAGTGCAAACTTCAGAAAAACTTTGGTAAAGCCATTTTTTTCCCAAATAGTAGCATGTCCACAAACCTGACCTTCAAAATGTTGCGACTTAAAATATTTTTAACGCTTGTATTATTCTGGAAATGTGAATCCACAATGCAGCTGTGGTGAGATGGATGTGCTCGCCAGAATGAACACACTGGAAAAACTAGGAGGGCATAAATAGCAACTGTCTGGATGTTACAGCAGAAATAAATTGGAAGCTGATCATAAGATCCAAGTGGGTATTTAGAGTTAGTGTAAATAGAAATACCAAATTAAGCAAATAACATGTAATTTTGAGATGAATTGCTCTATGTGCCAAGCGTAAAACTTTGCACTCCATTTGTATGGTATGATAACAGGAGACCATGGAGACATTTTAGAACCTAGAATCACACGAGAAACTGTAAGCCACGTAAAATAACATGTAACAAAATCACACATGCAGTATGATCGTAAACAGAACTGCAGTGAGGTTAAAGAAGACAACGCTAGCTCAAGAAGAAGGCTTCCAGAAGTGTGTAACCTGAAGGAAAAACAGACCAGGCATCCAAATTTCAGCTGTACCAGATGCCAATTCAAGAACACACTAAAAATCACACATAGAATATATCCAAACAAGGCAAAATGAGTGTTTCTCCTAATTTTCACGTTACGGTGCCCTGCTAGTGGTTATTTTACTCGTTGGTTCTGGAGCAGGTCCACACAAAGTAATTTGCGTGGCTGAAGCTGAACCAGTGATTCAGATTCAGAATGACACCAAAAGGATTTCTCTGCTTTATCTGTGATTCATGACCGTGGCTGAGCGTGCATCCAGATGGAGAAATTAGAGAAGACAAAAAGGACCCCAGGAAAGGAAATGGAGCACTGTATATCATCTTCATTTAAATAATGAAAGCCATAAGAATTAATAAGTGTAATTAATAAGAATTAATAAGGGCTGTGGGAATAAAACTGAGAAAAGAAGCGGAGCTCTGCAACATTTCCCCCACCATTGAATATGACATAAATAATCTGAACATGAATAATGGCTTCACTTTTGGTTTTGTTCCACGCTTCACTGCTGTTGCATTAACAAACGCCTTAACACAGTTTGCTCCGTGTGAAGTTGCTTTGAAAGGCAGCACTTAAAAGAAGCATCCTGAGCTGGTGAGGAAATGGCAAGTTTAATAAAAATGCAAGCAGTTACAAAAATGTGACGTGATGGTTTGCTCTTATGCTAGTGAAGAAAGCAATGATTTCAAAACCTGATAAAGTTGAGGCATGAAACGTTCTATCAGAGCTCTGTATCTGCAACGGAAAGGAGAGGAGCACGGAGCTCGTTCATAAGCTGCAAGTGTGATTTCAGCTATTTTTGCTGAATTGCCTTATTTTTCATCTGCAAAACGTTTTAAAACGAGCTGTTTCAGTTTGCTCACCCAGATGCAGAGCTGTAGGCGCAAAACTCGTTTTAAATCTGAGTCTGGAGTGGCTGCAATCCCCTAAATCTAATTTTGAAACTAAAGCATTTCACTTCAGCATTAGGACGTCTTTTTCAACCTCCAGGAGACCCAGTGCTTTTCTGCTGCAATTTGACTTGAATATTGTAATATTTCACTTTTTTCTTTGCTTGCTTAAAAACGTGCCCTGGAGATCCAACATTTGATGGCGTGCTGTGTGAAGATGTGAAATAAAACTGCTCCAAAATTAGGATAATAGCATCCTAAACGCTATTATGATTCTTGTTAGGTCTTGATGATTTTTTTTTTTTAATTTCTTTTTAATATTCGGAACTGGAATTGCAGAATAACTTCTGCTGTTGTTGCTATGCCAGCAAATACATTTATTTCTAATGTAATTTATTCCAGCTACGCAGCCAAAATAAATGACAATGGCAAAATGACTTTTTGTCAGTGTCACTCTTTGCACAGCTCAACTTTCGAGTCTTAAGAAGTGGGTTTGAGGATGGTTTTTTGGCTGATGGACTGAATAACTAGGGGAAAATAAATTCACAATGAATTGAAAAAGCAAAAATTGACTTTGGAAGAGTACAAAAGGCTGATTTTAAAGAACAAGAAGAGCCATGGAGCCGTGCATATCTGATAAACCTGCAACGAATGCATTCACCCAGGATATTTGTTTGTATGTTCAGGTTAGTTATCGCTCAACTTAAGGATTTCAAAAAGAAGCATAAAAACATGTTATCACCCACTAAAAGAGTATTTGTTGTACCTGGGATATATTGTACCCCCCCCCTCTTTAATTTCATCATTATTTTTATTTCAATCTGAAAATCGTTTGGTCTGAATGAAAATCTGGTTCCTGGGAATGGAGTTTTTTCTTTTAAGAAACTTGCTTGTCAGGGAGCTTCCTGGCCAGACAGGGTCTGAAGTCCCACTTCTTCATTCAAATATCTGGTCATTACATTAATATACTAATTAGTACAGTATGTATGTATGCTTGCTGCAGGAGGGGAGCAATCAGCTTCACCATTCCTGGTGGGTGCCGGCGGGTTTCTTTTCTCCCTAATACTCAACCTGACCCAAAGCTACATAGACACAAGAACAAATCCCACCTTTGTTTCTAATCTAAATGCTCGCCCTGGACCTGGGTGCAGCTGAAAGCAAAAGGCCACTTGGAAAACCACAGCTTTTCAACTTCTTTTCAGACTTCTTTTGTTGAGCATAGGGCAGGCTCCCCAATCACGGGCGGTCACAGCCCCCGGCTGCCGGAGTTTAAGAAGCGTTTGGACAACGTTTTCAGACGTCGGGTTTGAGTTTTGGGTGGTCCTGCGTGGAGCCAGGGGTTGGACGCGACGGTCCTTGTGGATCCCTTCGCACTCGGGATATTGCGTGCTTCTGGATTGCAGGCTTTGGGCAGGCTTTCTGTGCCCTCTGCTGGCTGCAGGCGGCAGTTTGTGGGCAGTGCATCCTGGTGGCCCGGCCTGGGAACGGGTCCTTGGTGGCACCGGGGGGTCGGCAGGAAAGGAGAGAAATAAGGAGGGGGGGGGGAAAAAAAAAAAAGAAGACTGAGTTTGCTAAATTTTCCACGTGCCCCCATTTGGAATTCCCCAAACGCCTCGTTCCTGCTGGCCTCCATCCTCTGCCTCCAAGCTGCCGCCCTTCCCCTGGAAACGATGCTGTCACTGCAGCAAAGTTTTATTTTACTGCTTCAGGGTGTTTTAGGGTAGCAAATCTTTTTCCTTTTTTGCCTCTTGGATTTTCTACCTGGTCATCAGGTGTAAAATCCAGGAGGTGAATGAAAAAATGCTGATCTGTACCAGCCAGCTTTTCCTTTTTCTTCAGCTGAGCGAGCTTTTCTCTGGTTTGCTTTTCTCCTTTTTCTCTCCTCCTTTTTTTTCTCTATTTTTTTCTTCTTTCTTCTTATTTTCCTCTCTCCTTTTTTTTTTTCCCCCTTGTTTTTCTTTCTCCTTCTTCTTCTCTTTCTCTTCTCACTGTTGGCTGGGAAACAGCCAATTACAAGCTGTAATGTCTTTGTGAGTTATGCATGGTGATGTATTTGTTTACTTACTTACTGTTATTCATATGTATTTTCAGTAAATACTAGTTGTCTGTAATAAGCACTATCCAAATAAGAGAAAATGATCGGCTCATGTCATGCCCTAGTTTCACTTTCCTCCCAGTAGACAAAACAAGTATACCAGCCCATATCTTAACAAAGCTATCTTTAAATCCCTTTGGAACATGTACCCAACACCATGCCAAGCAGACAACACACAGCTTGATTTTCATTTAAACATAAGGCAATTTACAATGCTCAGGAAGCCATGCAAGGCTTAAGACAGATGTCTGCACCCACTTCACGCTTGCTTTCTGCACCAGAGCTGTGTAGCTGGACGGCCATACAGGACCTGCTGCTGCTGAACTGGGTAAGTGTGCCACATCTAACGCCCTACTCCTGGCAAAACTCCACAGATTGCATAAAGATGCATATGTATGTTTTCTTTTAGTGGAAATCATTTACATACATTTGCAGGCCTTCACTCTGAGTCTCAGTAAACAGGGTGATAGCGAGCTCTACAGAGACGATGCGAATTGTTCTCCTACAGTGGTCTTATCTTCTATCCTCTTTTTCCTTCCACTTTTTGCATGTCTCTAAATGGTTTTTAATACAAGAGCCATCTGGATGCAAAAACACACCTTGCTACCATGCAGTGTGACTGTTGAATTAGGTTGAAATTAGCTAAATAGTGAAGAATCATTTGTTATATTCAGGCAGTGCTGGAACAGCTGCCCAGAGAGATCGTGGATGCCCTTGGAGGTGTTCAAGGCCAGATTGGATGGAGCCCCGAGCAGCCTGGCCTGATATTAAATGGGGAGGTTGGTGGCCCTGCATGTGGCAGGGGGGTTGGAGATTCATGATCCTTGAGGTCCTTTCCAACCTGGACCATTCTGTGATTCTGTGTGCAGTATCAAATATAGTTTGTGCCTCTGTATGTACATATTTCCATAGTTTATGTACATATTTCCATAGCATAGTGAGTAAAAATCATGAGCTTAAAGGTGCATCTTCATATTTGATCTTTATGATTTTTAATTCAGCTGAATCTCCTTAGTTAAGAGGAAATGCAGCTCCTTCTAAAGGAAATGTTGAAGTCCTAAGTGTATGTCTGCCAAAGCCCTGCCGGATCTGAGAAGGTGCTTGGTGGATCATGGAGTCTGAATTCTTCTTTGCTCTTCCAAGCTGTATTTAGGATTGATCAGAAACAGGAGGACTAAACTGCAGGAAAGGTGATAAAATTATAGGGATTAGGACAGCATCTTTGAAGAGAAGAGAAAGGGCAGAAACCCGTCCATGTTTTATGAGGTAGAGCTTTCAGTGGGAGAAACATAAGAAGAACTTGAAATGTAGTTGCAGTCTTTCTTCTTGTAAGGTGTCTGTTGGTGTGAACTCCTTTGCTTTCTTTAGGCTCATTCCTCTTCTTCATGCATCAGGGGACAGCAGTTCTCCTTTATCATATGACAGTGGGGAAGAAAGACCAACACTATGGTCTCCATGAGTCCTTTGGGATCAATCAGTGGAAGCCTTCAGGGTGAAGAGATTTCCAGACTTATTTGAAGAAGGCAGCAAAAATCTATTGTGTGAAAGATTTCCTTCGCATGTGGGAAATAGATGGATGTAGCTCTGGGAGAAAGAAACATTTGTTGTATCCTGTGGTGGAGAACGTACCTATGAAGGATGCCTTCTCAATCCCCTGAATGAGATGAAAATTTTGGCTGAGATTTTATGCATTCAGAACTGTGAGGATCTCAGCAGTGTACCAGGGGATCCAGGTTCTAGAACCAGGTTTCTTTTCCTCCCACAGCAGTACTTTAAAAACACACAAAAACAGTCAGATCTTTGTGGATTAGGCCTCTGTTGCATTTGCACATTTAAGGTTACTTTCCAAGATGACTTTTCTTCTCTTCCCTTCTTTGTTCTCTGACGTTTTCGCTTTCTTTCTCATTCACTGCCTGACATTTTCCACTCTTGTTTCACATAGGTGGTTCCTGTTCTCAGTGCTACTTAACCAGTTATTGTCCCAGTTCTCTTCCCTGCTACCATGATCTCTCGTTTGAGATCATGCTCTTCACTTGCAAACTACCTCTGTGACAGACTGTGTAGAGAAAGTCAGGTGTGTAATAATAGCATTTTCCAAACTCAGTGTTTCCTCTTTCTTCTCCTGCTTTCCCAAACAAATGTTGCAGGTTTGGTCCAGATCTGTTCCGTCTGCAATTATTTTCCTTTTTAAATTTCTTTTCAGGTGTTGGCAAAGTTTGAAGGGACTGTCATGCATTTTCTGCAGATGAGTGATTCTCTCTGAGTTACGTAGAGCCCCCCTGACAAACAGCTATGAAATGGCAGCTCAGAGTAAAATTAGTGTTTTCTTTGGTATGGAGGATCTGGGTGGTCTGTAGCTCACAGCTGGGTCAGGGGATACGTGGGATGATTTTTTTTTTCATAAAGGCTCACTGGAGGATTAGCTGGTATATAATAATAAAAAGTGGGGCAGGAAAGGATCTTCAGAGGATCATCTTTTAGGCTCAAGACAGGACCAGTTCATAATTAAACCACCTCTAAAAGATGTTTATCTTATTTGTTCTTAAGAGCCTCTAATAATAGAGATTCCACAGGTCCTTTAAAGAGTCTGATGCTTAACTATTCTTTCACTAGAAATCAGCCCTAATGTCTGACGTGTCCATGAGCGTAATTTTAGCCCTTCACTCCATATCCAGTGCTTCTGTCTCTTCTTGCAGCAACCTTTTGCCTTTTCTGAAAACTGATATTGCATTGCCACTGATTGCTCTTCTCTGGGCTATTTTTCACGTCCTTCTTGTATAGACATCAAGGGTTTTTCTGCTCTGTGTATATGTTTGGAGGGGAGGAATCTGCTTTGCAACTGCTGTGACTGATGTAAAACAAGAATGACAGTAAGGGATAAAGGAGATTATGAGGAAAAATCCCTATCCTTCGTGGGTTTACATCTTTCCTGAAGTGCAGCGCTCACTATCAGACACATTCCTTTAACTAAGATCTTACAAGTACTAACTGGAGTCAATAGATGACTTCATGAGTGAGATATGAAACTCCTTCTCACACACCCCAGTGTGACGCTTGCTTTTCCCACAGATGTGCAGTGATGATGATTGCTTTCACTAGAATGTAGGAGTTTGGGGTTTTTTTATTTAAATCATTTTACAGTAAAGCAACAGTTTATTCTGTATTCTTCCTTCTGCAACTTTTCTAATACTGCTAGCAATAAGTTTTGTAATAGCAGCTGCAATCGTGGAGGTTTCATGCTGCTTGCAGAATGCACTTCTGCTCGTGGCATGTAAACGTGAAGTTACTTTACACTTGGCACAGGGAATCTATGAGTTACTGGGCAATGAGGCTCTTCCTGCTGTAAATTGGGTAGAATTTTTTCAGGTATTGCTTCAGCAGATAGGGAAAAAGAAACTTTTCTAAAGGAAAAGCATCTTTTAAAATTTCATCGCCTCTCCTTGATTGCCATTTTGCATTTCTCTTCTCCCCTACACGACCCTTCAGTGAGTTCTTGTCCCAGGAAACTGCACTAAGTATTCATTCCAGCATACTCTTCTGCTCTTTGGCATTCTTTCCTCCATTCACTGAGTGGCAATTTCACAAGCATCCTTCCAGTGAAGGATTTAATCACAGAAACCCAAGATTGCAAGATGGTCCAAGGCTTCTCTGCAGTAGAGCCTTGGCTCTGCTCAGTATCAGTGAAATTATTTGGGATTTTACCACGTGGAAGTTGCATGGCAAAATGGCTAAATAAACTATGTCTGCATCATTTGAAATATGTTTTACTTGCCCAATAGTGCTGTTTGACTTTTAGTATTTTATAGACATGAGAATGTGTGCACAAACCCATCTGTGTACATATATGAATATGTGTACACTCAAAAGTGGATCGCTTAGTGAGCAGATTTTCCTATCACACTAATGTGAGAAAATGAGTGCTGTACCATACTCAGGATTTAGTCCATCATCAATGTATACATCAACATATACCAACCAGTGCACTCTCTCATCAAGGAAGAGCCTCTGAACTCCTACGTGTCAAGCTATGGGTAATCATCTCCAACATCCCCTACAGGAAACAAGCTGTGGTGCCTGCAGGAGCTGGAGTGGTTGCACCTGCTTGGTGAAACAGTAAGCCAGCTGCTGCTGGCTGAGCACTACTAATTGTTCTTCAAAGCTTTACAATGCTTAGAATACAGAACGAATAGCATATTTTAAAAACAGATGTTTTGCACCTCCAAACCACAGTCCTTCAGTTCTATCTACAGCACGCTTCTTCAGAAGCCTGGCTAGGGATTTTTTTCTTGGCTATTGCTTCTTCCTTCTGTTTAATTTCTCTCTGCTAAAATCATAAGAAAGCAGGATTTCCTGGGGAATGGGCGGGTGTCTGGAGTGAAGGTAGATGGGGGTAGTGTGAACATGGGGAGGGGAGGGAGTGTCTGAAGGAGACTGTTGTCACTTGGGAAAGGTGGGGTGGTGGGAAGGCAATGATGGTCCCACTTGCAGGATTGTGTGTGGAGCTCTAGCAAATGCCCACAAGAGAGTGAAGCTTTCTGCAGCATCCTACATCACTTCTAAAAGGGAGACAGAGGAGGCGGATACAAACAGGTGAGGAGTATGTAAGGGATGTCTCTGTAATGGGTAATTTCTATCTGCAGAGCCAGGATGATCACCAGGAGCTATACAGATCTGTGACTGAGGTAGTTACAGTCTGTATTTGAAACATGGGCCTGATTCTTCTGACTTTGCATGTACAGCATTTCCTTATACAGAATTACTCAGCATTCACAAGTGAGACGTGAGACAAGCTCTGCATAGATCATTGGTGTAACTTAAATTAACTGTGACCCTGACAAAGTGGCTTGTTGCTGCTTGTGGTCAGCAACAAATAAATATGCCCCAGCCAGCCTGCTTTGGTCCAGCAAAACAACTGAGATTTGGCCTCCAAGGCTAGATGAAAGTATCTTGAAACAGAAATTCATCTGTTAATTCTGGGGGAAAAAATAGCTTCTTAGTGACTATGTCTGAACAATTCGTGTACTTCTGGGCTTGTGTTTGTTTTGTGATTTATTTAGGTGTTTATTTCCCTCTCAAGGTGATGCAGGCGATGCCGTTGACAGTAGAGGGCACTGTGACCTCAGAAATAAGCTGGGAAACGCTTCTAGCTAATCGTTGGGACAGAAGGTGAGACAAACAAGTATTCAAACTGGAAGGGAGCACTACCTGTTTCATGGCAGCTCAAGAGACGAGAGTGATAATGTGGAAAAGCAAGGAAGGACAGAATGACAGGGTGTGTAGTGCCATGATGCCTGTAAGGGAACTCTCTACATGGAGAACAAAAAGCAAGCTGTTGTTACCAAGGTCTCAGAAAGTGCGATGAATGCACACAAATAGTCAGGACCGTTATCTGCTGTAGGTAGATATATATAATCTTGATAATCTCTGGCAAAATGACCTGATTTACCAAGAGAGCAGATGTCATGCAGTTCTTGATCACATCAGTCACTTCAGCTTATCACAGAGAATGCCCTTGTTTAGTTGTAAGCAGAAAGAAAGCAACACTCCCAAGAAGTTATGGTCTCGTTTATCATTTAAAGGGTGCTTGTGTAGGAACATCCTGCCTCTAGGCTGGTCTGCTATTTGGTTAGCTTGTCACAAGCACTTTGGAGCGCTGTAGATAATTAATCTACCTCTTCTCTGCCTTCATTTATCAGGGCAGGTAAAAGACATAATGAGATCCACGCAGACGTGAATATCAGGGTAAGCAAAAGGGAAACATAAATAAACTTGCTAACATCTGTACAGGCAAGGTTCAACTCCATTAGCGTTTCTGATAACAGCTGTCTGTAAGTGTTTCAACAGTGGGACACAAGCTTCTCTTGCTCTCTTGCCAAGTAGATTTGCCACTAAATCCTCAGCAGTGTAGGTTTACTGACAGATACGGCAACATATGTCAGAGCCCTACTGTTTCTCACATCTGGCTGCTCTGCCAGTTGTTAACTGAAAAGCTATTCTGTGAGCACTTCCAGATCACTGCTGTCATGTTACTCAGAAAATTCTAAGTCCGTTGCATGGCTTCCCATATTTCCACCATAAATGGTGTTTGCGTCCTCAGTTTTGCATGGAGGACACCTGCAATGAAATATAGTGATGGCTCAGTCCATGTCCATATGATCTCGTTCTGGTATCGCTTAGCTCCTGCTAGTCACTTCAAGCTGCTTCCCCTGTCTTCTCTGACACATCTTTTGGCAGCAACTGCTCAGAGGTGTGCCAAATACACACCAACTCCACACATACACACACACACACACACACACACACACACACACAAAAACACACACAAAAAAAAAAAACAAAAAAAAAAAAAAAAAAAAAGAAAAAAGTGCAATGGCTGGTAAGTTCATGTTAGAGTCACCTGGATCCATCACTTCTGCTTTTAATAGTGAGTTACTTGCCCTATACTTGCCCTATAATTTTCTCTTGCAAATAGAGCATAATGAGATGCAGTTGCTGTGGCTATGAATCACTTGATCTATGCCAAGTTAGCATGACTACCTACTGTGGCCAAATGCCACGCAGCGAGAACGTGGAGTGTACAGCAAGGGTTCTTCATTCGGAAAGCTGTAAGGAGATTAAATCGTGCAGAGGAGTTAAAAGTCCTCAGAACAGTGAAGTATTACAGAAACGTTCCAGGTCCTGGCTGGGAGGAGACGATCAAACTCTGTGTCACATGGAAGGGTGCTGGCATATCTCCCAATTCGGCTGCTTGGCAGAGCAAATGGAAGGCTGTGCTGCTGCGATCATTGTGTCTGCAGCAAGAAGGGAAGGGTAATTGGGAAAGTTCCCACTGCAGCTCAAATCTTCTTCCTGATATTCACAGTATTACTTGTTCTTTATTCTTTAATTAGTTGTGGAGAGATTGTTGGTTTTTGTTGTTGGTTTTTTTTTTCTTTTTTTTTTTTTGTTTTTTTTATTTCCCCAAAAGCCACAGTTTAAGGTTGCATGAAAATGGTATTGGAAACTAAAAGCTGAGAAATCAGAAAAAGCCAAGTGGAGAATAACTGAGTCACTAATGTTCTTCAGTGTGGGAGCAGGCAGTTTGAGACTCAGAATCATATCCATAGAAATAAAGGAGGTCAGTTTGGTGTCAAAGAAAGGAGGGTTTTCAGGACCTCTCATTCTAAAAACGTGATTTTGTTTCAGGGAAGGAAGCTGAGTTAATTGTTCTCACTTGTTTATGGTAGAAATGAGCTTTCACTTGCATGAGAAGTTAGCCATAAAGGCACAGATGCTCCAGTTAAAAACACAACTGCAACTTTAAAGGTTAGAGAAGACAGTTAAGAGAGATGAGTAAGCAGAGATCAGATTGCTAACTCACTAGGAGCCCATTTTTCTCTCTTCAGGATACATGCAATGTATGCTTAAGGCAGTTAATTTAAAGGAGGTATTTGTATTCTGCAGAAAGAGAATTGGCCCCAAAGAATTGTTAAAGAGCCCAAAGTACATGCTATGATTTGTTTGCTGCTGCATTCTAGTTTTGTTGTGTGGTTGGTTTTTTTTTTTGGCTTGTTTGCTTGTTTCCCCTGGTGGATTCCTGCATGTACAAATTCTGAAGGCAATTCTGCTCCTTTAGCCTTGGGAAACTCCTAGGACTCCTACACTTTGAACTCACCTTTACAAGAAGAGGTCTCAATGACTTCTGTTCTCAGTGCTTTCCTTAAGTAGGAATTTGTCTGTTCTATGACTGAAGCTTAAGGCTTAATAACTGTCACACATGGTCGTATGTTATAGAGCTCAAAATGCTGTAACTGCCTGGATATTTATTTACCCGAGGCTTTGAGCTCCACATTGCTGTAGCTATGTCACCTCTGGTTCTCAGAATAGCCTGTTCAATGCTAGGTTGAGTATTCCTAACCAGGCTGCAGCCATACATTTGTTGGCTGAAGAGACGTACTTTACACATTATGCTGTCACTGCATGCTAACCTTGGATTAAATAAAACAAGCAAAGGGAGGCAGAAGTGCTCTAACTTGCTACATTGCAGTCCTGCTATTACTAAGTATGCTCCTGGATGTGTGAAAGCGTGGGGGCTTAAGGAAAACTCCATAGAAGCAAAGCCCTGTGGTAGCTGACAATGGCAGATCAACCTTCCTCTTGCTGCAAAATCTGCACAGTATGCTCTCACTGGAACAAAGCAGAGCGATAGGAGAAACGTTACTACGAATATAAAAGAGAATTGTCAACTGGCACTCTCATTCAAATCACCTTGGGAGAGAGAAAGAGCACTGACAAAAAGCTGCAGAGTGAAGGTCTCACTTGAGGGAGAGTGAGATAAGTGGTGGTAAGAAACAGTACAGGATGAGAGTGAGTGGAGGAAAAGGGGGTAAGCTGTGGTGACAAAGGTGTGCAACATTCAGTTTGCACATTCAGTGTTCTAAGGAATTTATACTGCCAGAGAATATGTAGGAACTGTCAAGACAGTGTGTTTTATTTGAAGACTGACTGTGAGTTATCTTTATTTGGAGTGCATCCAAAACGCGATCCAACTTAGCATCTAAAGGCTGCTGAAAAGTGGGATTTTGAAATTAGAAAGGTCATTACAGCAATCCGTCATGGAAAGGTTGGGTAAATAAGAAAAGCTTAGTGGAAACACAAATGTTGTCCACTATGTGCTTTGTTTTGGGACAGGAGAAACCGTGGAATGACTTCTTGCAGATTTTGCTGTTCATAGGCAAAAGAAGTGAGGATAAGCTGATTAAGATGATGTCTTTCTCATGGCCAAGTGTATTCTTCAGCACCACCAAGAGTTAAGAGGAATCAGATTTACTTGGAGCTATCAAATTTCTTTCTTCCCCCCTTCTTGTTCTAAATAACATGTGCTGGCTTGCTGGGATCACTCATCTTTTTGTGATCTGCAGGATTAGGAATGAGCTCCTTCATATGAAAAATGGTGCTGGAAATAAACAGTCCTCCTAGAAAATGATGCAACTCTTGCAATGATATAAACCAGCGTTTGTTTCATGTTACTGCTGTCTTTTAAAGATTGAATAAAGTGTCACTTTATGTTTAGAGGTGTACTGCAGCTCATTTGAGGTAATGTGGAAGGTTTTCTTTTGCAATTCATAGTTGCTAGAAACAGACACCTCTACGTTCAAGAAAGTAATGTTCTTTCTTGCGCTCTTATAACATTGTAGATTGAGTTGTTTAGTTTAGTAGTAAGTGCCTTTGTAATCATGTTCTGTGGGTGGTATCTTTTGCTATAAATTGCCTGAAGAGTTTTAATAGCAGAAAACAGCCTGAAGGTAATCGATTTGCCGCAGGCTGGAGCAGGCCCAGTTAATCTTAATAGTCCTGCCATCCCACAGCAATCATTTGAACCTTAACAATCTCAACCCTTCATGTTACTAAGAGCTCCTTGACTATATTGATTTTGGCAAAATTTAAAAATAGGTTGCAGCAGAACAGATCATATTAGTCTTTTTCTATGCCAGTTAAATGCAGAACTCCTTAACTATCTGAAGACAGTACATTTCAACCACTCAGCCAGCTCCTCTGGTTACTAAGTTCACGACAAAGCTGCGTGTTAAAAATCAGACGCGAGCAGATTGTGGAACTTTTTCTCTTTTAGCCACTTAGAAAGAAGTTGGGAATATGGTATGCAGCTTTCAAATGTTCACATAGTGCTCTTTTTACGCTTTTATTTATATTTAGTATACAATGAACGCAGATAAATGTTTATTGTACTATTAATCTGTTACAGTAATTCGTGTTTGAGTGATAGAATCATAGACTATCTCAAGTTGGAAGGGACCCATGCGGATCACCTTGCCCTCCAGACCTTCCCCATCTTCATAGCCCTCCTTTGAATACTCTCTAACAGTTTTATGTCCGTCTTATTTTGTGGCACCCCAAGCCACACACAGTGCTGGAGGTGAGAACACAGCGGGACAACTTCCTTCACCTGGCTGGCAATGCTCTGCAAACTTCTTGCTCTGAAAAAGGGCCTATGTGTCTGACAGACTGCCTGTTTTGTCCATTTTGTCTGTTTTTATGAAAGATATTTCTTCCCACAAGCCTTGCCTTGCTCATTTTGTGAGGTGAATGTTAACATTTGCTGTTTGTAATTCCCCCGCCCCCCTCCCCTCCCCAAATATCTAGGAGTAAAATAATTATTTTTCCTAAGAAATGTGTCCTAAGTATCTGTAGACATATAAACCCTAGGGAAATGAACAGGAAAAGGGACGAAGAACAGCATAAAGATGGATGGAAATAAAAAGACAGTGAAGGAAGAAGTAGTAGGGTAAAAAAATTACAGGATTGGAAAGAGTGAAAGGGATCCAACAGGAGAGGCTGCAGTAATGGAGAGGTGTATTTTTCTCTGTTTAATCAACAGTGTCAAAAAGTGGTAATTAAATTGGGATATCACTGTTGGATGAGTCACTGTCCGACCACTGTTGTGTGCCGAGCAGAAAAGCACCGGTGGGAGGAAAGGCAGATTTGCTGTCTATTCATTACCCTTAAGAAAACAGCAGTTCCGGTTGCCTGTGTGGGAGCTGCACTAATTGCGACTGCGATTTACAGAGGAAAACTGCTTCAGAACGTGGTGAAGAAACCTTGGAGAAGCAGAGGGCAGGGCTGCTACCTAGCCGGGCAAGCAGCCCAGTGCACAAGCTGCAAGTGCAGCAGCATGAGACCTTGCCATCTCTGAGTGAGCGCTGCCTGATAGAAGTGCTGACCTCGTGCTATAAATGCAGAGCCTTTATAATCTTCAGCCTGTCAGCCCCTGTTTATGGCCGTTGCAGGCTTGCAACAGTGTTTTGTTTCTGTATAAAGACGTGATTGCCTGCCTTCAATTAGATCTCAAGTGCAGAGCGGTGCTTGATTCCCTCCTTATTACTTCAGATCAGTGCCTCTCAATGCGTTTTTAACCTTTGAACCCTGAGCCGTGTTCTGGAAGGAGCTAATGCTGTTTGTGGCCTTTCTTTGCTGGAGGGAGCCCTGTGGAGCTGCCCTGCTTGTAGGGAAGGAAACTCGGTTGTTGGCGAGTATCTAGCACGTGGCAGCACAAAACCACTTTCAAAGTACAGGATGGGGGGAAGGAGGAGGTGGTTTGTGTGTCTGGGTTTGTGTGTACACAGCCAAGCCACCCTCCAGCAGTTAAAAAGACAGGTATTTAAGGGTGTGAAGCATTCCAGAGAGATCTCTCATCTTTTCGGAGGAATATGTGAATTTCACTGAGGCGATGGCCACGAAACCACTACGGTTCAGCTGCGGGCAACAAAAAGGCAACAAAAGAACGACACCAAGAGGAGTAGGAAACTGCAGGTCGCGCGGAGCAGGCGGCCCTTTATGGCGAGGCGAGCGAGAAGCTCCGCGCTCCCCCGCCTTTCCGGCAGCGATCCGCCCGGGGGCTCCAGCGGCCGCAGGCAGAGCGGCGCGGTGAGGGGCGGAGGGACGGAGCGTCTCGGAGCTGCGGGGCGGCGCGTGCGTGTGCGCGGGGCGGGGAGAGCTGTTACCGCCTGCCGCCGAGCGCCGCCCCCGCCCCCACGTGGCCAGCCGGGCGGAGCGGGAGCGGAGCGGCGCGGTGGAGGAGCGCCCGGCCGCCCCCCTCGGCCCGGAGCGCGGAGCCCGCTGGCTGCGGCCCCGCCCCGCGGCCTCCAGGCCCTGCCCGGGGGTGGGGGAAGCTCCCGGCGGAGCGCCGCCCACCCCCCCC
>NW_024884711.1:1741484-1787183 GCF_019232065.1 Centrocercus urophasianus | reverse complement strand
CCGGCGGCCGCGCGTCGACGGAGAGCGGCTGCGAGGTGAGGCGGGGCGGCGGGCCCTCCCGGAACTCTACCGCCGCCCCCGGGCGGGGCTGAGCCGTGGCGCTGGGGGCTCCGGCAGTCCGAACCGCTGCCCTGTGCGTGTTCGCGCGGGCAGAGCCGCGCGGGGGTCGGCAGGAGTGGGGGCGAGGGGAGGGAAGGAGCGCTTTGCTGCCGCGACGCCTCCGGCCGTCCGTGTGAGTAACTCCGTACGGCGGCGGTCCCGCTGACGGGCTGTGCCGAGCGCCTCCGCGTTGCCTGCTTGCCTCTGGGTTGGAAGGATGGAGGGTGGCTCGCGCTGTGAAAGTCTGACCTGCGAGAGCGAATCGCGGATGCGCCCGACTCCCCTTTTCTTCAGTTAATTTGTAAAAGTTATCTCAGGATTTAAAAGCACGGTGGTTCGTGTGTTCTCCCGAATAGTCTCCCTGTGATGGTAAGGCTGGCCGTGATGTTTGCGCAGCGATTTCATACTCACTGTATGAAATTCTTGCGGCGCTTTTGAAGTCTGGTCGAGATTTTTTTTTTTTGCAGCATTCTAACGCTGCGAAGTTTGAACCGATTCGCAGAGGCTGGTTCTCAAGCGATGCTTAAAATACTTGGTTTCTTTTGACAGCGTTTGTTAATGATGGAATGGGTGCCACTATAAGAGCTGACAGCAAGATATGGCTCACTTTCATCCTGGGTAAGTAGAAGGAATATGCTGGGGAGAAATGCCTTCTCTTTTTTTCTGCAGCTGTAAGTTGTATCAAAATATATTCAGAGTGTGAGTTGAAAAGAAAAAAAATAACCTGGCTCCTGGCTTACGCTGCAAAAGGGAAGGGAAATACCTTCCTTCATCATTTTTTTCTAAGTTTGTACAGCAGTTGATGTGGTGTCAAGACATTTGCTTGAAAATGGTGGTTCACGAGAGATTTATAGATCTCCCCTATGCGGTCGTTAATTACGAAGAAAAAAAACTGTTGGTAAGCAATTAGTCAGACCAGCTTGTTTTGCAAGGCTGGAAGAACCTAAAGCTGGCAGGGGATGTAAATTTAAATGTTATCTCTGGGAATATTTGGGAGTAAATGACAAAATGGCTGATGGCCAAATCTTGAAAAAAGCATCCAAAGTGCTTGCAAAATTATATAAAAAATGCGTTCCTGATGTCAGCAAATGTTATTAATGGCATATTTAACAGATGCAGAGTTATCTGTTCTCTGAAAGACTGTCAAGGAATTCCAATGGTGCTGGCAGTATTGATGACACTGCCAGTGGTCTTTGTTGCCAGAGGGAGTTTCTTCAGTTTGATGAATTACCTTGCAAAGGAGTGGCAGAAAGGCAGCACTTAGCTTACAAACTAATTGATGAATAAACTGCTCCTGAATTGCTTTGCTAACTTCTGTTTATTCAGCATTTCCTAGACTAACACTTACTTGTATGACACAGAAACATTTAACAGATGGTCAGAAGAGGAAAAATGCTTTCAGTTGTTTGAAATTTGAGACCAGATTAGGTAGAGAGCTTTATAATTTGTGGAGTTTGAACTTGGCTGCAAAACTCAGGTAGCCAGCTGAATGCCTCAGGGAGCTATTTGTAAATAGCTCCTTTTAATGGACCAGTAGTAGTGAGTCTGTTATGAATAGCAGCATGGTATTTGCAGTAGTAAAGGCTGTAAATATACTAAGTTTTAGTGCTATTTGAGTATTTGTTTTTGTTTTTTTTTTTTACTTCAAGGTCCAGGTTTTGTAAAGAGAAGCTTCTGCAATTGGAGCTAGTGTTGTTATAGAGTGTTACTTTTTTCCTCTAAAGACTAAGTCTAACACAGGTGCCGTGTTAAAGTTGTCAGATTTTCAAGAACGTTGTTCTACAATGCTTTTGCCATACTTTTTAAATGTCTGTTGAATTGAGGCCTCATTCTGATTGCGTGGAATCTCAGAATCCTGAGTAAGGGGCAGAAACAGCCCAAGCTGACACGGTTCTTGTTGTTACCTGTTGTCCTTTATTCCAACCGTAGTCCCTTTGGAAATGTGGACAGTATTAATCAGTTTAACTTGTGTTCCGTATCCTTTTGTGTTGCTGTGTCTTAGTGGTTATTGTTCTCTTGGTAAACGAATTGTGTATATCACAGCTTTTGAAGAATGGCTTCTTTCTTCAGTATTCAACTTTCAGAACCTGATTGCATCTCTTATGTCTTTCACGTTGGCCCTTCTTAGAACGGAAAACACAGGATACAGATAAACACAGGAAGACTGAACTATCAGATTTTACATAATAACCTCAGTCTGCCAAAATCTGATCATATGCTTTGCTTTTTACGATTCTTACGTAGAGAGAAAATGGCATCAGCAACTTCAGGTACACTGTAGTTTGAGATGTCTTTCTAATGTTAGGACTCTGGTTTCCCTTCACTTCCCAGACATTAATGGGATCAAAGGATGGTAATTTTAAGAGAATTGATCTGTGTGCTTTCCATCAGAAACTAGCTTATTGTACATCTGGATGCCATCTGTTGACAGGTGTAGATTTGGACTGGTAATGCAAGTCTATGAATTTTGTGCATTGACTTTAAATCTAAGTAATGACTTGAATTGCTGAGTGATTGTAAAAGGTCTTCTTTTTATTCATACAAAAGGGTAATAGTGGGAAGTTTCATAAAGATGTTTGATATTCTTAGAAAATCATTCTGATTGAATGTATTTACACTTACTGGATTGATTTTCAAATGCAACATTTACAGGAATAACGTTTGAATACGGTGTTTTCTTTGTGAAATAAGTGGACATTTGTGTTTTGAAATATCATTTGCTTTATAAATGGATGTGTAAGCTGAAAACACTGTGTATTTGGCATATTTGGAACTGTGTGAATTCTGAGGTCATGATCAGTACCAGCAGCTAACGTGCATTTATTGCACTCCTACTGCACATACTTACTTAACATGTAATCTGTTTCAAAATGGATGGTTTTTTTTTCAGTAGTTGAAGTATGTGTGAGTATATATGTAAACTTATTTCAGCATCTGATTTTATTGGGAATCTTAAAACTGTTGCTGAGAAATGAAATGATGCCTTATTCTTCTGTCTACAAATGTGATTCTGGGTAATAAGTAAAAGGTAGGGACTCTTCTGTCTCCTTCTTCATAGTTGTTGCAAAACACGCTTGTTCATCAAGTGTGGTTTGCTGTGTTGCTCTTACATCTAATGTGCTTACCTGAAATTCCACGTATCATCTGCCTTTCTGAAAAAAAAAATTAACAACTTCTCCATGAGAACTAATGTAGATATTCTTAGTATAAAAAAGAAGACAGCTGCTGAAAGCTTAAGACATTGAATTCCACTTATTGAGGACTGTACTGAGAAATCCTTCTGTTGTTTTATCTTTTTTTTCCTAGAAAGTATATGTAAAAAAGATACAAATCTAAAAGAAAGCTTATGCTGTTCATTTTTTAATGGATATCCATGCCTCTATTTGAGAAAACAACTGAAGTGGAGTTGAAGCGCTCTTTAAGAAAGTCTGAAAGTGGTATGGTGTAACCTTAGCTAGTATGTAAAAATATGTAGCTTGAAGTAAATGTTTTCCTTTATGATTGTGGAGGCAGGTATTTAGATATATTTTTTCCTTTTAGATTTTTTTTATCTTAGCATTTTTTTCTGTCTTACCCATTTTCATTTCACTTATCTCTGTATACAAAGCTTTAGCACTAAAATTGAAGTTTGTGAGCATAGCCTGTTGCATTGTCACATGTAGTGACAAGAATAACAAGCACTGCCACTGACAGCAGGAGCAATTGCAGGCTCTGTGTTAGAGGAATGTGTGCCTTGGGGTGCCAAGGGTATATTCAGTCCGTATCAGTTTTGGTGCTTGCAGATGACTTTTTTTCCTGTTGTTCCTGCTTCTTGCCAGAAACAAACCATCATACACGTGTAGCACGCAGTCTGAACCGTGTGAACAACTGAGATGTGCCTTCAGTAGCTCTCTGACTGCAGTGTGAGCGTGGAGGTACTTGCTGTAAGGCTCCCCTTTGTGCTGTGCCGTGCCCAGCCCTCCTGCCTGCTGCTGCTGGAGTGTGGGGATCAGCACCCTGGAGAGAGGCGCGGCTCAGCACCTCTCGGCCCCCTGCTCCATGTAAGCCGTGTAGATAACAGGGCCCTCAGCCACAAAGGTTGCCTTGGGCCGAAGGCCACCTGTCACCCTGACCTTTCTATGGTGGAGAGGCACTGTGTGCACAGAGAGCAGCCAGGACACTTCAGTCTAGGAGTGCCAGACAGAGGTTCCTCTGTCATTTATTCCTTGCTCGTGCTGGGTTTTCTTCCGCTGTGAACTTTGGATGCAGTGGGAATGCTGCTCATGCAAAGTAGAGTGATTTCTGATCTCTTTGGATCTATCTTGTATTGCTCAGAACGTCAGACTCGTATGATGTTCATCCACCACTTTATCACGTGTTTTTCACGTCCAGTGTTCCTCCATATTACCTCCTTAATTCTGCAACTAAGTGACAATGCAGATAGTCTCAAAGTGGTCAAATGGAACATTATTACAGGCAGTGTTTACCATGTTCAGCAATTAAAGTCTCAGTTAGACTTGGTTTGACATCTTAAAAATGTTCAAAATACGCTATGTATAACTTACCTGTGCTTATCACTCACTTATGTTTCTTCATAGCTGAAATGGCTATTTTAGATTCTGATGGATCGCACTGAATGATGCATGATACAGGTGGGAACACTGCGTATTGCTGAATGTCATTGGCATGATTTCAGATTTTCAAAGAGCTGCCCATGAAATTTAATTCAGATGTGCTATTCTGCTGCTGCTCTGGAGGCTGAGTACCTTCTGAGCACCTCTGAAGTAGTGCTGTAAATATTTAGAAGAACACAGTTTAAATATTTGAGTAACTTGACACCTTTTGTTTCCTTTACAGCTGCTTTTGCAGGAGTCCTACATTGGTAAGATTCTATTTACTGTTTGAGGGTAATGTGATACTTCAAAGTGTCATTTTGACTTATATTTAGACAAGCTATTTGGATAATTTATATTTAGATCTTTCCTCTCAAAACCAAGTTGTCACCTCTAAGATGCGTAATTCTGTTTTTATGAAGCTGATTAGAAAGCTTTCTTAAGCTTGTTCAGCTAAGAGTGAAGCCTGCTTTCCAGCTGGTAAATTATTAGACTCATAGAATATCCAGAGTTGGAAGAGATTGACAGGAATCGTAGCTTAGCTATGCACATTCAGCAGCTGCATTTCCTGTAGCAGATTTTTTTTTAACCTGAGTGGGTTCTGAAGGTCCAGGTAAATCCTTTCAACCTCCTCCTTCATTCTGCTTATTTACATTTGCTTTAATTTTTCAGTCTTGTTATATTTTCTTTGACCTTTGTCTAGCCAATGGTTTCTTTGTATGTAGAGAAATGGATTTTGAACTAATTTTTGTCCGTGTAATTACTGCGTTTCGGGTTCCATCCTAAGCCTCACCTTTAATTTTTGTATTCTAGACGTTGAACAGAATGGCTTCTATAGTGATTTTCACCCAGCTGCTTTCGTAGAGATAAAAAGTAACAATTTCTGCCACTGTATTTTTGTTTCTTAGCTCAAGAAGAGCCTATTGATTTTTGGTAGCCTGTTTCTTGATAATTTCTATTCCAGAGGAGGATTGCGTGCAATGCTTTGCCTTTTTTTCTTTAATCCATCCTTTCCAATGAGGAAGCTTCACTTGGACAAATGTTGCCTCCAGTTACTTGCATTTCTCCTGTTTTTTTACATTCAATGTTGTAGTTTCATCCTTACTTAAATAACATTGATAATTTCTATATATAATCACAGATATCTGAATTAAAAAGTAATAGAAAAAATAGAAAAAATGAACGCTGCTTACATGTGCATCGTAGTAGTGCCACCAGTTTTTAGTCTGTGCTTCTTTTTATTTGTCAGATACTTGAATTTTATTTAGCAATATGTATTCTTGCTAATTTGAATAGCATTGCACTTTTGTCTTTAAATGTCTACGCTTCTGTTAAAATGCATTTGAATGTTGTAACTAATTCCATAATAGCATTTAATGAGTTCTCTGTGGATTCATGGTTTTTTTTTTTCCCAGTTAAAATTATCTGAACAGAAGAGAATGTTGGTATGACACCTGAGTAAAACAGCAGTTTATAAGCAGGCTTTGGGTCTCAGTAAATGTCTTGCCAGCTCTTATTTGGTATATATGACTTAATACAGGTTCTAAAACTTCATTGAATTTTCACTGTTTTTTGTTTTTATTTAAACAGGTGGCACATAACAACTCTGTTTGAGAGTGATCGTCACTTTTCTCACCTGTCAACACTAGAAAGAGAAATGGCTTTTCGCACAGAAATGGTTAGATTATCTCCTAATAAAAGATGAAATGATTGGAAAAATTCATGACCTCGTGATCATGAATTTCTTAATACCTTCTGGATAAGAAAAACATTTTTCTGTCTTGTAACTAACATACCTTACACTTTCACATTTCTCTCTGCTGATCATTGTGTATTTTTCTCTTCACAGTTTGCTTAAAATAGGAATTAAAAAAATGATTGTGGAGAACCTAAAGTACAAATCTGCAAATATCTTGTGGAGTAGCTTTGATTAAAAATGTGGCATAGCAAGAGTATGAAAGTCATTTTTAATTAATGTTTGCATACGTGTATTTCTTTTGGAAGCTTTTATTTAGTTTGAGAACTATGAAGTATTATGCTAGTGCATAGTTAACTAAACAAATGAGAGATTATGATGTGTCATGAAACAAAATGGAAAGAAACCCACGTTGTTTCAGTAACACTAATAGAGAGGATTTGGTAAATTGGGAAGTCTTCTTGGGTCAATTTGTCCTGCTTCTTAGAAATACTAAATTGCTTTTAAAAATGGAACCTTGTACATGGTGGTCTGTGGAGCAGATCAGAAATAATCATTCTTCTCCCCTTGTAATCATTCTTCTCTCCTTGTAGGGTCTTTATTATTCCTATTTCAAGATCATTATTGAAGCACCATCATTTTGGAATGGACTGTGTACAATTATGAATGACAGACTAACTGAATATCCCTTAGTGATTAACACCTTACAAAGGTTCAATCTCTACCCAGAGGTAAGCAGTGTTTTAACAACAAGATTCTCAAAGATTTGAGAAATCTTTGGTTTCTTTAGGCTTGATTATAAATTTATAAGAAATGTTACCGTGGAAAGTGCAGTTGTAAAGATAGATTGAATAACAAAGTGTAGCTGGGATATTGCATTTCAAATTTAATATCTGAAAGTAACTTTGTATGTTGTGGCCAATTGCCATTGTTATTTACTGTTCTCAAACGTCATCACGTACTTCATATCAAAGGTGAATAATCTGAGCATTTTAATATATCGTGCTCTACAGTTGCAATCCAGTTTTATCTTCTAGCGTAGTTTTCTTAGCTCTGGAAGTAGGTTGCTGACTTTGTGCACTTCAGGAAATAGGACATGAAGTGAAAGTGGTACGTGACAATGGCTGCAGGGATAAAGATACTGAGAGATTGTTTTGGCTTGCATTTTGTGTTGGACAGTGAGCTAATGATTAATCACAGTTTACTGTGGCCCTTAAATCCAAGAGTGGTGTGAATTTCTTCCAGAACAAAATAAATTCCTCTTTATAAGACTAATTACAGTTGTTTTGTATGAGTTTGTTACCTGACTAGATAAAGCTTTTAGTCTGGCTTTTTTGGTCACTAAGAAGATGTCAGTAATTACAGAAATATTTGATTTTCTCTCTTACGATGTTTTGCCTTTGTCTCTCAAACATTTTGCAAAGGGGAAACTCCTTTGCTTAATCTTCCTTTATGTAATTCTGTGTGTCAGGAACAACTTGTTTCTTGGAGAATCAGGGAGTAATAGTGGCTGTAATTGCCTGGTTACTAGCATTTATTCTCCTGCTCTGTGAGAGCAGAGCTGCTTCCAGGAAATAAATGTGTAAGAGTTCCTGGCTAACATGTATGTATACAAATCTCATTTAGCAGTTTCTTTTGCTTTTTATTTCCTTGCTAAGGAAGAAGTAACTGCTATAGACTAATGCTTCTGGTATCCTCTCTTGTGTCTTGCGGTTGGTTGTTTTGTTTTTAACTCCAAAGGGATTGCAGTTCAGTTCTAGAAATGCAGTGTTACCAGTGCATGTTGCATATGAATAATATATTGTCTTTAGCTGAGAAAGATTTATTGACTTCAGCTACAATCTGACATGGAAAAGACAAAGGTAACTGATCAGGCGAACTTACTCTTAACAGAATCCTCAGTATCACCATGAAATATGGTATGTTGGATGCTGAAAGCAAAACGAGAGTAATGAAATACGATGGCTGACATTCTGTTAAACATTTAGGAGATTGCGGTGCAAAATATGTAGGCTTGTCTGTTCATTTAGAGTTTTCTAGATTCTTACTGCCACGTTGAATTTGGTGATACGTTATGAGTTCATTCATCTTTTCTGTGCCTGTGTGGGCATGAAAAGCAGACAGTGGTCTTCTCAGCTCCTTTTAGTCACTTAATGCATAATATCTAGCTTCTGTGTAAATATTTCACAATATTGTAGAATCACAGAATGGTTTGGATTGGAAAGGACCTTTAAGCTCATCTAGTTCCAACCCCCATGCTATAGGCAGGGTCACTTCCCTCTAGACCAGGTTGTTCAAAACCTCATCTGGCCTGGCCTTGAATGCTTCCAGGGAGGGGCATCCACAGCCTCACTGGGCAACCTGTTCCAGTGTTTCACCACCCTTTTCTTAAATTTGTTTCTTGATTTTTCTTGTTTTTATGTAATTGCTTATAAAAAGTAATTGATAGGGAGCAACTTGACTTCTAACACTTGTTGTCCAGATTTATCTAGTTTGACTTGCGATGAGTGGTAGGAAAGTGCTTTGTGGACTTATTTGTTGACAGTTAATTTTTTTTCCTCCTGATACCCAGTATCCAGTTAAGTTGTTGGGGAGTGTTTCATTTCCATTTTAATTTTTAGGAGCTTTCTAGCTTTTTGGTGCTGGCATTAAAACTGAATTTTAATAGTAGTAAAGGCTCTTCCAGTGGCTGTATAGTGAGTGATGGAAAGTGACAGAGAGCTAATGTGTTAATTTCATGCTAATAGCAGTTTGCTGTCTGGCTGTTCAGGACAGGAGATATTTGTGTGTGGCAGTAGTGATGAAAATCTGAGTTGGAGAAATGAATGTTTCAAAGACCCCATGTAGTTTGGGGTTATTAATCAGTGGCAACCAGTAAAAGGGATCGATTTTCCTACATGGTCTTTAACAGCAAAGGACTGGTCCATAGAGGTATCCTGGGTCTAATGGCCAATCTTTTCTTTCCCAAGTTCTGCATTTATCCAGTACAATACAGTGCAAATTCCAAAAATGCCACTGTGTTCTAATTGACCTAGCAATTTTGGCTACTGGCTTGCTTCCATTTTCGTGCTCACGTTTGAACTGTTTCATGTGAAGCAGCTTTTGGCAAGAATGTTTCTGTTCTTTGTATGAAGTAAGTAAAAGTCTTGGGAGTGGGGAGACTGGGGTTAGGGGAGTATTCATGTGTAATAACATCTGCAGCTGACATAAGCACTTGTGACATAAAAAGATTAAGCTGTAATTTTTTTTGGTGCAGGATTTGTTCAGCAAGAATGCTTTATTCACTCACTGTAAAGTCAGCTTCGGGGCTGGTGATGCAAGTATGATGGACAGATGTCTCTAAGCTTGTATTTGCATTCTGTTGGCAGTGTGCAACCACACTTAAGTGTTAAGAGAAATGATTTGGTGTTGGTTCAAGTCCTGTTATTGCTTATGTGGAGTAGGGGTGAGTGTCTCATTTATATGCACAATCAGCAGTGCCAGGACACAGATGTTCAGGAAACCCTCAGGAATTCAGGGTGGTGTACTTTGCAGGTCATGATGTTAAGGTGAGGAGTATGGGTCTAGACAAAAAGGTGTAGGTATATTGTGAATATGCAAGGTTTACATTATGGGAATGTGAAGAGCATGGACAAATTGAGTTAGGATATCTGGAGTCCTAGTTTGAGAACATAATCTAACCATAGAATTGCAGAAAAATTGAATGAAGGGGTGTCTGAACATCACTTAGTTGCACCACTTTGTTTTAAGTGAGATGAAGTAGGTTGCTAAGGACTACCTATGATTTGGAGTGTTCCCACCTCACTGGGCTTCCAGTGTTTGACCATCTTAATAATAAAAATAAAATAAATCTTGTGTGTAACTGGAGGGTCCTGTATTTCTGCTTATGCTTATTGGCTCTTGTCCTGTCACTGAGTGCAACTGAAAAGTTTCTCAGAATTCTTTAGAATCATAGAATGACTTTGCTTGGAAGAGACCTCAAAAGATCATCTAGTTCAGAGCCCTCAGCCTTGGACAGGGTTGCTAAGCCCTGAAACAGGCAGTAGATCAGGTTGTGTAGAGGCCCTTCCAACTTGACTTTGAACACCTCTAGGGATGGGATGTCTGCAGCCTCTTGGACAGTCTGTACCACCACCATTTTCCCCAACATCTAATCTAAACCCTCTCTCCTTTAGTTTAAAACCATTCCTGTTGTCCTATTGCTATCTACCCCTGTAAAAAAAGTTTATATCCATCGTGTTTATTATCTCTCTTTAAATACTGGAAAGCCATAATGAAATCTCCCAGGAGCCTTCTTCACATTGAACAAGTCCAGTTCCCTCAGCTGGGGCTGCTGTTGCAGCCTGGAAGTTGAACAGGGTACTGGGCTTCATCAAAGGAAGAGTTGCATCAGGGTGAGGGAAATGATTTCTCCACCTCTGCTCTGCCACTGTGAGACCTGGGACCCCCAGTACAGGAAGGATGCTGTTGGGTTGAGTCCACAGGACAATCCCAAAGATGGTCAAAGGGCTGGAGCACCTCTCCTATGAAGAAAGATTGAAGAAGCTGGTCCTATTTTGCTTGGAAAAGAGAAAGCTCCTGGGATACCTCATTGTAGCATTCTGTTGCTTGAAGAGAACGTACAAGCAGGAAGGGAATTGACGTTTTATGTGAAGCAGCCTGACATGGAAGCGTGTATGAAGCAAAGATGTGGAATTGAATTCTGTCATGTGGAAAAAATGGACCCATTGACATTCATTGTTGCTTGCTGAACATTAATGGAGACCAAACAGTGTGTGTGAATACAGTGAGCCTGCCTACAGTGGGGCTCTTGTTCATTGCTGGTGAAAATGCATAACTAATGGTGGTGACTATGCTGAAAAACAGTGTTTCGTAGCTGAGAATTTGCTCTATCAGTTAGTGTTGTTGTGCTTTTTCTGTTTTAGTTTCCATGGGAACAAATAGAAGGCATTACTTTCAACATGATCCGTGTTTACTTTATTACCTAATGATAGAAGACTATAGCATTTTATGAAATGTAGCTATTTCAGTGAGAACTGAAAGCAGAGTAAGAATGAGTGCCTCCTGCACTTGTACCTGCTGTTGGCTGAGCCCTGGGCAGTGGCAGGGCACTAGCAGCTGTCTGGATCTGGCTGTGATCTGACATGGGGTGGCTAGTTGGCTGTGCATCGTCTTATAGAATCATAGAATCATAGAATAACCAAGGTTGGAAAAGACCTAAAAGATCATCCAGTCCAACCGTTCACCTATTCCCAATAGCTCCCACTAAACCATGTCACTCAACACAACATCCAGCCTTTCCTTGAACGTGCTTGTGCTCACAGAGGCCACCCTTGCAGCCCCCCCCTACCAAAACCTTGTTCCATAAGCCTGATGCACACTTTATCAAGGATCAAGTTAATATTTCCTGTATTGTATCCCCTTCTTGTCCTTCTTAAAGATGTGACGTAACAGTGTTATTAGTTGGGCAGGGAAAGAGTAGGTGGAATCATGCTTCCTGTACATGCTTTTTTTTTTTTGGCACGGGACTGGGACCAATAATGCTGCATAGTTAAATATCTTTTCAGTCTGGGGACCTTTGGGTTGTAACTTCCAGAGCAGCTTGACTGGAACGGTCACGTTATTTATTTATGAGCTCAATAAATCTGTTATATCTGACAGAACATCTTGGTAATTTTATCCAATGACTTTGCTGTGAGATGAGTCACAGATTTTCTGTGTGTAAAATACTGGTGTTTTCTATGTCAGGCGTTGAGTTTTTGGAAACCTGTAATCCTTTTTTTCCCACCTAGGTTGTCCTTGCCAGCTGGTACCGCATATATACTGCTGTTATGAATTTCCTTGGTGTACCAACAAAGACGTGTTGGACGATAAACAGAGGAAAAGATCTTAGTCCTGTTGAAAGTTGTGAGGGTGAGTTGCATTTTGTTTGACTTCCTTCCTGCAAGCATTTTGTTGTGGCTTCTAAGAACACCAGCAAGTAGAATGTGGGCTTTATTTCTTAGATATTACCCCTATCTAGTCTGAACTTGTATAGTGCCCTTCAAATGTGCACAGCTGTAGTTTGAGCCTATACTGTATTGTGCTGTTATAAGATCTGCTGTGTACAATTGAAGGCTCTGTAGATGCGTGAAATTTTTGTAGCTATTGTAGAATCTGCAGTTTGTTCTAAGACAAAAATTTACCCTCTGTTTTCTTTCATAACCAGAATGTGAGAGGGAGGGGAAAAGGATAACTACAAGGCTCCCCTTTGGCTAGTATTTTGTGTTGTGACCTAATATTCAGACCTCATATCTTGGATTTGATACCAAACGTCGGATGCTGCCACTTTCTAGCTTGTTTAAAAATTCTTTTTTGAACATGTAAGGTGTTGTCTTTTGAACTGAGCATTATGCAATGGAAGTACTTTGCTGAGAAACGCAGTCGAGACATTCTACAGTCAGTTTGTAAAGTTGTTTCGTTTTATCATTTCAAATGCCTTTGTGTGGTCACATACCAATATTTTTCTTCTTTGCACCAAACTACACAAGCTCTCTTCAGAATGGTTCACTTGCACGTATATTTGTTGTTTACTGCTTGTGACAAAATTAAATTACTGTTCCTGGTGTTTTTAAGAGACAGCAACAATAAAAACGCAAAAAGCCACCAACAACCAAATCCTACAGCTATTGAAGCTACCAAGTTTGCTGGGCATATCATCATCTTTTTTTCTTTCTTTTTGTCTTTCTTTTTGGAGAACCATCTCGCTGTAATTTCGACAGTGTTGAATAAACATTTCTGTGTACCAGACTGAAGTTTTGCTAGTTTCTCTATAGTGAACGAGGCTTTTTGAAGCTGTTGTGAAGAAATCATTAGAGGCTGGAGGTTTAAAGAAAGAATAAGAGGAAAAAGGATAGGCATGTGAACACAGAAGTGTTTGTGAATGGGTAAATTGAAAGACGTGCGTTATTAGAACTTCTCTTGGCAACTAATGGAAGAAGAAAAAGCTAAGAGCATTATGTGTGATACATTTAAAGATATGCTTATGCTGAAGTGAGAGTATGGGGAATACAAACTAGATCTAAAAGCCTTTATGAAGTCAAAGCATCTTAGAGAATGTTGCTATGGCTATGCTTATCCTTTCTATACATTTCAGGGTTTTTTGGAGGTAGTGCTTCCCTCCTGCCCAAATACTATGCCTTTTTCTCCCCTTCTAAATTTACTTATTTTTAGGAGTGCAGTCTTTTCATTTAATCTTTCCAGTAATCTTTGTGACTTTTTTTTTTTTTACCCTTTCTTTAAATATGTTAAGTTAGCAGTGTTCTTTATTATAATGGTTGTGTTCTGTTCTCTAAACTATATGACCATTCGTGTATATTTGCTGTTTGTTTATTAGGGTGGGGAGACCCTGCTTCCTTTTATGTTGCTGTGATTTTTCTTTTGAATGGACTGATGATGTCACTGTTCTTCATATATGGCACATACCTCAGGTAAGGCAGTTGAGGCCGAGTTATTTCATTGATATTACCAATTTGCTTTTACAGTAAAACAAACAAAGTAGATAGTAAAATATTTTGAGGATTTGTAGTTTGTACAGTGCATTGCAATAAAAATACTACCACATTATCACTAAAAGTTACTAGGACAAACAATATTGTTTATTAAAATATATGCTGATGATACTACAAAAACTTACAGGAGATTTCAGTGAAGTGGTATAATGTTGATAGCACTGGGTTGTGGATCAAACTAAATACTATGGAGTTTTTAAGCCAGTTTTTGTATCTCTGTGCTCTTAAGGTTATCAGTATAACCCATGCTTAAAAAAATACATTGAATGACACTGTGCTTTTAACCAAGACTGGAGTTTTTACGATGCTTTTCTTCCAATAGTACTGAATTTCTTTCAATTTTAGTATAATGGAAAGGATAAAATGTTTTGGAAGATAATCTGTTACTTTGCAGACATACTTCCCTTTTTCAGTGGATTTCTGTTTTCAGTATCTGTCCTTTAATTTCAGGAACTGTAAGATTCTTTTGTATGTAAAATTGGCTCCATGTTCAGCAGAAAAATAGAAGCAGGAATATTTGTACCTCTATTTTCATTTGCCAGTTTTGGAGAAATGCAAAAAGCTGCTATGTTTTCCTCTAATAGATGTGATTGTTTCTCCTCTTCTTTCCCTGACTTCACTACCTTGAGTTCTCTTGCTCTCACTGAAGCATGTGGTGAAAGTTCAGATAAAGAAAAGTGGAAGCCGAATTGACAGTGGAAAGAGGAAGTTGCCTGGTGTAACTGTCAGGCATTTTGTGGTAAAAAAATGTATATTTGTGTTCCCTAATGTGGAAAATGAGCCTCTCGCTTTTTGAGGAAGTGGGTAAACTTTGAATCTTAATATCATTAACTTGCCATGTTTCTTTAAAGGAAGATGTATGTAAAGCAGTGTTACATATATTAGTGTATAGAAAACTCAGTACTATCTTAACGTTGCAATGCATTTCTCAAATAATTCTTGAGTATCCTAAGCAGGTCAGTTGTAAATGATCTGCAATTTAGGTAGTCAAGATGACTAGAATATAAATTAAATTAGAGTACTTTCAGCTGGGATTATGAAAAGTAACAAGTGACTCTGCAGTTTCCTGCAGGTAGGATTTTGTCCTTATTTATTCTCAAGACATTTATATTTGGATACCAGATCTAGGTGGCTGCCTAGATATTGCATAGGTTCAAAGGTTCCTCTAAGCCAAGGAAAGCCATCTTTAGGCTTTTCTCAAGGGTATAAAAGGAACTGAATCTAGAGCAGTGCCTTTCTACTGTGGTGAAATAGGTAATCTTATGAATTGGTGTAGCTCTGTCCACTTAAGGTGATCTTTAGTTGTTTGTTTGTTTGTTTGTTTGTTTTGTGACTACTTGAAGGCTTCTTGAGACTTCTTCTCATAGTGCTTGGCTTATTTGATGTTGGGGAGCCATCCTCTAATATTGTCTAACTGGCCCTATATGATGGAGTGACAACGCTGATGGACAAAGCAAGGGCAACTGATGTCATCTACCTGGACCTGTGGAAGGCCTTTGACATGGTCCTGTGCCACATCTTTATCTCTAGATTGGAGAGATATGAGTTGGGAGGGTGGATTGTTCAGTGGATAAGGAATTGTTTGGAAAGTCACAGCCGGGATGGTTGTTGTCAATGGCTCTATGTCCAGGTGGAGGCTGGAGATGTGTGGTGTCCCTCCAGGAGTCTGTCTTGGGGCTGGTACTCATTTTTATCAGTGATATAAATGATGGGATTGAGTGCACCCTCTGCAAGTTTGCAGAGGACACCAGGCTTAGTGGTGCAATTAACATGTCAAAAGGAAGGGGTGTTCAGGTTTGGGCATCTCAGTGCAGAAGGGACATCAAAGTGCTGGAGCAGCAAGGCTTGTGAAGGGCTTGGAGAATATTCCCTGTGAGGGGTGACTGAAGGAACTGTTTAGTCTGGGAAAGAGAGGAGGCTGAGGGGAGACATTATTGCTCTCCTCAAATATCTGAAAGGTGCTTACAGTGAGAGTGAGGCTGGTCTCTTCTCACTGGCGACAGGATGAGGGGAAATGGCCTCAAGTTGTGCCAGAGGAGGTTTAGGTTGGATATCGGGAAAAACTTCTTTACAGAAAGGGTTGTTAAGCACTGGGACAGGCTCTCTGGGGAGGTGGTTGAGTCACCATCCCTGAATGTGTTTAAAAACCATTTGTGGTGCTCGGGGACATGATTTAGCAGTGGGTTGTTAGGGTAGGATGGTTAGGTTATGGTTGGACTTGATGATCTTGAGGGTCTTTTCCAACCTGAGCGATTTTGTGACGCCATCCAGAGGGTCCTGAACAAACAGGAAAGCTGGGCCCATTTGAACCTAGCAAGGTTCAACAAGGTCAAGTGCAAGGTGTTGCACTTGAGTCAGGGCGATTCTAGGTATACATACAGACTGGGAGAGGAGCTCCATGAGACAAGTCCTCTTCAAAAGGTCGTAGGGGTCCCAGTGAATGAAAGATTTAACATGAGCCAGCAGTATGTGCTTGCAGCTTAGAAGGCCAATCATGTTCTGTGCTGCATCAGAACAGGAGTAGGCAGCAGGGTGAAGGAGGAGATTGTCCCCCCCTAATCCACCCTTGTGACACCCCACCTGGAATACCGTGTTTAGATCTGGGGCCCCCAGCACAGGAGAAATGTGGAGGTTTTAGAACAGGTCCAGAGGAGGACCATGAAAATAATCAAAGGGCTTGAGAACCTCTCCTGTGAAGACAAAAGCTGAGGGAGCTGGGCTTGTTCAACTTGAAGAAGAGAAGGTTGGAAGGGGTTCTGCACAACCTCATCTACTGCCTGTTACAGGAGTTGACAACACTGCCCACTGCAGGGGGGATTTGAACTAGATGTTCTTTGAGGTCCCTTCCAACCCAAGCCATTCTATAATTTAAGTTTGTGAGCAACAGACGTCTCAAGCTTACATATTTTTTGTAGCTATTTTTTTCCCATGTGTTCGTGAGATAAGTCATCTTTCTATTCCAGCCTTGATTTGCCTTTAGTCTCTTTGCAGCTGGTGAGGAAAGATGATAGGTTAGTGGAAGACCACTTTCTTATCATTTATTTCTAATCTAGCTTGTGTTCTCACATCTATGCATGCTGTAGTCTGTTGTTCAAAGATTTCAGCTAGCAGAAATGTAGTTGGCTTTGTAGGAGTAGGTTTTTTTGTTTTTGATGTTTAACTCCCTTAGCCAGTTTTTCTCCCCAGCTTAGAAGATGACCAGACATTGTATGTCCCTGTCCTAGCACTCGCTGTCTATGGCCAGTGTTAAGAAGGGGAGCCTTTAGAAGTAGCTGATGAGCTGGGTTTGCTGTAGCGTGAAACTGCAACCATTGCTTAGTCAAAGACACTTCAGAATCTTTTTGTATGGTTTGTCAGTTTCAGGTTTAGGAGCATTCTCTCCTACTACAGTTGAAGGAATTTGTTGAAAACTTGTTCTAAGATTGTTGTTTTTTTGTTTTTTTTTTTTAAATGGACAAATGAATGGTATTTATATGATAAGCACTTTATTTAATTGTAAGATTCTCCCCCATTCCTTCTGCTCTTGCAGTTGAAGGGCAGAAAGTGTAAAACAATTGTGAAATACTGCATCTCAAGGAGCTACCCATAAATTTCCTGTATCTCCTTCTGAAAGTACTTTTTTGTTATTCTGTTTCTTGCGTGTTCATAAAGAAGGAATTAGTGCAATTTCCTAAAAGCTTTCCTTAGGCTTCAGCTTATGGTACGTAGGAATCAAAGTTCTTTCAGTATTTCACACCTGATTCTACTAGACAAAGAACTAACTGTTGAGGTCATCTAGAGTCCTTTAAAACAGAATAATTTAGATTTATTAAATAATTAGTAAGTTTTTATACATGGGTGGATGTAGGTTCTAGTGGAAGGGCCACTAATTAGCTAATCCAGGCATGCTTAAGTTAGGTTTATGGAATATGCATGTTATACTTGCATTAATTCACTTTTTCTCAGAATATGTGGATTCAACAAATGGTGTATTTAATGGCTGCTTTGTTTGGCATGAAAGTAACATAAGTTAAATGAATCATAGAATCTTAAGGAAAGGACCTGCAAGATCATCTAGTCTAACGGTCCTTCCATCACCATTGCCACCACAAGCACTAAACCAGATCTCACAGCTCCTCATCCAGGCACCTCATCCAGGGACAGTGACTCCACCACCTCCCATTCCAGTGCCTGACCACTCTCTGAGAGAAAAAGTTCTTCCTGATGTCCAACCTAAACCTCCTCTGGTACAACTTGCAGCCATTTCCCTGGGTTCTGTTCGTTGCCTGGGAGAAGAGGCCAAACCCCTCCTCATCACAACCTCCCTTTCAGGCAGTTGTAGAGCGCAGTGGGGTCTCCCCTGAGCTTCCTCTTCTCCACACTGAAAAATCCCAGCTCCCTCAGCTGCTCCTCATAAACTGAAACTGAACACAATACTCGAGGTGCAGCCTCACCAGTGCTGAGTACAGTGGATGATCACCTCCGTGCTCCTGCTGGCCACACCATTTCTAACACAGGCCAGGATGCCGTTGGCCCTCTTGGCCACCTGGTCACACTGCTGGCTTGTGTTCAGCCGAGCATCAACCAACTCCAGGTCCCTTTCCTCTTCACAGTCACCCAGCCACTCATCCCCAAGCCCATAGTGCTGCATGGGGTTGTTGTACCCATAGTGCAGGACCTGGCACTTGGCCTTGTTGAACCTCGTCCCATAATGTTCTAGGTTAAAATCAAAACCAGATAATAGTAAAATTCAAAACATTCGTATATATTGGAAAGAAAGAGGTTTGTTACTTACACGTATCAATGATACTATGTATTTCCTACATGGCCCAAGACAACTCCTTCACTCAGCGGCAGTGACTCCTCTTCACTCAGACAGGCTGAAAGGTTGGACACCCAAGCTTTGATGTTTCATCACACTGTCAAAGCTTTGCGGAAAACTTGAAGGCTTTTTTCTTTTTTTTCTTTTTTTTTTTCTTTTTTAGCAAACTTTTAATTTTGTTTCTAAGACTAAAATTTATTTATTTATTTATTTAAATATTAAGCGTATTTGTTTAATCATTTTGGACTTAAATATTGATGCTTTTAGCATTTGCAGAGTGAAAGGTTATGTTTCATGTGTAAGAAAGCACGTTTCCTGGAGATTGTTTTAGCACTCATCTGGTATCTTTAATCCCAGGACTCAGTGATTCTGTTTGGTCTGCATATTAGTGATGGGTGAAGGATCTGAGAGGATATAAAGATTTTGTTGGTTTTTTTTTTTTCCCTTAATCTTGAGCAGCTGGTTGATACTTTTGTTAAGCAGCAAAAATAGTACTTTCCAATTCAGAGTAGAAATGCAAGTTCTTTTCTCACAAAGAGGTTGCTTGGTTTGTGCCACAGAACATGGGTAATAAGGTTTTATCTGTTTGAAAAGATTTGTTATCCATGCTATTTTCAGGTGAGAAAAACTAAGTACTATCTTGGGTTTTAGTGTTGGCTCCATGGTGCTTGTTATTCAGCACATAGACCTGATTTATTTAGAAACCTATAAAAATTCCTTAAGGGCTTAAAAAGCTTTTACACGTCAGTGTCACAGTGCTGCACATAAGAATTAGGCTTTGTCTTATACTGACTCTTCTATATGAATTCATTTTTATATATGTTTGCTACCATGCTTGGTTTGATTGTCCTAATAAGATCTTAGGTTCAGACTGATATTTGCAAAGTCCTGTGAGTGATTGCGTGTGCAGGTTCTAGAATTTTCTGATCAGTGTCCTAGGGAAGAAATATTTCATTTATACTGCTTGGGATTTAAAAATGAATAAAATATGCTCTGCACTTCTCAGAAGCAAGTTCTATGTACAGCAGGTTAAACACCAGAAGTTGAAGACTGTAATTCGTAGGGCTCATTTTTACATCAGCTCATCATTGCTGGTGTAATGATCACAACCAAAGCTTGTGACAGGCAGAAGAGCAACTTCACAAATAATTTACATTAAAATTGGTGCTCTGCAGAAGAGAGTTGATGTATGAAGAGCTCTGCTCTGGAGTAAACACTAGCTGTGTAGCTAGTCTTCTAATATCTTCTGTGCAATGTGGATTATTTTTCTGTGATGCCCAAAAGCGTTTTTGCTTTCCCCAGCAAACTTAGCTATAAGCAAATGCACCACATTTTTGAAGAAGCATCAGCTGTTAGGAAGTTCTCTTGTATTTATATTTCATGTTCTTCTCACAGCGGGAGCCGTCTAGGAGGCCTCATTACCGTGATGTGTTACTTTTTCAACCATGGAGAGGTAGGATTACCACCTTATTTTTCTTCCTTCTTATTGAAGAGTAAGATCGATCTCATTTCCTTAAAGACAATGATGCTGCTGATTTAAATGAGGATGAATGTAAAAGGCTAATAGGAGTAAGACGTTACTGTATGCAAAATAGGTTACAATTTGTATGATGTATAGCACTGTAATGTATCACTTCAGATTTAAAAAATAAATAAAAATCAGAAGGGAAGTATAAAGTAATTCTGAGATTCACGTCTTAGTAGCACAACAAGTTCAAGTTGCAGAACATCAAAATCTTTCTTCCCTGTTCCAGACATAATTGGACTTAGATGCATCATGTGCATAAGCCTTAGAAACAGTGGAAGTTTTCTTTAGATTGCTATGTATTTTATCTGAAATTCGTGAATTCACATAGTGCAAATAAACCCCTGTTCTACTGCCATTCTTTTTGGATGATAATTTGGAATTAGTATTTTATCCTTTGCTAGAAAGCTCTGACAAGAGTATACATTGTTTTGGCACACTATGGCATAGTGAGCTCTGCTGTCCTACTTGGCACAATCTAAGAGACTTCATGTTCTCTCTTCAGATGACAGGGAGCACACATAAATCTTTCACAATTATGTGTACTAATTTTGATGGTAATTGGCAGACAACTTTTCATTTATTTTACATTTTTAAGCACCTGTTTTACACTATTAATTTAACATATTAGTGGAATACCAGAACAATAAGCAGATAATCAAATGGTACTGATTCTGGTAATATCTTTGATTAAAAATGTATTTTTAAAAATGTCTTTAAGGTTCTGGGAATCAAAGTAGAAGGGACAAGATTGTATAAACATGCTGTAAGGTTTCATAAATTCATTATTGTCTATGTTAAGTTTTTGCCCTTCAGTAATAGAGAATCTTTCTGATTTCTAGTATGAATCTATTGATAGCCATTTTCTATCCATTGGTATGTCAAAAATGTCCTCTCCTTGAAATATTTTCTTCTTCCATAATGCTTATGTCCAAAGCTGTGTACTCAAAACAATTTTATCCCCTGGTTAGCCTTCATGTAAGGTTTCTGAATGGACCAACCCTTTCATTTTCCTTAAGATAGGAAGTTACCAGGCTTCTTCTGCATCTCTTCTTGCAGTTTGTGAACACAACTCTCTTTTCAGCAGTCCTCTCAGGAGTATATATTAACATCCATCAAAATATTTTTCTTTTTTGCAGAAAGGAAGGGGGATTAAGCCTATGCTAATTCTTTTTTGCCTTTTGTTACTTACAGAGTCAGCTTTGTTTTGTGTGCAACAGAAGATAGGTAGAGGGGCTTATGTGCTTTCTGCATTGAAGTTGCTCTATTTACTTCAGATTGTATCATGGTAACTGATAGCCACAATGCAAAATGGTATTTCGGGCTATAGGAGTACCTCTCTATCTCCTGTAGGTTGTGTTTCTGTATTTCCTGGGCACAGGTTCAATGCTGTTTGTCCTACAGTGATAAATTGCTGTCTAATGGAAATGGAGTTAGACAAAGGAGAGTGGCTAATACTATTGTGAAAGCTACGTTTGTGGAAGAAAAGCTACAGAAATAATTTGTCAAAGCATGCTTAGTAGTTTTGCAAAAATTTTGCATGCTAAATAGGATGAACACAATTCTCTCTGTTGCAACAGTAAGTAAATACAGTTTGAAGATGTATTTCGTTCAAACTATTTCTGCTAACTATTGGGTGAAAGCCATCTAGGTGCTAGCTATGTAGTTGTAATCAAAGATTTTGCTTACCTTCACTTATAAACCTTGGATTTAAATGTGATTGTGTTTCATTCGTCCAGACGCAGAGTGGTTTGGTGTGTTGTGTTCTTTTGTTGTTTTTTTAAACAGCAGATTCCACTTAAAATATGATTTCCTGCTGTTAGACTGCTTATGCACCTGAAAGAACGCTGTGCAGAATTGAAATAATCTGAAGGATGGTTTTTAATCATATAGGAACATAAATTTTAGATAGTAAGTTAGTATTAAGTAATGTTCCTAACTTTGAAGTTATAATTTTTTTTTTTGATGAGCAGTGCCATGTGCACACATTTTCTAAAGAGCTGAGTATAAGGGTCGGAATATCAGTGAAGCAGGTGAGCTGTTTGTCACAAACCCAAAGGGATTAATGAAGAAGATATTGGGTTGATTTAATTGCATTATCTTTGACTTCAGTAGGCTAAAGAGTGAAGGAAATAATTTAGAATAGCTTTGTAAACTTCAGTTTGGTTTTAGTAGCCTATCCTGGAGAGCAGATTTTATAAAAATTTTCTGTCTTGCTGCTGCTAGAAATGTAAAATGTTTGTAACCTGAATGGTCTAGTGTGGTGAAGAGTGTGTTGGTTTTTCCTCTCCCCACTACATTGTCCATGTAGGTGTGGCAAGTGACTGCCTGAAGTTGGGAATAATGTCAGTTAGCTGAATGACTTGTTAAGTTCAGCAGAAGCAGAGACAAGCAGAGGCTCTCCTGGCTGTTTTCTTAGAAGTTCTCTATCTGTCACACTTAGTCTTGGAAGAGTAGTAATTTGTCTCTTTGTTAAACAGTGCATCATCGACCTCAGGTCTGAAAGCTGCATCCTTTCTCCTTCTCTTTTTTGCATCCTGTCTTGTTGGTTTTCTTCTTGTGGGGTGTTTTGTTGGTTTGTTTATTGTGCTGTTGGCTTTTTGTTTTCCTTTGAGTTTTTTGGGTTGTACATAAAAGTTTGGGGTTTGCTTTACTGAAGAGTTTTTGGCCTTTCATTTTCAAATACAGATGCATTGCTTTATGAAAGTACAGCACCAAACATTATCAGCTAACCCAGTTCTTATTTTTAGTGCACTCGTGTCATGTGGACTCCCCCTCTTCGTGAAAGTTTCTCATACCCATTCCTTGTGCTTCAGATGTTGCTTTTGACCTATATTCTCAGGTACCTCTCAATTTATACTTAGCTTCTAAAAGTGAGTTTAAAAAAATGGAACGTGGGAGGAAACATATTTAAATGCATTTGTTTAGATATTATTGTGCTGTAGGAATATCATTAACATAGAAACTTTCCTGTGGCTGTTACATTGCAGATGCTGCACTGGTAGAGCTGTAGTCACGTTACTCATTTATTAAAAGGAAATTGTTTCAACTTGAAGACATGATTAAAATAAATATCAGAATTACTATGTTGGGAAACACATGTCTGAATTAAAAACAAAAACAAAAACAAACACACAAAAAAGAGAATTTTTGGTTGATGTCACTTCTATCCCATGGAAAGCAAGCTATACTCCAGGAATTGTTTTTGTCCCTCTTGGAGAGTGGTACGTTGATTGCACTTAGAATAAGCTTATGCTATGAAACAGCGAATGCAATAGCACCCATAAGCTATTATGTTCTTTCAATTCATGTGTTTATTAGTTCAGTCTTTCAAGCAATCCTAATGATAATAATGCAGAGATGCTCTTGAGTTCATTAGCCCTGCTTTTCTGTGGTTGTTTCTGGCCTGCAGTGTGACTGTGTCTTGCCTTTGGTTTGAAAAATAAGCATGGTTGTTAATACTGAGGGTTTTCCACTGAATTCTCTTGCATCAGATTTGCAGTGTATTTGTGTTTCAACTGAATTTTGCATAACCACAGATTTTCCTTCATTAGGTTATACTGACTTGTAGTTATTGGTGATTAAACCAAAAATGCATAACTCATCTGTCACTATCTTGTATTTTTTAGGTAAGAAAAAAGATACAAAATAAAAGATACAAAAATATTTAAAAATACATCATTAGGAGTAGTTTGTAGAATGATTGCTAGATTATTTGAATGGTAAACATTCGTTTGAGGCTAAATAGTTAAATGGGACTAAAAACAGGGAAGTTAAATACACTGATCCCAGTGTATATGTTCTGTATCTATAACTACGACACTTTTGATTAGATAGATGTGCTACTGCTTCAAATCCTGGTGTGTGAAGTAGTAATGGAGCTTGTGTGCCTACCAATGACCAATGAAGGGATTTCAAAAAGTTGGCACGATGTTTTAAGACTTAACTTTCAGATTTTCAGTTCGAGTTCCTACTTCAAGAGCCATGCATGCTGGTCTTCTGACATAATGGAGGAATGGTCTTTGAAACAGAGTCTAGAATATGGTAGAATCATGCTCAGCATGACTTCCAGTACTTAATCAAAAGACTTTTTAGGAGAAACTGAAGAAAATTTTACAGTATTTGCTGAGACTTCTGTAATCTGTTGGGTTTGGGTTCTTTTCAGCGACTGTTTGTGATCTCCTAATCTTTCGGAGGCCACTTGGTGTGAATTTTGAATCATAGCATGTTTCTGATATGATCTCTGAGCTAGAGTTAAATAATAATAAAAAAAAAAAAAAACAAACAAAACAACAACTTTTCAGCAGGAGATGGAAAACAGGCTATTTTCAGTCTGAGGTGAGTTTTGTGCATTTGTCATTGCCCTGGAATCCTGTGCTAGGATTGCTGGTGAAAAGTTGTGGAGAGGAGATACGGAAGAGATGATAGAGAGTGCTGGAAGAGTGAAATCACTGTCAGATACAGACTTTTATGGGAATAATTGTGATTCTGGCTGAAATAAAAGTAGTTGTGACCTGACTGCAGTTGCTACACTAGGGTGGACTACACAGAGTGCTCCAGGTTGAATTCCTGCATTACATGCTCTCAGAAAAATACATGCTTGGAAAAGGGTGACTCATCAAATCATTAAGAAACATTAGAACTGTTGTTTTTGGGAAGTTGAAGGAAAATGTCACTAAATTTACTTCAGTGTTACTTTGCAAAGACTGTTATTGCTTGCTAACTTCCAAGGTAACTTTTGTTTTCATTCCATGCATTCTGATAGTATGCAAATGTCTGTGTAGTTTAACTTACTGATACCTATTCTGTCTCTTTTTCCCAAGGATTCCGAATGTTAATAAAGGAAGCTTGATTGCACTGTGTGTTTCTAATATCTTTTTCATGCTTCCCTGGCAGTTTGCTCAGTTTGTTCTTTTAACTCAGGTAAGACCATATTCACCTCTGCATAGTCTTTTTCTTTACTTTAACCAAATTGACTATTTTGTACAGGCAGCCATTGAGTGTACAATTATCTTGATGCTTTCATTTCAGCTAGACTTGCTGTCAGGGAAGATTCACTCCATTTATCACACCAGGTTTTTTCTAGTCTTTAAATTTAAATTTGCTCCATTTAAAAGTCTTTTTTTTTTTTTTTTTTTTTAACCAGGATTAAACAAATTCCTTTTTCCTTAAAAGCAACCTTATGCATAGGATCATTACATTAGAACAAACGCAGAACATAAGAAAACTTTGTACACTGAAATGCAAAAATAAAAAAGGCGTTGATCTTGCATTGCTTTGGGCTTTTCACAATTTTTTGAGTAGAGCAAAGTTTGCATGGATGTGACAGCTGGCATAATTTTACATGGTTTCCTATTTAATTTTAAAAAACCTGACAGCAGTGGCATAATTTTACTGCATGAGGGTTCATACAGTTGAGGTAACTTAAACAAGTGCTACAAGAAATGTAGTAAATGCTAATGTGAGCAATAGGTTACTGTCACGCAGCACAATTTCTTAATGTTTAAATTGACTGCAAAGTAACCTGTTGTTTAAAACCTGTCCATGCCTCCATACCTTTTCAATTGTCTGCTGCACTCAGAAGAGGTGTTGATTGATTGGAGTTGATATTTTTGAACAATCTGCATATACTGTGTATGCAGATTTTCTAACTGGAGATGAGGAAGCCATTTAACAATGTAAAATGTAAGAAATGCATTGCTTTACTCAGTTTTAGATGCTGGCCTTGAAATTTGATATTATAGTTTCATGATTTTTCCTTATGTTTTAAGCAAGCTACCAAATCAGTGAATCCAGTTTTTTTTTTTTCAGCACCAAACTGTGGATGCTTTGCTGAAAATGTGGGGCTAGATGATGTTAATTAATGCTTATGTTTGTGTTTTGTTTTTGTTTTTAATCCGTTTTCTCATGGGTGAAAGATGATGTGTTCAGTGCTGTATTGTGATGACTTACATTTCTGTAAAGCTGAATACTTGCTCCTTGGATGCTCAAGTGTGTTTGATAACTGTTATTAAGACCTGCAAAATTCATGTTTCTTGAAAGAAGCAGTTATAAAATGTTGACATATTTATTTAGCAAAAAAAAGCAATGAAAGTTTGTGTATGATTATTTGAATACTTACATTTGTGTATGAATACATATCTGTTAGAGCAACTTGACCACTGCAAATTGTTTTAACTTTCTTTTTTTGCTTTTGATTCTAGATAGCTTCATTGTTTGCTGTGTGTATTATGGGTTATATTGACTCCTGCAAATTACAGAAGATACTCTCTGTTCATATGGTATATATTTTTTCTCCAACTTAAGTCCTACCAAACTGTTCAGAACTTCAAAAGGCATTGTGTCTGAAGTGTTTTCCTTAGTTATAAGATTGAAAAGATAGAAGAATAGAATAGAATCGTTTATTTGGAAGGAACTGTCAAGTATCATCAAGCCCAGCAGCCTAGCCATTTAATCAAAAGCTAAAGCACCTGAATAAGAGTGTTGCCCAAATGCATCTTGAATACTGGTAGGCCTGGGGCATCAAGCTGTTCTCCAGAGTTTGACCACCCTCACAGTAAAGAAATTATTCTTAATATCCACTCTGGCTCTCTGTTGATGGCTTTGTGCCACTCCCACCATGGAATCTGTGCCCAGGAGCAGAGCCTGACAACTCTCTGCTTCTTCTTCTCAGGGAGTTGCAGAGAGAGGTGAGGTCTCCTCTCAGCCTCCTCTTCTTCAGGAGGACCCAAGTCTAGTCCAACCCAAGTGTCCTCAGCTTCTCCTTCTAGCCCTGTCATCAACTGTGGTGCCTCCTCTGGAAGCTTTCAAGGACCTTGGTGTCCTTTATTATACTGTGAAGCCCAGGGCTGCATGCAGTATTCAAGGTGAGGCTGCACCAACGCTAATTACAGCAGGAGAATCGTTTTTTCTAACCGACAGGTTATGCTGTCTTTAATACACCTGAAACGCGTTTTGCCTTCTTGGCTGCTGGGCACACTGCTGGCTCCTTCTGAGCCTGCTGGCACCTACCTCCCATCTGTACTTGTGAGAATCATTCCATCTCACGTGAAGAAGCCAGCATTTTCTTTTGTTGAACTTCATGCTATCGATGATTGCCCAAAGTGCCAATGTATTTAGATCCCTTTGCAAGGCCTCCCTTGCCTCAAGGGAGGAAACAGCAAAGGCTGGAGGGGCCTGGATTTAAATATTTGATCTTAAATGTGTATGTCACAGTGACAGAAAGGACAGTCTGTCTGATGCATTGGAATTTCCAAACTCCAGAACCATTTTCAGCCTAAAAGGTCTATAAAAATATTTTCTATCTCTGCTTATTCCATGAATTCAAAGATGCATTCACAAACAGCAGATTGGAAAATACACCAAGTAGTAGAGCATGAGCAATAAGAAGTTGAAAAGGTAGCTCTCATTTCATGCCTTTGGTTAGTGGAAACAATAAATGAGGTGTTTGCAGTTCAAAGTTAGAGAATCCCAGCTCAAAGTGGGTTTTGAAAACTACTGAAGTCTGGATCGCACGAAGATGTTGTGGTTTGGAGAGCTGTTCAGAAAGGATGACAAAAAAGGTATCAATTTGGGGGAAAAAAAACCTTTTGTAAAATTGATGAGAAAGTCAAGAAAGGCAGGAGATGACAATAAGTAAAAGACAACTGAGCTTCAACATGATACACCTGAACTTTGTTTTTAAAGTTAAGAAAATGATTGAGTTCTGCTGCCAGGAATTTTTGCTCCTTGAAGAGAGACTACAGTCATAAATATATAGGAAGATGTAAGACTACAGTCATAAATATGTAGGAAGATGTAAACAACTTTTTGAAGAGTTGTGTCCATTTTTAGATGTATATTTTTGCTAAAATTACGCTATGCAAACTTAGTGAACGGAAAGCGAATGTTTACCACATGAAAGAAGCTTAGAGCTAAACTGTTTCATATTTTTTTTCCATACTCTTTGAAATATGGTAATTGGTAAATGAAAGGCAGTAATAAGTTCTGTACAGCCTAATTCCAATTTAAGCCTGGGACACTAAGCACGTGTTCTTAGTCATGCTTAAAAGGGAAATTTGCAGATAAGCATCTTGGCTTAGTCATATTTTTTTCTGCAGAAATGGGATAAAATGTTTGTACCTTTTGGCTTACATCAGTAAGTGTATAATATTGGTGACAAAGTGCCATAAAAAGCCTGAATTCAGCATTTGTGTTGTATTGTGGAGAGATATACTGAGATTGGGTAAACTGCTAGTCTTTCTTCTTGGAGTTTATGATTCCACCTCTCCACTCCCCTAGATTTTGTGGAAAATTCAAGTCTAACTGTGAAAAAAAATATACAAAAGGCTGCATATTTTATTAATAACTATGCTATTATTACTTATTCCTGTGCATAGAAAGAGAAGGCAGAAATTTTATTATTATATTAATATAATAATAATTTTATTTATAAAATTATATAATATAATAATATTAAAATTATTAAAGAATAATTTTAATATTAATTAACATAATATTATTATATTGCTTTATTTCAAATTAATTTAATTGTTATTATGGCTTTCTAAGTTTGGAAATTAATGCAGCTTGCTTTCTCTTAATAAGAAAGCACAGCAGGAGGTCAGCGTGGTGCATAAAAGTTGTATTGACTTTCAGTGTGCTATAGCTGTGCCCGTGATGAAATTTCATTGAACTTGACTGCAATCCTCAGTTTGTAAGAAAGAAAGCAACAAACTTGTTTGTCCAGGACTCTGTTAATAATAGAATAGAGAGGCACTCTTTTTTTTTTTTTTTTTTCTAGTTACTGCATTAAGTTAGGAATAACTTCAAAAACATAACTGGTATCTCATGTAAGATGAGTTTGTCCTGTGATCAATATTTTAATGTATATGTGCTTTTAAATATGTTAGTATAATACTCTATACTTTTCTGTCTGCTACAATGAAGTCATTATAATTATAATCAGTGTTTTCAGAACAACTCTTCAGAATAACTCTCAACAACTTATCAAACTTGCAGCTGTTGGGTGGGATGTGTCTTTAAATGTCAAGTTGTTAGTGATAGGGGTAATTTCTATATTTACCAATAATTTTCTATTTTAAATTTAATTATTTTTCTTCTTTCAGGTATCTCTCGTAGTGTGTTTTATTCTGATGTTTGGTAATTCAATGTTATTGACATCATATTATGCTGCATCTTTAGTAGTTATCTGGGTAAGTTGTTTAAGGACCACAAATCATAAGACATAGGAATGTAATGCTGTGCTGTTTTGTAAGCGTTGCTGTAAAATGTGAAATTGTTGCATTAGAGAAAATCTTCAGATGTCAAACAGATTTTAAATATATTTGGTGAATGAATAAATATTAACTGAAAAACTGCACATTTTTTTCCCCACCAAAACCTCTTCATAAGGGAGTTTAAGGTAGGGCTCAGCTCTCTTTGTTTAGGTCAGCTTAAATTTTACAGGATTATGTACTCTGGTTAACACAGTCATAAGATTTAACCAAAAGTAATTTCAAAAAGAAAACATGAGCAAGGAGGAGTTTTGTTTCAAATGCTCTTCTATCAGTTGTGAAACTGCAGATGCAGCGCAGACGACTGTAGTGTGTATTACAGTGGTTTAAGACTGTCTGAAACTGCTGTGCCATTCCCCAAGTGTGAAATTACTCAGTGAAGGCTCATCGTGTTGATTCACTGTTTTCATTTCGACTTGAAAAGTTAAAAACAACAGACAAAAAACAACTCCCCTGATGATGTTTAGTTTCAGAATGGTTTTTCTGAAGGGAATTATGTACATGGGGAAAAAGGAGTTAAGATCAGGTGAACCTTTCTGCTTTAGTGTGCTACAAAAATACCTCAATTCCTCAGTCCTTCTGCCTCTCCTAGAAATTTGGAGCTCAGTGTATGCCACGTATGGACTTCTAAAAGCACTGAAGTTAATTATGTTTTTCTTAATTACATTGTTCATCAAGTCAACTTAAAGTTTTCTGTATATTGTAAAATGAGAAACAGTGATTTACAGAAACAACCAATATTTTCCTGCTTATTCTGTTGTCCTGTTTGAAAATTGTCTATTGTTCAGCTAGTAATGTATTAATTTCTTCAGAAATCTTTTGAGCATTGGATTTGATCTAAGGAGATGTAGAATGGTGTAATACAGAATTTTGGTTATTAAAAAGAAAAACAGTCTTTCCTTAATCACATATATAACTTCAGTAAAAGTTTTTGTTTTGGTGGGTTTTGCCATTGCAGAGTGAAATCACAGGACTGTGCAGTCATCTGTATTTCAGGTTGTGTTGATTCTGTGGTCTGGTGTGTGGTTTTGTTAGTTTGCTTTGAATAAATGGTTGCATGTTAAAATAGACACTTAGCATCCTGGATGATTTTTTTTATTGTAACATTGGATGTTATTGGAACATTTTGTTGTTGCTGTATCTTAACTGGAGATGTGCATTCATTTTATTTTTAGGGAATTCTTGAACTGAGCCCACGAGTCTTTAAAAGGAACAGAAATCAAGTGTGCCTGTGGGTAAGGAATTTCATACATCTTGAATTCCAGAAGAAGAACTATGCCCTACTGTTTTGGTTTAGTAAAATAGAGGGATAGCATCTAGTTTATTTGCTAGCAGCTGAAAATCAAGAAATACGGATAAACTACTCTTTTTCAAGTAAATTGTCCCTATTTCCAGAAATTCATTTTAAATTACTGAAGGAAGAAAAGATGTATAAGCATGCATTTATTTCACAAAATGGAAGCAGCCTTGAAATGACAGCACGTTCAGTTTTATACTACCAACTTAAATCTGTTTGCAATACCTAACATCTGTATAAAAACACTTTTAAACAAAAGACATTTAAAGAGGTGGTTGAAAGACAGTGCTTGCAAAAATAACAATTAAGATACTACTATACAGAGTCATTAAAACTGTGTCCTATACTGTCATTATTTTAGAATAAGCTTGGTAACATCAAGCAGTATCTGCATAATTACTTAACTGAGTTTAGGAAAATCTGGTCTTCTCCAAAGTTAAACTGTAGTAAAAAGAATATGGTGACAAGTATTAAAAAAGAATTGCTAAGTAGAGGTTTTAAAATAAGTTAGAATTCTGCATCTTGTAAGGCTGAGGTAAATATGACAAAGCTAGTGAGTAGGATAAGATTATAGTTGCATTTTATGTTGTATGCAATGGTAAGTTTACGAGAGAGAATTTTTATGCTGTGGAAGTGAAAAAAGAAACAAAAAGCAGAGGCAGTCAGAAAAAGATTAGGTGCCCCTCAGGTATTCATGTTCATATGCAGCCCTTAAATATGATGGTTGAATGCAACCTTGGTTACATTAGGTTAAAGATAGGCTTGTATCTTTTTATTATATTCTCTCTGAAAGCATCTGCCATTGATCCCTGTCAGATATAAGATGCTGAGCCAAGTTTTCCTACTTAATTGAGACAATCTTAAAAGGAACTAAATAAAACTAAGTGGCCTAGAATTTCTTTTTTTCTGTTACAGACATAAACATGATATGCAACTAAAAATAGTGATTGTATGTAATTCTTCTATATTTCTTTGACAGTTTCTCTTGAGATTATCTTGAAGAGGTACTGTAAGGCAGATTCCTTCAAAGGTTTGGATTAGCAGAGTAATATAAACTGATAATAGCAGAGAGGCTGTGGTAAGATTTAAAAAAGAACACAACAAGCTCCACTGTCCTCTAATCTGGGAAGTGTAATTAATTAGAAAAAATTGTAGATTGTGGTGATAACTTAGGAGTGCTTTCAACTAATCACTAAATGTAATAAGCTTTCTTAAAAAGAAAGATTTTACTTAAAAGTTTGCAAGAGGTTGATTTAATTGTGAATGTCTTTTAAGGTCATTGAAGGATGTGCCTGGTTAGTTGGGACAGTCACCTTGAAATACCTGACATCCTTAGCATTTGGAGTAGCTGATGATGTAAGTCCTCTGTCTCTTATCAAAAATGCATTCAATTTTAGTGTCTTAATGGTACATTTTCTGAAATTCTGAGATTTCTTTTGCAGGAATGGAATAGGGATTGCATATGGTTTTTTTATTCATTATGAATGATGACTTTGAGGCATTCTGCCCTGTTTGTGAGAAGGCAGTTGTCCTTACTGTTGAGTTGATAAATAGTGTGTTAGCTTTTAAATATGGCTTCATTGAGATCTGTTTATTTTGGATATCTTCTGTCTACTTTTTTGTTTCATTTATTTGGTTCTTACTTCACTTTCCTCTGAATCTAATTTTTAAGACAGTTCTGAAATGCTTGTGACTAGGACTCCTAACTGCACTTAAGTCCTCTTACAGAAGTCTGCTATTCCTTCTATTATAAAATCTATGCTGGTGCTACTTACTTAGGTGTAGGGGCAAGATGATGGAAGCTCGTATCGTGATACGTGAGTATGTAAACTGTATTCTTTTTGAACCCAGCTACAGTGGTATCACCTCTTCCACTTTCTGATTTTTCTTGTGTCCAACATGTTACAATCAAATACATTATTTAGTCTACTCAAGTCCATTTGTAACAGTATTGTAAGTGACTTAAACTTTTGTTTTAATTAAACATGCTTTCATATACTTTTAAACTACTTAATTGCAGAGAACAGTCTCTTTTTTTTTTCTTTTCTTTTCTTTTCTTTTTTTTTTTTTTTGCTTACTGCAGGTTTTTTTTTCTTTCCCTGTATTTCCTACCAGGCTCATATAGGTAATATATTAAAAGCTAAATTTATTGGCTACAAGGATTTTGATACATTAATGTATACCTGCGCTGCGGAGTTTGACTTCATGGAAAAAGAGGTAATTTGATCAAATTAGATTATTATGGAAAAGGGAACTTTTTGTTTATCTCAGTTCATAACTTAAAATGCCTGTGAGCCGTGACTGCCATCATAAGACTATTCCTTTTCAAGTTCCAGGTGGTTACTGGTCAAATCAGAGACACTTAATGAACTTCAGCTAAATTTAAATTGTTTTAATATTGAACTGGACTAAAAGTAATTGTTTTGATTTTGTGTCTAAGACAAGTCTTTACTTAAAAAGAAGTATTCGTTCAGGGATAAGTGGAAGGTCACAGTTCTGCACATTTAAGATTTTAAGTGACTGAGGGGAAATGTGATGAGAACTACAAAGATGTGGTAGATTTAGGTTGTGGATGAACATCAGAGCTTCTTAATGTTCTGCTAGTAGACTTTTCTAGTTCACCGGTGTCTAGCTATGCTTTCAGAACATTTATAGGTTACTCAGAGTATTCAGATTCTTTTGAGATACAACCTGCTTCTAGTCTTTGAATAGCTTGCAAAAGAAAGGGTGATAATATTCAAATGACATTTGTATTAGGACCTCTAGTGAGTGGGATTGCTGGTTGGAGTTGAAATTTGAGTTTCTTAAAGCTTGCTTTGTTCTTGTTACATGTTTAAATTTGTTTCAATTAGGGAGAACTTTTTATATTATATCATATTTTCTTTAAAATGACAGTCATTGTAACCTTAGACAAATAGAATGCAACTAATTCAGTTTATTTCCACTGTAGACTCCGATACGATACACGAAGACTCTACTGCTACCAGTTGTGCTCGTGGTCTTTGTTGTAATTGTCAAAAGGGTAAGTGATTGACATCACATTTTCCTTGAATAGTCTTTTCCCTTGCTTTTAAGGGACCACTGTTTATTTTGAGGTAATAAAACAGAATTTCTCAAAAATATTTGAATGCAATTTAGAATTTCCTTGGCGTAGTTATTTACCAGAGTTCCAGTCCTGAGCCAATGAGTTGATATTAAACACCAGAAAAAAATCTATGTCACTTAGCTGATGAGCACTGTAACAAAAGTTTACAACTGGTAAATTTGATTATGTATAGTTTGTGTGAAAATAAGTTACAGTTTACACAAGAACAGATGGGATAATTGTTGACTGCTTGGCTAATGAAGTATCCTCAAAAAATTTTTTGCTGAAGCATTTTATTGTAGCATTGTCTGGAAATGAGATTGCTCAGGTGTAATTTAATTTAGCAAATGTTGGAAATATTTTCTTCTGCTTTTGAAAATTTATTCATATCTTTGTTGGTTTTGTTTTCTTTAGGCAGTGAAATATCTTAGGTGGACTTTTTCTCATCCAGAACAGTGTGGAAGGTAAATATTGTGTACTCTGTGAATGTAAAGCTGATCTGCCTGCTGAAAGTGCATCTGATTTGATATATGCTAAATAACTTAAAAACTTTGCATTTTTGCATATCCATTCAAAAGGACAAGCACAGATTATGTATAGGTCACTAACTGAATGTCTTTGATGTGCTATTTCTGATATTTTTATAGAATGTCTATGTTAAACTGCTGAACTTAGTGTTAGACCTCCTACCAAATGTTTGATTTCGTCACTGATTTTTCTGCCCTGCTCCTAAGCTGGTATTTACTTGTAGGAGAAAAGTGAATAGGCCCATAAATAGGGAATGCAAGCTGTTTCCTCCCCATTGTTGTTATTTTTTTCCAGGTTGTAAAGATACGCAAGTTTCATTTTGAGAAGGGATCCCAGCTGTTTTTACTTTATCTTCTAAACGCCTGTATTACATGTTCTGTCTTCTATAGGCATTTGGCATCACTTGTACTCAAAAGGGGTGAATTTGGCCAATGGAATATTGCCATTTCCCTAACTGACAAATCTTGCTCGCTCTCCTTTTTTTATTTATTTATATATTTTTTTTGTATTTTATATATATATTTTTTTACTCAATCATTTCAGTCATCACTGCTTTCCAGAATCTTAATGGCTTTTGTCAAAATTTCAACAGATGCGAGCAGGTTTCACCATTTTGCCTTCACAGATAAAAACAAGTATAGGTAATTTTCTCTGTATTCACATATGGTTTTGGCTTTTTCAGAAGTAAATAAAAAATCTACACAGTACTTAAATAAACAAATACCTGGATTTTTTTTTTGGTGCCATTGCTTTATTTCTTTTGCATTACCAAGATTTCATTCTCCAAATAAGCCTTTCCAAGTATGAAATAATTCCTGAACGTAACGAAAAAAATAGTATTCAGATTTCCATATAGATGTAGGATGGAGGATAGGTAATGATATGCAGAATATTTCAAAGTTTGTGATAAAGACAAAAAATCACGTGCGCCATGCTGAAAGTAATGCCTCTGATTTATTTTCATGGTAACTACAACGAAGAGCATGATGATATTATTTGATTAAAAAAAAAAATTCTCTGCTACAGAAACCTATTTTTCAAAACAGTCACCACCACTAACTATGCATTTGCACAAGAGATAAACAAAAGCCTGCATGCCACACTAATAAAAATCTGCACCAGCAGAGGTGACCCACTGTTGCTGCTGCCACTGCTGAAACGCAACACCCACCCCTCACTGTGCTCACATCTACTGTTTGGTCTGCATAAACATCCAGCAAGCATCAATGAATGTCAGTGGGTGCAAATGTCTCCACGTGGAGGAATTCAGTGGCACACCTTTGCTTCATCCCTACTTCCATGTCAGATGCTGCTTGGTCAGACTGCCCCTCTGCTGCCTTTGTCACAGGGTAACAGAATATGATGGGATATTGATGGGAAGTTTAACCTCTACTGCCAAACCACAAATATCCTTCTCTGATGTTGTGAGCCAACAAAATAAAACAGGAGGCATTACTTTCAGAGCAGCCCTTGTAAATCTGCAGGAGCTGACACATGCTTACTGAATTAATTTGTTTAAAACCACTATAGATACCTATGAAGTAAAAATGTTTTCTGTATGATACAAACACATCACATGATGTTTCTTTGTTTTACTATTCAGAGAGGAACGTTTTATCCAGGGTGAGGTAAGTTTTTTGGGTTTTTTTTCTGCATAATTTTATTCATAAGTTAATATGAATACTTAACCATTTGCAAGCTGTATTCCAATACTGATGCTGATGTGTGGTTTATTTTAAGCTAGTTGTTTGCAGTTTCTGTATTCTTGTCTTAACTTTTGTCCAGCATGTCACCAAAGAATAACTGTGGAATGCTGAATAAAAATATACCAATGGTGGGGTGGCAGTACAAAATAAGAAGCTTCGAGGCTTTTGCAAGACACTATGGAAAAACATTGAAAATGTGCTTGATCTTCAGCTTTCCCTGTGTAGACTGAGTACCAGAATAGGTTTCATGCTATAATCTTGTGACTGATGAATATTTCCTCTTTAAATATTTATTTTTTTAAAAAAAGAAACCATAATAGAAAAAAAAAAACACCATTGTGATGTCATTCTTTTAATAAACTTACCGAAAGATTACAGTTGAGTGGCAGCTTTCTAATGGATTTCTTTATTTTCAGTTAAGTCAGCAAAACTTTAAGAACAGTTTACTGTGGTTTGTGTCATGAGGAAAATCTCACACCATTCAAATATTATTAAAATCAAATTAAAGCACTGATTGTAAAAATGCTTCTATGCATTCTCCACACTTCTGTGTTTTCCAAAGCACTTCCACAGGCAATGTAGAATTAGTGCTGAGTGATACCTCTGCTTTTTAACTTTGAGAATACTAAAGCAAATTGCCTGTAGTGGTGTAAGTAGCAAAGACTGTTTGCCTCTTTCTTTTCATATTTAATTAGTTTAGGCAGTAGAACAAAGTGTGAGCAAGGCCTTTTCACTTCTGTAAAGAGATTACGTAAGAAATTTTACCTCTTATTGCTTGACTACATTGTGGTTTAACCCAACAGGCAGCTCAGCAACATGCAGCCTTTCTCTCACTCCTCACCTCCCAGTGGGATCGGAGAGAAAACAGGAAAAAAAGGATAGAACTCATAGGTTGAGATAAAAGCTATTTGGTAAGACAGAAAAGGGAGAAAGAAATAATGGTAAAGATTGCATATATGTATATATGTATTTCACAAAATGAATGAGGCACAAAGCAATTGCTAGCCACCTGCTGACCGATGCCCAGCCAGTCCCTGAGCAGCAGCTGCCTCACTGGCCAACTCCTTTCAGCTTTATAGGTTGTTTTTTTTTTTTTGCATGATGTCATATGGTGTGGAATATCCCTTTGACCGGTTCAGGTCAGCTGTTCTGGTTCTGTTTCCCCAGCTCCTTGTGCCCTCTTCCCCTTGTTCTTGGCTCTGTGCAGCACTGCTCAGCAACAGCTAAAATACTGTTGTTTTATCAATATGTTTTTCTCCTAAAGCAAACACAGCATCATGCCAGACACTGTAAAGAAAATCATCTCTGTCCCAGCTGAAACCAGGACACTCGGTTTCAGAATCTTCTTCGTAGCCAGCCATCCCTCCAGCTCCTCTTATTCTTAGTGCTTCTCCATCCTGCTTCTTACCTCTACTTCCTGTAGACACTTCAGAAAAATGTCCTGTTTGCTGTCTGAAATGTGAAAATCTTTACTTTCACCTTGACTCTTTTCCAGATAAAATTGTCATTTGAGCTATACTGAAAGTGAATATCTTGGTTTGAGACAAATATGTAAATATTATGCTTCTCTGTGTATATACACATACATAAACACACACACACACATATATATATACACATATAAAAACATAAATATATACATATTTATGTATGTAAATATAAATGTTTCTTAATTTTTTGCAGGTGGTATTCCATGCATTGCAGCTGTTGGCGTACGGTGTCCTAGCAATTTTAATCATGAGGCTAAAATTATTTTTGACACCGCATTTATGTGTTATGGCTTCCTTGGTGTGTTCAAAACAGGTAAGATCTTTATGTAGTCCTGTAGCTATCTCAGTATTTATGCTAGTAGCTAGATATTTATTCTAAAAGAAATTTCTGTGAGTAATTGCTGAATCTGAGTATCGCATTTACACTAAATTGCAGTCTAAAAATACGGTTACGGATGTTCTGTTCTCCCTTCTCTCCAAATAAATTTAAACTTATCCAACTGCATTATTATACAAATTAATGTGTTGTATTAAGCATGAGCGTAGAGAGGTACACTGTAGATTTTATTTTGCTTGCTCGCTTATAAGCTCTTGAAACTATTTTGATCAACTATTGATTTTATTCAAGCAGTGTTTGAGTTAGTTTACGCTATATTTTCATGGCCCTTTGGAGCTCACAGCTTTGTGTGTATGACTGGGTTTTAAAGGTACAGTTTTATATGGTCTTACACCTTGCAAACACTTCAGCCTTAAAAATCAAAAAGTCCTGTGCCTAACTCAGTTGCAACTTTGCTAGCCCAAAGTACCAATATCACAAAATGTTACTAGGAATTTTTTGAGGTTTAAATTTTTTAGAATTAACTTTCAGTATTTCAGCATCAGTATTTTTGAGATGTGAGTTTGACTGAATCTGTATCTAAATAGTTTCTTTATAAGTTTTGCGTTTGTAGAAACTGTTAAGCAATGATTTGGGAAGCAAACAAGGAGGTGGATGGAAATCTGGCCGAGTGGTTGGGTCCCAGATCTCATGATTAATGATATGAAGTTTGATTGGAGTCTATTAAATGGCTCTATACCTCAGTGTCAGTATTTGGTCCAGTCCTCTTCAACATCTTCATTAAAGGTGTGGTATAAAGGCAGAATTTGCTGATGGTAAAAAACTGGTAAGAGTGGCTGGTATACCAACCATGTGCATTCACTGCCATCCAAAGGGACCTCAGCAGGCTGGAGGGGTGGGCTGATGCGAACTTCATGCAGCTTAATGAAAAAGGAGTGCAAACTCCTGTACCTAAGGGTGAACAACCTCAGTCAGCAGTATGTGCTGTGAGCTGACCAGCTGAGAGCTTGGCAGAAAAGGGCTTGGGATTCTGGTAGATGCCAAGTTGAACATGAGGCAGGAATGTGTCCTTGCTGCAGAGAAAGCTAATGGTATCCTGGGCTGTGTGAAGAGGAGAATTTTTAGCACTTTGAGGGGAGTAATCTCCTATGTTTAGCACTGCTAAGCACTGCTGAGGCTACAGAGGGCTATTAAGGTGATAAAGGAACTACAATATGCATCTACAAGGCAAGTCTGAAAGAGCTGGGACTGTTTTGCCTGGAGAAGAATAGGCTGTAGGGGGGATCTTATCAGTAAGTGTGTGTATTGAGGGTGCAAAGAGGATGAAGCTGATCTTTTCAGTGGTGCCCAATTAGAGTACAAATGCAGTGGGCACAAATAGAGACGCGGCAGGCTCTGTCTCATGATAGAGAAACTGTATTTCACTTGAAGGGTGACTGAGCACTGGCACAGACTGCCTGGATAGATTGTGGAGTTTCCATCCTTGAAATTATTCAGAAGTAGCTTAAATGCAGTCCTCAGCAACATGATTTAGATGGTCCTGCTTGTGCAGCTAATTTGGACTAGATAATCCTCAGAGGTCCCTTCCAGCCTCGGTCATTTTATTCTATGGAAAATGTTATTCACGTCATACAGAGTGAGTATCCAACATGAAAGAGTGAAAGGTGATGACTAATACTGAGCTGAATTTAATACGGGAACAGATTAGGGAGATGAGCAAATGTGGATGCTGAGAAATATTATGGACAAAATATAGATGAAAGGAAAAGGAGAGAAGTGACAGAGTGGGGAGACTAGCAGTGGCTGGGGAAGACAGTTATTGTGCTAATAAGAAATTTGAAGCTTCTTTTTAAAAGTCAGAAAAACAGAAAAGGAAAAATGTCTGTCATTTTCTTCTGAAGTGATTTCCAGATAGTGTCTACTTTATAAATGAATTCAGTACAAAATTAATTTGTTCTTAATTGTTCTAGTTTTATCTCTGTTTTTTCCTAGAAGAAAATTGATGGGCTCTTCTGACTTGTTATTATTGAAAACTCTTACAGAAATTTCTAATGTGTGAATCTTAGTTTCAGTTCTCAGTCTTCTGAAGAACTGAAGAGCAATAAATTTGACCTACTCTTTTTGGTTGTTGGTTTTTTCTTTTTTCTTTTTTTTTTTTTTCTGTGTGGGGAGAAATAATCTCTGAAAGATAGAAAAAATACCTTGCAACAAGGAATGATTGAGAGGAATGTTTTCTATCACTTTGTTTCCTCCTCTGCTTCTTCTGTATCACAAGTTAATTGGTTCTGCATATTAGTGAAAGTCTGCTTTTGATGAATTTTATTTTAATTTATTTTTTAAGCATCTGAGTAATTTGCAGCCTACTGCAGGGAGCCTGCTTTATCAGGGGAGTTGGACTAGATGATCTCCAGAGGTCCCTTCCAACTCCTACGATTGTGTGATTCTGTAATTGCACTACAGTAATTCATCCTGGATTGTAGATTTTTGTTTATTACTGTAATAAAGGCCATCATGACAGTTAATGATATCTGGTGCTTCCAGTGATCATTATGTTTTGGTTTTTATGGGATGCCTCGCATTGTCACCATAGGAATTTTGGAAGGATGCATTCAGAGTATTTCACCACAATTTTGTTTCCAAGTTATTTCAGTTCTTTAGAATTTAGTTTGTGCCACTGACTGTAATCTAGTCTGTTAGTAGAAAGGGTAGCATTTAAAAACAGAGATGGGAGAGAACAAGAGTGCAAGGTGAGATATTCTGCTTCCACGGCAGTTTGGCCCTTAGTCATTCTACTGTTGATCCCTACAGCTGTAAAGTGACAGTAAGATTCTCAGAAACCTACCAATGCAAATGTTCTGCAGAGCTGTCCCTTTGGACCAGATAGCTCATGTCTAGTGATTTCATTTTTTTTTTTTTTCCCTTCTTTTCAGCATCCAAAAGTCATAGTTAGGTTGAAAAAAAATATAGGTGTTGAATGCTAGGAAAGGTAAGGCTTTAAATTGCTGCAATTTTTTTTCATAGAGAGGAAACTAAATGACAGTCTACTGTATGTGACAAGACCTGTAATCGTAGCCCTATCTTGAGCCTTAGGAGTCCATACCCATGTTCAGGAGTGCTACAGTTTAGGTGAATGATTTAAGTAAACTACAAATAGCTCTTTTATATTGCTGTCTGTGAGGGTTGTTTGCCTCTTCAGCATGTTCCCTACATTTGTGCTGATTGATACCTGTAAAAGATGAGCTAGATTCTTTCTGGTCTTGACAGATGTCTTTGCACATGTGAACAGTCAGCATGTAAAAACAAGCAAAAGATACTAGAAATAGTTTGTAAGCGTGAGGAGTTTTTTGTTTTATTCTTTCAGACCATTGCATGAGCCTTTATATTCTCCAGTATCTCAGTGTTGTGGCTTTTGGCACCTGATTGACAATAGAGATGTTACTGTTTGCATGCATTTGTTTCCTCTTCTGTTAAGGGGAATTCTTCTATACTAAGTGAAATTCTGAGAGCAAAGAAAAATAGTTGCAGAGACTTAAAGACTTAATGTGTATATTTAGCATTAATAAGTAAATAAAATTTATGTAATAAAATAACACGAGGAACAGCATCTAGTTTAAAAAAAAAAAAAAAAAAAAAAAAAAGAGCTGCTTTTAATTTTTTTTTTGGTGGTGGTGGTCTTAGGTCTTAGGAGGAAGTTTTTCCACCCAGAGGGTGGTGAGGCACTGGCACAGGTTGCCCAAGGAGGCTGTGGATGCCCCATCCCTGCAGGCATTCAAGGCCAGGCTGGATGTGGCTCTGGGCAGCCTGGGCTGCTGGTTGGCGACCTGCACACAGCAGGGGTTGGAACTCAATGCTCATTGTGGTCCTTTTCAACCCAGGCCATTCTATGATTCTTTGATTCTAAATTGCAGATATGTTCAACCTTTCTGGGCTCTTTATGCAAACATAATAGTGGTGAATTCAGATAATTCTAGTATTACTGAGGTTTTACAAGAGCATGACAGGAAAGCAGTTTTCTTTGATTTAAAAAGCCACTGAACTCGAGTTCTATCATATTATTGAACTGAGATTTTTGCAACTGTTGGTGAAAGATGAACTTTACCCTTGTAGAATAACATATAAATGAATTCATTTTGCTTCATCCATCCAGACCTACACTGCAGTGAGGCATTTTTGGCATATTAAATTGCCATGGATAGTGCTAATCTTGTTAGAGTGGTTAGCAAGTCTTTGAGAATGAGAGTAGTACATTATATGTTTTTGGAGAGGTGGCTTGGGAGATCAAAATCATTTCAAGTAGTGTAGAACTAATTTATATTAAAAAAAAAAACCACATGTATTCATTGGTATAGTCTAGTAATAAACTTACTGAGAAACTTTATCATTTCATATTTTAATAATAAAAAGGGGGTGAAGGTATGTGGAATGAAATATGTTTGTTTACTGAATATTTGATAGTTTTGAAATCTAAAGTCTTCTCAGAGTAGCTAAAAAGAGCTTACACTTTCATGTCTGAGTAGTTGCTTAAAGCCTACAATAAGCAATCTGTAGGGAAAATTGCAAAGGATAGCCTTTTCAATTCAAGGAAGGGAGGAATGGGATATAAGTTAACATTAGCCCAAATTCTGCTTTTTTATTTGCATTTTTCAGAAGTTTGTGACGCTGGTTTTGCTTCTAGATGCAAGTACAAGATAAAATACTGTATGAATACAGTTAGCATTACTGAATTCTCCTTGCAGAATTTGACATTTTGACTAGAACTGTAAAAGCTGTACTCATATCAAGTTTCATTTTTGTAGTATTGAAGATAAATGCACAGTAAACATAAATACTTATTGTGAGGTTTCACCAAAGTGTGGTGGAGAAGCAATAGAAGAAGAGATGTCTTCCATTCTAATACATATTAAGTTCCTTATGGAGAAATAAGAATGAGTTGTGCTGCATACATTATTACTGAATTGTTCTCAAGAAAATAATCAATTCTTGTATTTCAGTTGTTTGGATGGCTCTTCTCTAAAATCCAGCCCAAAACATTGGTGTTTGCTATTTTAGCACTGATGGCAATAGAAGGGTCAGCAAATCTTCAGACTCAGTGGAACATCATGGGAGAATTTAGCAATTTGCCACAGGAGGAACTTCTAGAGTGGATACAAGTCAATACTAGACAAGGTAAACTATTTAATCATGTATGTTGTTTGCTGCTTACTGTGAGATGCAGCTATAGAACTTAGTATGAAGATCTGCAAAGCTATTGCTACTGTCTTTGGCTTTGCCTTGGGACTATTCAAAAACAGTGGTTTAGTCATATATGGCTTCTATATAGAAGTTGCCTCAAATAGAGGAGAGAAAAAAAACACAAAACAAAAAACCACAAAAAATAGTTTTGTTAGACTCCAGCCTGCCAATCTAGAGGTGCTGGCTGCTGGTGTAGTGCTTCTACAACAACACTGGTTTTGCAAAGTCCAGTTGAAGGAGATTTTTGCTTCGTGACTCTGGTTCTCTATGTGGGTCCATGCTCATTATTTTACTAGAGGATAATTCAAAGTGTCTGTGTTGTGGTTGCTTCTGTTCTTTTATGAAAGAGAAAAGAAGTATCATCAAAATATCTGGAAACAAAAAATTTAAAAACAAGAAAATGCACGTAATCCAAAGAAGTCTAACATTTTATTGCTCGTTTAATAATTAATAAATGACAAAAAAAAATCCAGTATTCTCATAATTAATATATTCTGCTACTAATCCAAGAAAAATTATATATATTATAACTCCAATCTTAGATGTTTAATTATTTTAAATACTTACATTGACATCAAGGTTTTAAAATTAGAAAGAAGAAATGATTTTGTGCATATGCTGTGTGTGCTGTATAAGGCTTTTTCAAAAGGATTAAGTACTTTGTACCTCTTCATACTTTTCTATAGAATTGCTATTTTAGTTATTTCAAGAATAGTTCTCTGCTTTTACTGCTTCAGTCTTGATTTCAAACATGCCTTTCACTCTGTTTTTCAGATGCAGTTTTTGCAGGAGCAATGCCTACAATGGCAAGTGTTAAATTGTCAGCACTTCGTCCTATTGTAAACCATCCGCATTATGAGGATGCAGGGTTAAGGTGAATATCAAAGTTTAGGATCTTTTTTATTAAAAAAAAAATAAAATTCAAATTCTGTTAATGTGAGTAATAAGCAGTAGGAATGGCATCATGTTATGTAGTAAATTTTGTTTCTGTATCTTTGTATCTAGCCTTGATTTCAATACATTTCAAATGCATTGCTCTTGATGTTCTCACATCTTCTACTCAAAGTAACCATGGTTGTTTCCTGCTACAGAAACATCAGAGGGCTCTGTATACTGGTTTTGGAGTCATTGCATTTGTGAGGAAATCATTGCATCAAAGCAGATTTTTTTTTTAGGATTTCACTTTTTTTTTAGCCCTTCTATGAAATAAAAAACCTTCCTGTGCAACCTAAAATTAAAAGTATGTTTTATTGCTATATTAGCTAAATTTTAATGATGTTTCTCTTTCTGCAGGGCCAGAACTAAAATAGTGTATTCCATGTACAGCCGAAAACCTGCAAAAGAAGTGAAAAAAGAATTAATAAAATTAGGAGTGAATTACTACATTCTAGAGGAGTCATTGTGCGTAAGCAGAAAGAAGTGAGTAATCTCTGCCTTTCTCACAGGAATTATACACCATCCAAATATGTCCTATGAGATTTGGATCAGGCAGTAGCATTGAAATGTTAATCTATGCTTTATTAAAAGTGCCCATAATACATTTTCGTCCAGTTTCTCCTAGCTGGAGAAGTGTGATCAACTTTAGTAACTTCATGGTCTTTGTGTGCACCCGAAAAGCTGTGTTTTATATATTTTTAAACTTCACTGTAAATTACAACAGTTCACAAAGGAAACAATTGTTCAGTGATGGCAAGAACAGACACAAATGTATAATAAAAGCCCAGAATGATTACAAGGTGCAGAGGAGAACATGGTTTGAGAACCAGAATTTTATGACTGGTGGTGGTCACTGAAAATTTTGTCACATTTAGACTCTAAGAAAAAGGTATGCTATCTTTCTTAATTTTTCTTTTGAGCCTTTGTGACAAGGTCACTTGAATTCATTTGCATTAAGGATAAAATGAAATCAGTCTATTTTATTTCTTTGGTATTATCACTGGCAAGGTTAGGAAGCTTATAGCAATATTAACATTGAAGGGTAACTGCAGGGAATTTATATTGGTTGTGAGCCTTAATTAAAAAAAAAAAAAAAAAAAAAAAAGGATGTAGTCCTTTTTTTAAGATGCTTTATTTAGCGAGTGTTTTAATTAATGAGTTTTCTTTATATATGTCTGGAATGTAAGAAACACCCTCCATTTAATAGGAAGCTTTAAGGGTCTCTGGTAATACATTTTATATAGCAGGAATTCTTTCATTGTGTGTGCTGTTCCCTCTGAATTCGTTTGCTGTTATGTAACCACAAAAGCAATTAAATTTAATGAATTACTAGTATATTTATTGACTTTGTAATCTGAGAAGAATTTCTACTATAAACATTAACTTCAAATAGAAGGCACAAGTAAGTATTCATAGAAAGGTTTAAAAAGTCAAAGTCAGCAAGTTTAAATGCTTTCTTTCTCTCTCTCTCTCTCTCTTTCTCTCTTTCTCTCTTTCTCTCTCTCTCTCTTTCTCTCTTTCTCTCTTTCTCTCTTTCTCTCTTTCTCTCT